>NC_140615.1:10312073-10702073 GCF_057381915.1 Diplotaxodon limnothrissa | reverse complement strand
TTACAGATATTCAATTCATTAGGGAGCTTTCGTCTTACGCTGATCTCAAAACATATCAATATTTTTCTAAAGTAGTTCACACAATGAATATTCATACGTATTTTAACTGACATGCTGCTTTGTACTCTTGCAGGCTGACATATTAACACAAACTCTGACGAGGAGTGCATAACTAAGTACACGTGAGTACTCCTCGCTATGTACTAGATGCGCCTGCTCCCAGTCATTCAAAACATGTACAGTATCTCACATCGATAAAAAAGAAAGCTTAGATGCTGTCCCTACTTGTGAAAACTGTCGTTTCCACAACACACTGCTTTCCTCCCGAGGTCCTTACATGCACATAAACTTATGTCATAAAGTTTATTGAACTCAAATAGGCACAGAATCAACTTTTCTTTCTTCAGTTTTGGTACATTGTGTGGTTGAATTTAGAACAGCTCTAGGCTTCATTTCTTTTGGTTGCATGAAGGTATGTCACAGCATGTAGCAGTCAAAGTTGGGTGAGTGACAATTATTGTTTGGTGGTGCAAGCAAAGGAAAAGAATGGGTTTCAGGGCGCAGCATGTCCTATTTAAAAGGCCCTTAAGATCCTAAAATTTCTCAGTGATGTAAAGTTTACCTGTCGGGGAAGCTACTAGTCCAGGAATGTTCTCTTCCCCGGATACAAGGACATTCTCTGGAAAGAGGTGCAGGACAGAATCCAGTGCAGGATGTTTTTTCAGGACACAGGCCAAATGTGCTCCTTCAATAATCTTCAACATATTATGATCTGCAAAAGGAGACATACAGCAAATTTACGTTGAATGTTCTGCACGCATTTCATGACAAATAGGCAAACTCTTCTTCTGAATCCAAATGAGAAAGATATGCTGTTTTACCCTGTCATTATCCTCAAGTTCCCCAGAAAAATGTTATCCATCTCCTTGGCACGATGCAATCTAATATTTCTCCAGAAGCAGGGATTCACCTGACACCCAACACACATAGACGCTTTCATTTTTCAATATTCCATTTTTGCTGTTCGTGACTTATGTGCAATGTTCCATTACACTCCAAGCATCATTTTCCAGGGCTGAAACTGAAATGACAACAATTCAACTTGGAAAACACGCTCGTCCAGAGGGGCACTGCAGCGTAGATGAGACACAAGGTATGAGCAATAAAGCAGACATCGTCATCATTCAAGGAGGTCGTCCAATGACAAGCAACAACCCACAACTCCTGCCATCAACACAAAGCACAGATCATTTGGAAGGTGAGTCAAGTGGAGTTTGATGCGCTGCGTATGTTGGTTTCCTTCAAGCCTGGCAAAGCATTGCAATCTTTCTCTCTGACAGGGTTAATGACTGCACCTTCAACAGCATCAGTAACAATCAATACATGATGCTCCATTCACTTCAGTAGCTTGTTTCAAGACAATGGCATTGAGGAACCTAAAGGTAACACATAAGCAGTAGAATATGCATATTTTTGAAAGTGGTTGCTGGAAATCGCTGTGAAATCGATTGCTAAAGCTCCAGGCACACTGACCTAGAGGCTGGTCAGTGACCTGCAGTAATAACTGATCAACCCAGTTCCACCCCATCTGATCCTTGTCCTGTTTTTAATGCCCATATCTAACCTTTCATGTACGAGTGGTGACATATACCAGCAAATATATATATGTCTACAAATGGAAATAATGTTTTTTGTTTGTTTGGTTGTTTTAATGATAGTGGTCATGACTGGATATGACTGATATATAAATATAATATATAGTATATTTAAAGGGGCAAGATCTGGGTATTAGAATACAAACACAAAAAGTTTTGAAAAGCAGATGATTTACAGTCTTGTAGAACCGTAAAGTGTCAATAAACACTTAATCATATTTTACCAAATTAACAAATACTAAAAATTACCCTTATAGATATATTTTTTTATTTAGTTATTTACTTTTCCAAAATTATATAATCTTAATTTTAGTTTTCATCTTAGGCGACCAAAATGTTTTGTTCCTGGCTATTATTTTCATTTCGTTTTAATTAATTATCATAACCTTGTTGCTAACTCTTCACCCACCATGTCTTCAGCCTCAAACTATTCAGGAAAAATATAAAATTGAAAAATATATTTTTACATCACAAGTTGGATCCATAACAGAGTGCTACAGTGTTTTACAAACTCTCAGGGAATTCAGGGTTCAAGATGTGATTAAAATTTAATGGGCAGATCCAACTGAAGGCAGTTTAACTTTAACCTCTAACACAAATAGACTGTTTGACTTTGGTTTGCTATTGATGTTAAATTCTACCACTTTGCTTTGAAAAATAATAATTAAAAAAATTACCTTCTACGTTTTTTTTTCTTTTCTTTTTTTTGATTTTGTAAATTCATCACAACAGTTAGAAAAGGCCAAACTACACTACAGTGTATGTTTCCTACATACAAGGTTAAAAATGCGCTCAGCCCTAACAGCACTGCAGTATGGTTAAAGATCTTTAATGCTTGCGAGTACTCACTCCGACAAGTAACCCCCCTGCAGTTGGGGTTTTATAGGATTACCTTTGTGTCATTTCGGATCTTCCACAGTATGAGCCCTGCCAAAATATTCTCTGCAACTCCTCCTATCCTATTTATGGATACCCTTTTGTCTGCTCTGTGGAAGGCACAATGTTGTGTTTGAAACTCTCATCAGATTTGTACATTTCCTTTTTCGCCTTGCAAAGGAGTTGTGCAAACGATTAAAGACTGTTAATGGTATATGTTAATACAAATACAATGTCTGTGAATGTGCCCGCAAAAACTCAGTCTACTCTCTTCTTTAGACCAAAGCACCAGGCATCAAAATATGATGAGGCAGCACTGCAGTTATAAGAAAAACTATTCAAAATCCAGTAGTCTGGAAAAATTGCTGAATCTCAGCCACACAGAAGCAGTTTTTTCCCCTGTATGCATCAGAGTTTGGAAAATAAAAAGAACAAAGTTCACTGGTATAAAAATCTATCACAAACATGTATATTTAAGCTAAAAAAAATTAAATTAAAAATAAAATAAAAAAATCAGCAAAACAAACAATGTTAGTTTTTCTCGTCCAACTGCACAGAATAATATTTTTATGAAAAGCTGTTGAAGTCCCAAAAAGGATGGACAGAACGTCCATTTCGGATGTAGACTGCTTTTCATTCATTTTCAGGGCAGCGCTAGTACCTTTATCGCTAAAGTCATTGAAAGGGGATTGAGAAGGAAAGAAGATGATGGAGTATATCACTGTGTTCCCCTCCCTGTCTATGACTCATCCCACACAAACCCTTTAACTCTCTCTACCAGTACAAAAAAAGTGCTTATGTCAAAATCCAACAAAAAAAGATGAAGTAGAAGAAGAAGAAAAGGGGTTTGGGGAAAATTCTAAGATTGTCGTACTGTGTCAACTGTTCTACAGACGTTTTTAGTGGCAACAGCAGCTCTCGCTAAAAGGGTGTTTCTTACCATGAACACACAGGAGGGAGGGAAAAGTAGGATGGGCAGAGAAAGGAAAAGGGAAAAGAAACACAGAACTTTCCTGACACAGATGGTGCCCAGGTGTCTGCAACTTTTTCATCTTTTATTTCGTGTTATTCATTATGCATCAAGCTTGGGTTTCAGTCAGATGCTGTGCATAGATTAGAAAACTACCCCAAAATTTCCTTACAGCAGAGTGTGGTACCGCAGAGTCAGTTGAGCAGCAACTTGGCAAGAGATGTGAAACCGAGAAACTGGAGAGCGGGGGGGGGGGGGGAGAACAAAAAAATGGCTCGGCATCAAACAGAGGTAGTGGTTTTGGGAGAAGGTTGTGTAGAAGAAGTAATAAAGATGAGAGCTTAGGCATTACTGAAAGTCAAGCACATACAGGGGCACTTGTTAGTTTAACATTTGCTGGCTTTATATTCATTTTTTGCAGTGAATCAAACTTACTACATTAAATACATAATTCATTATGTTAGGTTACAGAGTTTTTCAGTACAAGTTAAACTATGTCATTTTGATTGGAAGAGTGTAAGAAACATCAGATCAACTTTAGTCGTTTTGTTTTTTAAGATGCTCATTTGCTTCAACTGAATGATAAATAGGTACCGCAGCAGCTTGTGTCTACAAATCAGGCTTAACTGTACTGCATTCAGGTTCAGGGTGAATCAGAGATCACGGTGTGACAGCGACAGCCATATAATACTCAGCAGTGTGAAGCAGGCGTGTAATGAATGACATCACTCAACTGTGAGGTGAGCTATTAAGGTAACTACCAGCGGGAGGGAAAGATACTGTCGTCTGAGACATGATGAAGAGGGAAATATTGTACACAAGGGTGTAGAGACCACCTGTGAGATACAAAGGGATGAGTGAGAAGAGGATCAATCGCTTTTGGGACCTTGTTAATTCTCTTTAATAAGTGCAATGTTCTGGCTGTATTTACAAGACAAGGTACTAAATCATTACCAATATGATTATTAGGATTTACTATAATTAGCACATCTGAATCATATGGACTCCTGCAGGGAGGCGATACACTGGATAAAAATCTACAGAACTACTGGTTTATCTGTCGAAACCAATTCCTTTTATTTTGACTTTTTTAATTTGTTTTCTTTGATCAGAATTTAGAGTATACTCTAAATCAAGATCTAACAGTTTCCTAATGTGTGTGCATTAAATCATAATGACATTGGTGATATAGCTAATTACTCAGGACTATTTGGCAGAGCTGTTCAGCAGGAAATTTTTCAGTATTTTGGGGGGTAATTTGAGCTCCCAGACTATTAACTAAGTAAATAGATTCAAATCCAAGTCATCTGGCAAGTCCAAATTTCTCTCTCAAGCCTCACATCAAAGGTTCTATTAGCTACTTGTCCACTCACATTACTTAAAAATTTAAAACATTTATTTTATCTTAAAATGAATTCTAATAGGCCTGTGGTGATTCATCAAGTAAGTCAGATTACAAAAAACTGATGCAAATTCTTTGCTTTGCTGGCTCGTTTCAATCCACACAAGAATGTACGGCTCAGTGGTCACTCTCACGACCCGATCCAGAAACCCAGTTGGTTCTACGCATGAGAAAAAAATGTCTGTATTACCTTTACTGTATTATGTGCACTGTCGTTTTATTAAAAAAAAATAAAACGTCATAATAACATATTTTTTAACTGTCAGGTGGCAGCATGGTGGCGCTGTGGTTAGCACTGGTGCCTCGCAGCAACTCCACATCTGCCCGGGGCGTTTCTGTGTGGAGCTTGCGTCTGGGTACTCCCACAGTCCAAAGGGGTTTAATTTATTGGTGATTCTAAATTGTTCATAGATGTGAATGTAAGTGTGAATGGTTGTCTGTCTCTCTGTGGGCCTGCAACAGACTGGCAGCCTGTCCAGGGTGTACCCTGCCTATGGCCCTATAATAGCTTAGATGGGCTCCTACCGTGCTGGTGCAAATAGGCACCAGCCTATCTAGAGGAAGTTGATCTAGCTGCGACCAGTGCTGTGTTTAATCAGTTACCAAGAGATATACAGCAAGAAAAACCTCACCATGATGATGACTTCAACCTAGCTCAATTTGAGCCTCAAGGAGTTGCATCCGATAAAAAGCATTGTTTAAGTGCAAACTAAACATAGCAGTGACAAAAGCAAACACTTTTGTAGCATTTACAGCAATAACTCTGCTGAAAGCACTGAAAAACCTCCTTTTTGGCCACAGATAGGATTTTTAAGTGTGTAATTGACAAAATCTGTCATGACACAACCTTTCTATCCTCTTATGCTCAGACATACACAATAAATTAATGCATCATGGCTTCAAATAAGGCTATGCTAATGTGAACACAATGTACCATCTGTGTGTCCTCTCATCACATTAACAGGTCCCCAGAGCAGCTCTCGATCCTCATTTCAGTTTTTCTTCTCTCTGCGTCTTCCCCTTTTCTCCCAGTTGGTTGAGAGGAGAAGCTTAGATCAGGCCAATGAGCATACTGCCTCCCTTCATGCTTTTATCCTTTAAGACTTTCAAAAGCCCCACGGCAACTTCCTTCCTTTCATTTTTCCTCCTTTTCCCATTTCCTGCCTCTTGACCCTGACTCCAGCACTGGAAAATGGGGGGTTTTTGACTTCTTTGCTGCCACCATTTTCTCCTGTCTTAAGCTCTCTCCAATTCAAATTGTATAATGAAACTCAATACGGAAGGACAATTGTATGCCTTTTATATGAACTGTGTTTTATAGACTAGAGCAGTGTTTAACCATTGAAGCAAACTTTATCTTCTGCTGGAAGATGAAATATGTTTATCTAAGGTGTCATGTTTTTAGAGTCATGAAACACTTTTGTTTGTCTTCTTTTAATAAGGCCAGGCTGCACTAGTCTTTTTTTCCCAACATCTGACCTTATTTATCAGATAATTTACCCTGATGTTCATTTCAATTATATGACAAGAATTAGGTGTCTTTTATTTACTTTGCCAGTGTTTGTTCAGCAAAAAACAGAAGAAAATGAATAAAACAATTCTTAAAAAAGAATTACATTTCATCACATTATGACTGAGGTTCTTCACCCACAGGTGGCGCTGAAAGAGTGAAGTTAAAGCCAAAGTAGCTTGGGCTGGTGTGAAAATACTTTTGTCATATTAATCTTTTGCTTTGTCTACATCTTTGCTCCACTGGTTTTCTGATATAAAGGTCACCAAGCCTATGCCTAAAATTAGTAACAATTTAAGTGTATGTGGTCTAGTAAAAGAAAAATCTAAATGTCAAGACAATTCACATACACTTAAAGAATAAAAAAGATGCTTGCTTACCCAGTATCACGGGTTTCAAATAAGTCTACAGCATTTCAGAATAATAATTCTCCCCTCATTTTATCACTGAACACTGTAGGTGCTTCACATTTAAATAACCCAGTTTTGCAATCCCCATAGACTGAATACAGAAGATGGACAAAGCCCCATGTGGCATCTCGTATTGGTTTGTGATCTCAGTTTTGAAGCCTGTATTTTAGCTTATCACTATCACAATACTTAGATCATACGGTAGAGGACATAGTTATGCTAGAGTTTTGCTAGAAATCCTGGTTAGTAAGATGCATCTATAGACTGTATAAGTGCATCGCCAGACATATCTTGTAATTGTTAATAGACATATAGTTAAAAAACAAGAATTTCACTCACCAAAAGTGGAGTACAGACTTTTTATAAGGTATACAAAAGTAACCACACACCAATTTACATTATTTGACAGTTATAATAAAAAGACAGACACAACAGACATAGTTGAAAGCACAAGTTCACTGACCAGAATTAGCTCAGCTGAAGCCCAGCAGAACACTATCGCTACAGCTGCCTGTGTTGCCATCCATTTTACTCAACCAGAGGCAGACAGTCAGTGGTTATATTGGCACTACGACCTGCCATACTAGGCATTCATTATCTTTATAAAATTATGTTGTTATAACAGACTGTGAAACTTTTAAATACATCCATTAACCTTTACTTTCTATATAAACATACACAGAACACAATTTACTGTATGTGTGGGGGGTAAAAGCTCACATTTACGTTTCAGTGGTTTTAGGTGACAGTTTTCAAATAACTGATATTCTTCACTTCAACTTAAAGTTTTCTAGAATCAAAAAAAAATTACATGTTGAATGGGTTTAGAAACTTTCAGAGCATCAGTCAGCGAGGCCTGTCAGTTTTAAATGCATTTCCCGCCTTGCTTTGTATGCCATAATCTCGTAATAAGTTATATTAAAGAAATGAATCCTCTTTAATTAACTCAAAGTAATAGTGTGTTGGTCAAGTAAAAGCATAGCGTGACCATAATGTCATTTGAATGTGGCTGTAGAAATCTGTCACAACCTTAAATCCCATTTCTTTTTCTCCTGTCCAAAAGCACATGAACTTGAATTTGCTGACATTTGGATTGATTGGGTCCATTTTCAAACGTACGCTTCACTCACTCTTTCCATTGATCTATCTTTATTTTTATGTAGAGAAGAACCCCATGAATGCATTTTCCCATGAAAAATTGCAAAAAGGAAACAAAAGTTGCTACTGATTCATTTTAAGGCTTTATATTGTGATTTAGCAGACAATTCTCAGTAGATTGTTTTGATAAAGGCTGCATTTTGCCCCGCAAACAGTGGAAAGAATGCTTGTCCGGCTGAGTGTGCCTACAAATAAAGCACAAGTGGTGGCCTCAAAAAAGAAAATTAGGTCTATTCAGGGCCGTAGAGTGCGACCAATTTGGTCGCAAATGCGACCAAATTTTTCAGTGGTGCGACTAAAAATAAATATTTGGTCGCACACTGTTCCGGTAAAAAAAAAAAAAAATCTCTGCAACTCTCCTTGTGGTCAACAACAGACACACATTATGCCCCTATCGTGGACTAAACCAATCAGAGATAGTCAGGGGCGGGACCTCTCTGATTGGCCGTGGTCCAGTTGAAAGTGCAGGTGGAAGAGAGAGCTTATAGCTTGAATAAAGCGATATCAATTCATTAACGGATTCCACACAAAGACCTAAACACAGAGCGGACCCGACACATCAGAATCAGCTTCGTCTTTCTCGGCTTTCTCACCCGACAGCCCGAACACGGACACGCTGTCGGAGCTTAGCGATTCTTCGGGTCCGCGCTGTGTTTAGGTCTTTTTGCGCTGATTCTGAGCTGCAGGTTTTGTCTCTCCAACCAAAATTCACCGAGCCAGCAGCAAAAGAAGCAGCAAACTGCGCTTCACATTTGATCAATGTCGTCATGAATTCCCTCTGACTTTTGCTGTTTTGCTTCCACCACGATAAAAATCCCACTTCCTGCACAGCTCTCTCTCTCTCTCTCTGTACTTCAGGAACAGTTTCCCGTCTCAAATCTGTTTTCTGCATTATTCATTCGCTTATTACCCACCAGTCTACCGTTGTTTACAGCGCTTTTTCTTTTTCCACTTAAATGACCTCGGACAAGAAAGCCTAATTTCTGCTGTTCAATACTGAAGAAATATAAATTTCTTAAAATTATGCAAAATTGTAGAATATTGCAGAATATTTTTAAGGTTATCTGCTATAAAAAGCCAGACCAGGAAAATCTCCTTCATGTTTTCCTGTGTTTTATTCTCAGTTACTTTCACACAAAGGCATCTGCTGTGATTTTCACAATTCTGATGAAGTCTCATGTGTATCAGTACTGATAAATGATCAGAATTATAATATTTCTGACTGTCTGAGGCTAAATTGAATCAAATCAGGACTTTGAGAACCGTAATCGAATGGATTATAGAAATCAGTGATGATACCTAGCCCTAGTGAGCAGCCTAGGCCTGAGAGAAGTGGATGTAGCTGTGGGTAATAAGAAAAGATGAAAAGAACTATTGATAACTTTTTTGTTAAGTTAAGGCCTGATCTGTCTGAAATTCATAGCCAGTGCTCTGACACGGTGCCATCAATATTTGAATGCTGAAAAAGCACAGTGTATCCAGAAAACACATTATATGCTGCAATAAATGCACTGCCCAAGTGTCCCCTCTCCCCACGGCCTTTCAGCAGCAGACAGCAGCAAACAGGTTGTCAGAGGAGGCCAAGATGATGATTAAGTTTAACATTTTTTACAATATTGACAAAGCACTTGAAGCACAACTTTGTTAGTTAATAATTTAGAAATTAATATTGTCTGTATGGACTCCCCCCCCCCCAAAGAAAGTGCACATGTAAAACTGCGGTGTTAAGCGATGCGGTTGAAAAATTTGAGTGCGCCTAACTTTTGTGCCGGTACGCCTAAATTTTTTAAAGTTAGGCGTACCGGTGCGCCCATGTCAAAAAGTTAGTCTAGAGCCCTGCCATTGTATATAGATGGCTCAAAGTTTTCTTGATGTTTTTGAATAAGGCAGGTTCACACAGTATTTACACAGTACACACAATCACAAAGACATAAATAGAAGCAGTATAAGGTTTAATACATCAATAGACAAGAGAAAAAATACTACAGATTTTTTTGTTTATTGTAATTTTTTTTAAGCTTTTAGCACTTTCATCTTTTTTTCTCCCCCAAAGGGAGAGACTATGTAATTCCATTTGTTCATTTGTCTTTCCGCCTATCTGTCTGACAGATAGGAAAGATTTGATGCTCAAATTTTGTGTGATGGTATAAACCCATAACAGCTAAAGCTGATTACATTTTGGTGAAAATCAGGTCAAGGTCACACACCAAATGTAAAAAGCTTTATATTATCCACAGGTTTTTCATGGATCATCTTCAAACTTCAAACCAATCTACCAGGCCTTGAGGGCATGAGTACCTCAGGTGGCTTAAGTGGTTGACCTTGACCATTAGCTCCCAAGGTCAAAGTTGACCTTGGAAAAAAATTAAAGACACCAAATTAACTATAAGATATATGATGAAAGGCCATGGAGAGAGCTGTACGACATACTTTTTATTTTGATAAAAGTATTTGATAATCACACACTGCCTAAAACCATCACCCTTCAGCACCATGCTTGAGAGCTGGTATGAGGTGTTTGTGCTGATATGCTGTGTTTCACTTTCACCAAACATGGTACTGTGTATTATGGCCAAACATCTCCACTTTGGTCTCATCAGTCCAAGTGGCACTGTTGTAAAAGTCTTTTGTTGAGATACAACTTTGCTGCCAGATTCTTTTTTAGAAAGAACAGGATTTCTCCTGACAACCCTTCCAAACATGCTATTACAGTTCAGTCTTTTCCTAACTGCACTGTCATGAACTTTAACATTTAACATCCTAACTGGGGTAGCTCTTGGGTTTTCTTGCAATTTCTGAGCATTGCACAAACTGACCTTGGGGTGAATTTGCTGGGATGTCCACTTCTGAGAAAACTGTAGCATTGTGCTCCAGACCAGCAGGCTGTCAAAACTTATTATTTTATTCAGATGGTCACACTTACTGAAGATCAGTTAATCAAGTGTATCTATATAGCAACACCTGCCTGCTACTTACCCTTTTATTCCTAATGGAACCAGTAAGTGTGCTATTATTTTTTCACAAGACTGCATAGAGTGCATAGAGATGGAAAAGTGATATGTTTGCTGTGTGTGGTCATTTCTGGACTAAAATGTGTGAGCCCTTAAGCTAGCAGCTTTTATAATTACTATAAGGAAACACCCTCTAATGGTTGCTATCAAGCAAGCATTAGAGGGTTTATAATGCTTGCTATCTCTGTAATATAGCAGACGTGTGGAAATTCAGCCATTTTTTATTTAAATTCATTCACTTTTATTCAATTCAACTTTTAACCCCAGACTCATTTGCAACACATCAAGACATAAAAAAAGATATTATCCTTCTCTAGAGCCACAGTATTTTCAAAAACAAAGTCAGGGAAATTACATAATGTGGAATTGCTAATGAATGAAGGGTAAAAAGAAACATCCTCTAGGGAATGATTTCTCATTATAATTCTTCCACACCATAAGACATGAATGGCCACTATAAGAACGTGCTTAATTCACTTCTGCACAAAATTTTTTTAGACACTTATTTAAAAAATAAAATAAAATAATAAAACCACTCCTAAGTATTCCATGTCACCCAGCAGATAGGGACTGCGGGTCTCTGTCACAGTGGATGAAACTAAAAGTTATTAAAAGTTAAGAAAAAAGGCTTTGGACACAAAAGAGCTACAGCAAAAGCAGCAGCAACATGGCTCTTAAAAGAAAGAAGCAACTTTCGACTAAATAACAGGCTTATGTTTAATAATTCAGAGAGCATAACAGTCCGTTTGAGAGGAGGTTTTCTAATATTCATGTGACATGATAGCCAAGACAGGAACTCTGGCTCTCACTGGGCACCGTGTTATTCATACTGTGAGGCACATCTGTTTTGTAATTCATAGCCTTGGCTTTAAGTCAAAGACAATTCTAGATCAACCCAGTGCTTTAGCAGAAAACCCAAGAATTATCCAAAACAACTCTAAATCTAAGGTAAACCAGATAACCAAAACTGTCAGCTTTTACCAGGGAGCGAAAACCTGCATTTTGTCTCAAAGGGGGGAAATGGCCTTTTAAAAAAAGCCATTGAGGTCATATAGTCAATAATCCACTGACCAAGTGCTACCTAGGAAAATATTTTCAAGGTGAAGAAGGTGTCTGCTTCAAATGTGTGGCTTAAGCAGGCTTTAGGGTCGGTACAACTGCTGGTGTCAGAAACCCCGTTACATCACACCTCTCTCCTCTCTAACATCAGGTAGGGGATGCCTCTGTCAGCCTATATAAATTTGCAAAATTGATGACTAGATCGTCTACGATAAGAAATGCCCACTCCGGGAATCAGGTTATGTTAGACTTTCTCTTTGTCGATTTTAAAAAGGTTAGGGTTATAAAAATTATGTCATAATGTACCTACAATTTATTTAATCTGTCTCTTTTTCCATTAGCACTAAAACAGTTTTGAAGTGGAAACATTTCTCCCAGGGGAAAGGATCAAAAGTTGGCAAAAGCATCTTAAAACAGGACTTTCCAAGCCTGCCAGGAGTGGCTTCACCAGAAGGAAATCCTGGAGGCTGCCCTTCTTTTGCACAAAGGTGCAGCTGCAGCCTTCTGTGACCCATGGTCCCAGACTCACTTAAAGTCTTTGAGTGAGGATTCTACCATGTAACGCTTGATGTTATGTTAATAAAACAACTGTCAGCTTGAGCACTGTCCTTGAAAATGATTCAGGTCAATTACTCGATGTTACTGTAGATGGACCTCGGAGTTGTAATCTGTCAAAAATGACATGCTTAAAAAAACTGTATATATTTTTTTAATTATTATAACTCTACTGCCTCTGCTGTAAAGTGTTCCTCTCTTTCTAGCCCTTGTTCTTAGTTTGTTACACACACACCTTTGTGGCACTTAGATGTGATCGACCAAATGGAAAATATTTCTGAAAGTTTGCGTCATGATCACTATTTTTAAACAAGATTCAAGCGCTGAGAGGCCATAAAAAAATCTTTATCATCATTACAGTGTGACGTCTGGCTATCTGTCACTGCCTTTTCTCTCTTGAACACCCTCTTTCATGTAAGCTGACCAAAGTGCTATCTTTATGCGATGGTACCTGGTTAAAAAAAAAAAAGTTAAAATACTAGTTGACAAATGACACATCTTTGCGTCACTTTACATGGCAGAGAGCCCACGCAATGCTTCCTGATGTCCCATCATCTCACTATAATTACTATATCTCTGATCTCTATTTCGCATTTGGCTGTCATTCTCTATTATACTGTTTATCAGCTGTAACTTTTTATTCTAGCACCAACTGCAAACAACTGTTTGATTTTCCCCACCAAAGACTTCTTTAGTCATCATTCAAGTTTTAGTATCTCTGTGTCAGTTTAGCTGACCTAAAATAACTTCTGCAACTATTTTATTTTGCTTCCCTGAATTTTGTAGCTCATAGTACAGAGCATTTAGTTTTGTGAGTTAGATTTATGCAGATTGACTCTGTACAAAGAAAAAACTGACAGAACAGGTCACCACTACAATAACGGTAACCTTTCCAAAGGTTACACCTGATGACATAATCCCTTCAGATAGTATGAGCAGCAAATGAACCACAGGTATAACGCACTTTTTGAACAGCTCACATTTTTGTAATGTAGCAAAGTTCAAAACTGTTCAGCTCAAAACATTTGGTTGACAGCCGTTTCTCCAAACCCCAGCTAAAAATTAAGCGGGCGTCAAAGTTTAATGTCAAATACAGGTAGATTCGCTGGCCTGGAAGTAAATACTGCTAAAGACCACATGCACTGTGGTCCTAGCAGCTTTCATGCCAGAGTACTCTAGTGAAAAATACCTAAAGTGAATACACCTGATAAATAGATAGTATGAATAAAGTATTCTTACAGTCAACAGCGTCCTTTATTAGAGGGTGAAGCAAGGCTCTTGGTGATCCGTGATGTAGATTCAGCCTAGGACGTAAAATAACACCAACACCCATGACTTCACACGTAAAGAAAACTCCTATAGATCCCCACATAACAAAAACACACAGGCTACATATAATTCTACTACAGTGGAACCCAGACTTACGAATACCCCATTTAATGAAAAATTCAAGTTATGAAGGCACTTAACGGCAATATTTCTGCCTGTGTTACGGCAAAATGCCAGCGTAATGAAATCCGCTGGCTCTGATTGGCTGAGCCCAGAATGCCTACAATGCCTACAATGCCCACAATGCCTTCCGAATCATGTGACAACCCCCTTGGCTTTCGTAATTGCGCTTCGCTGTTCCACTTGAACGATGCATTGTTGTTGCAGTTAGCAATTAGCCTATAGCCTATCGTTCACTCAAAAGGCGCGATGGGTGCTTTGACTTACGAAAATTTTCGACTTACGAAAGACCCTCAGGAACGAATTAATTTCGTAAGTCAGGGTTCCACTGTACTTACCAACATAGCAAACCCTAGTTGATTTAAACACCTTACACACAATAGTAGGTCTACATGGAGTAAAAAGCCATATCTATATGTTACACATGAATACTGATCTAAAAATTTGAAAGACCAAGCAAACTAGGTGAACTCTAAGTCCCTGGATAATATTCTGGCAGAAACTCTTTCACTCTAAATACACCTGCTCTTTAATAATCTCTTCATGAGAAAGTTCATTAATCCTTCGGCAGAGGAATTAAGAATGGACTAATCACCTTCTCTCCCCATCAGCAGCTGGGGTGTCTGGCCTGTTGGTGAAAAGCTCCAGGACAGTAAAGCCTCGTCCCAGAGCCTGGTGAGAGCAGTCTGGTCTGGGTGATAATGACACCAACTCCAGAACCAACAGTGTGCTGGGTAAAGTCAAAGAGGTATGGACATACAGTACCTAGAAAAAGAAACACAAGGAGTAAAACAAGATCCGAAATTAAGCCAAAATGAAAATAACAGGACCAATGATTTGTGGAAACCTGGTTTTGCCTCCTCTTACGTGTTGGCCATCATCATCTTGCTTTGTTTAATAGTTTTTTTAACCTATGTGTGGCATCCAAGGTGTAAATTTCTATATAACACGGTACAAAGGCAGCAACCTGTCAATCACAGACATCTGGGATCTAAACTGTACTGCTTAAAGAAGACAACAAAACTTTCAAATCACTTAGCTGATGAAGAGTTGCATCTACAGGTGAAAGGTACCCCAACATCTTTCGTCCTCCTTATACTTCATGACTCAGCACATGGTTTTAAAGTAAATTACACTAAACACTGTATGCAAATTAGTGTTTACATTAACACTATATTAATAAACATTTGCTTTAAAAATGTATTTTACAAAATAACAGGTTACGAATATTAATGTAATAAGTGTAACAAGTAACAGAACAATGAGAACAATAACTAGGCAAGCAAGCAATTTTAATACATGTTTTTAGATGTATGTTCCATATTTAGCACAAATTGAAAGCATAATGCAGACAGTACTAAGCTCAAGAAGGTTTATATGACATATAGCCATTAAACTGTGTGCGTATGTTGAAAATCATTTCAGGGAAATGACCTATAAACAAGTACAGATGGTGTACAATCCCCTGGTACCTACTTCAGCTTGAAGCATCAAATGTTGCTGTCATTTGAGTTACTGCAGTACAAGGATAATCAAACTAGGAACAAAATACACATTTACTATTTGGACTACGAAACCAGGATCCCGGGGACACTGAGAATAAACGGCTAAAAACAAGAAACTGATTTACCACCTTACAAAAGTACACCATTAAAACAAATTGAAAGTTGCCATGACTACACAGAAATTCTACACATAGTTGTTCTGACTAGGATTTTTTAAAGGCACATGGCTTCCCTCTCCCCAGGTCATTAATTCATTTAAAAAACAGTGAAAAAAATACCATACCACATAAAACACACAGTGCAGAGATATTTAGTGTGCACCTGGTATGCATTCACTTCAGATCACTGTGAATGAAATCAATGTGGCTATTAATAGCCACTTCATATGGTAGGAAATAAAAGGTACATAAGTACAAAGAGAAAGAAACAAACAAACAAGCCAGCAAGCCCGAAACATGGTACACAGAATAAATACGTCAACATGCAATCAAGCTTCATTCTTGAATAATATTGACAGGAAAACAGCAACAGCTGTACAGGTTGCTCACAAGCATATTTCTTTGATTTATTTAATTGCTTTGTAATTGTAACAGATTGCTTGTCTTCGTTCCAATCACGATAGCATACATCTTGTTAGATGTTTTTCTTTATTTTAAAAAGACTTCAAAATTTCTACCATTTACCATCTTCGGATTCTCTGTGGTCACTCCAAGCACATCTGTGTCAGTCTCCATATTGCAGGTCTCTAAAAAGAATGAGCCAAACATCCTGACCAGAATACCTGATTGGCAAATCTAACATTCAAGAGGAGGGAATGTCCCCTGATAAAGAAACCATAGGATTATGCAGGTGAGGATGACCTTGGTTTTTTTTTTTATTTAACTAGTTCAGAAGGGACAGTCATTCAAATTCGAAATAACAGCCTACCTACAGCAGAGCCACACTGATTTACATGCACAAAGGCCTGAATAAGATAAAGAGGCCCACAAATTCTCTCTGATCCATTCGTCCCTGAGCACAATAAAGCCTGTTGTTTTTCAAAACCATAGAGAAGAACATGACGGCATCAAAAGGAAAAAAAAAACAAAACGGTATAAGTAGACATGAGCTATCTTGAAATATAGAACCAATTTCTCCCAGCCTACTGAGGCAGACCCTGTTCATCTTTAGACCCAGCTATCAGCCACCACTGAGCCATTTATTCAAATTCAAAGCCTCTGAGGCATTCCTATTTCGGCCACATCGCTTTTATCTCTATGCACGGTGAGTTTAAATGACTTCTTTTCAAAATACAAACACTGGTGAATACAAATGTAAAACATGGGAAGTAAAGGTACTCGTATGGTTTGGTTTAGTTATTTGTCTGCTTGTATCTACACCCACTAGTCTTTGCCTCATCAACAAGGAAGCTGACACTTACAGAATAGTGTGGTTCACAAACTGGTGTCTCTGCTAAAAAAGAAACTCCCTGTTGGAAGAAATTCAACAATGACATATTTCCCTTTGTTCAAAGCCTAAACATAGAAGCTGAGAACTGTTGAGGAAATCATTTTGATCAACAAGCTTCCAATGAAGAATTTTAGAGAAACTTGTATTAAATTTTAAAATACTCAATCTGTTTTAATCCAAATCCTCCCTTATTCTCAGAAATGATGGTGTACATTTCCTCACTGAGCATTTACTCTGTTTGCTGAGCTGGAATTCAGACAGATATTTTAGCAACAACAAACACTGGCTGAGCTGAGAAAGTAAAAATATCCCACATCCCTAGATGCATGTCATTCAGTATTCATGGACTGAAAACTTTACTTTCACTCAGTTTATTTATTTCCAACCTTAACTCCCAAATCAAAGCCTCATTTTTGAACGAACTTCTTTTGAACCTATCCCCAAGTTGTATAACAAGACATTTTGGGGTTTTTTTTTTTTTTTGGGGGGGGGGGGGGGGGGGGGGGGGCATATTCTATCATGTTCACCCAAGTTCCCTCCCACCGTGATACTGTAGAATCTGCATTGCAGTTAAAGACGCAGTCCCCAGTCTAAAAGCAATCCAAATATGGACATTGTTCATGATGAATTTCCAGTTCAAGCTTGAATTCCTTTTTCATACGCTCCAATGCTTTGATACAACTCCAAATTGATTTCAGTCCAGTCTCTGGAACAAAAAAAAATCCCACTTCATGTCCCCATAGAGCAAATAGCTCCCATATTCAATTTGCAATTATTCAGATTTACAGACGAAATGTAGTCAGAGCTAAAAAGAACAGCCGTGACTGAACATTTTGAAACAGACAAGCTCAACTAAAGATAAAATAATAACAAGTGTTCTGACTGATACTGCTGTAGCTATACTGAGTCTTATTTAGGTCATTTTCTAGTACAAATTCACAGGTGGAGCGTTCTTCGCTCGTCTGTGTTGTTAAGATCCTGCCTCTATTATCACTTGCTTACAGGAGATACGTTTACCATCAATAATCAATAATAATATAACAATTACTCTTCATACAATAACGGTGTGATAGTTAGTACTGTCTCCTAATAGTTCTAATAGTTCCTAATAAGTTCTCCCCAGATACTCTGCCTTCCTCACACAGCTCAAAGACATCCATGTTAGGTTAACTGGTAATTTTAAATGGCCCTTGAGACTGTATGGTTATCGGTCTCTGTACATTAGCCGAGCAACAGATTGGCAAACTGTCCACAATTTACCCTGCCTCCTGCCCCAAGACAGCTCCGCAACCATGTATTGCATAATAATAGTGATGGCTGGATGGACTGTTTCTGAACAGAGCCAAAGTCCAAACACTGTATAAAATGTATATAAAAACAAAAGACAAAGACTTGAAGATCTTATAAACCCAAATTTTATTTACAGTAGAACATAGAAAACATATCAAGTGTTTGAACTGAGAAAATGTATGATTTTAAGAAAAATATTAGCTTATTTTGAATGGCAAGCTCAGGCAAGATCAGTAGCACATTTGGGCATATCTGGAAAGGCATCATCAATGCTGAGGGATTTATACAGCATGTGCTCCCATCCAGACAAAATATTTTTCAGGTAAAGTGTTGTATATTTCAGCAAGAGAATACTAAACCACATAACCACTGCATGTATTATATGAGCACGCTGCTATCGTAGCAGTCTGGGGGTTGAACCGGTCTTCGTGCAGTCTTGACACTGCCAGCAGAAAAAAATGTGTCACAATATGAAACAAAACATACGACAAAGCGTTTACACTCAACCTTCTGTCCATCACTTTGAATAAAAACACAGCCATCTCTGTCAGGGTGGGCCAAATAGTGACTTGTTTTTCCACAGAAGCTCACTTGCTCCTTTACTCCTTACAAAGGTAGCAGTGGCAAATACCAATAGAACTTGGACAAGTATACCGAGCAACCAATCGGCCAGTTGTACTGGAGGCTATGGCCTTTACTTTATCAAAACTTAAAAAGGACAAATTTGAACTCTGTATGTTCAGCCCCATATATGGATATATATGTGTATTATGTTCCAACCAGCAATTACACTGCCACATCTCTAAGTTTGTACTATCTACCATCCAACATAATAGCAGTTCTTTCCCCACAACTTTCACTTCAAGGCAGTGTTGTAAGATCTTGCTCACAACGCCATGGGAACACTGGGAGATGTCATTGAAAAAACAGCTTGCATCGGCAGCAACGCCAGGCGCAGCATATGTCGGCTCTAATGAGAGGTTATACTCTGCGGCAACCGTCAACAGAGCAGTAATCGATTCTCACAGGGGTAAATATTCAATGCCCATAACTTGAGTAAAGAGGGAAGAACAGAAACGGGATGACATTAAAACATCATCAGCGCAGAGGCATGTGGCTGGAAGTCACTGTCACTGCTAACAACAAGCTTGTCTGCAGCTTCTGGGGAGGTTTTCTGGGACCTCTTTGTGGGTGAAAGAGAAGAGGCAAATGAAACCATGAAAGACTGATGATGTGAGATTTAAGGCTATAGAAGAAAACACAGAACAAGCAACATGAATTGCTATATTATGGGATATGTTTATATTTAAAGAAGCTGAATAGGCACTAGTGACACATTTATGATCCTGTCTTTGCATTGTCAGAGTATAAAAGCTAAAGCTAATTCTTCTTGCCCCCCTGAGGTGGTCATTCAACTGTTCTACTGAGGCAAGCACTAAGAGGAATTCCATGGGCAATGCACAAAAGAAAAAGGCTACAAATGAGCATTGGTTTTGCAAACAGAGGTCCAGAGCAACTGGAGTATAATTGACATCGACCTGTTGTTCAACCATTGGAGGCTTCCCAAAAGAAAAGCAAACAGGGCATTTCCATTTAGCCCACACATTGGCTAGGAGCCTGGGAACAAAAGTGTAAGCTACCTGGGATTTAGCTAACCAGCCAGTTCCCTATGTCTGCATGCCTGTGTTATTCACATGTAATGCATGTACCTGTAGGTAGCTAAGCTGACTAAAAGTCATTGTTATAGCTAAAACACAATAAAAACAAAGTACAATGAATCACAACTAGGCAATGCAGTAAGCTAGCACACATATACATTTAACCCTAAACTCTAGATGTACAAGTAGATGTGCTGTATACCATGTGCTATTACCCTTGGACTTTCCCTGTTGAACTCAAAGTCATACAACTCAGCTCATGAAGATTTATGAAGTTAAGCAAGCACATGTGCTCAGGGAGATTCTTAGCTGTAGTGCTTTGATACAAGTTTTGGCAGCATAGCCAACGCCTTGAGGTAGAGGGAAGAGAGGGAGCGGGAGAAAGAGAGCGCAAAAGCAAGAGAAACGCAGCACATCATTTTACAGGCACAGAACCAGCGGGTGTAAGCATCACAAATCCTCTTGGTATGAAATTCTATAACTGTCGCTAGCATAGGAGAGATGAGAGATGGTGGTGCGGATGATAGAGAGGCAGAGAAAATGACAGTGTTAGAAGCTTCGGGTTTCCTTATGGCCAGTAATAAATGTCACTGATCGTTTCTGGGCTGGTAAGACTGTGTGACAGACAAAAAACACTTTCAACAAGAGGTCCTCACAGGTCCAAAGTCTGTTGAGTATCAACAGGACAGATATGTCAGCCATCATTCTTCCTTGTCAGAAAACGATCATCTATGTGAAGCACACTGGGCTCCAGCACAGAAATGATCTTAATCATGTTATGAAAAACGATCACCGAATCCAGCTGCAGTGGTTTTTGTTCCTGGATAAATTTGGAATTGAATAAATGACTAGCACTTATACTCTTACCTTTGCCAAAATAAGCTTTTGAAAATTTACATAGTTCTTAAAGAGTTTATTAAATCATCACCCAATGTAAGGTTTATATCAATATTGGTAATTAACTAAATCATCTGTGGAGTTTGCATGTTCTCCCTGTGTTTGCGTGGGGTTTTTTCAGGCACACATGCTTCCTCCCACATTCCAAAGGCATGCAGTTAGTAGGGATAGGTTAATTGGTAACTCTAAATTACCCATAGGTTTGAATGTGGGTGCCAATGGTTGCTTTCTCTATGTGTTAGCCCTGCGACAGACTGGCAACCTGTCCAGGGCATACCCTGCCTCTCGCCCTAAGAAACTAGGATAGGCTCCAGGCACCCCACAACCCTGACAAGGATAAGCGGAAGAGAATGGATGGAGTCTGTTATGTCTGTAATGTTTAATCCAACAGTAGGTGCGAGCTCTTTAATCAAAATGACATTTTTATCCATGAATTCTTAGTTTTAAACAAGGTTTTGATAGATTTTGTTAAATATTTGTGCCTTACTGTTTTCATGACAGGCGGCCTAATAAATTTGTTATGTTCTATTCTTTATAAAGAAAAGTTCTTTTTGGAACACTGAAGACAGAGGATGCAGCAAGCGAGAGCCTAAAGCTGGAGCTGATGAGAAAATGTGTTTTTTTTTCTATCACTTCGGCGATGGGTTTAAGTGAAGGGGGGGCCGGCTTGGATTGCATTCACAGTGGTAATAAATGCTGCATCCCAGGAGATGTGTAATGTGGCTGAAGTTGTTTAAAAAAAGAGGTTTGATATGTTATAAGGACAAAAAAGAGAGGGAAAAAAAACAAGTGAAGGACAGGCAAAAGCCGAGCTATCAGGCAAAGAGGACTGCAGCAATTACTGGAGAAATAGCCCAATTATGTGGAATCCCTCTGAGGAATGAGGTGACAGTGATGCGATTTCTATCCAGCAAGAACTTTCACAGAGCAGTAATTCTCAGTGTTCAAAAATCTTAGGCTATTTTACTACAGAAAACTTTAACAGCTAGTGAAATCACTTAAAATATAAGTAGACTAAATAAGAACTACATTTACTTTCTGTCCACTGAAAGTAAATGTAAATACTTTTGTTGATATGAATGTGTGGGGATGATCAAAATGTAGAATTTAATTGTTTTCTTCAAACAGCTTCTGATTTAAATCAGAATTTATTCATTATAAATTCACTATCAGGAATTGTCAATAAGGAATGCTAGAATAATAAACCATTCACGTTTGAGAAAAGTGTCTGGTGATAGGTTTCTTATTTTTAGTTTTATTTAGTAAAATTTAAAGTGATGAAATCCTTTCAAAATGACATCCAACGAGAACAAAATGTGAAAGTAAAATATATTGTATGTGAAGTCTTCTGGTAATAGAATGTCTATTGTGCTATGTTGTCTATGTCTACCATCTTGCAGCACTAAATCACATACACATAACTGTAACCAATCACATTATTCAAATGGTGAATGAAATATCAAGAAATGTTGAAGTTTTGGCCTGGATTTCTGGATATGTTTCTTACACTACTGTGAAAAAGTCTTAAACCACCCCTCAGTTCTGTTGTTAAGAAAGTGGGAAATAGTTGCAGCAATTCATTGAAATGTGCAACCATAAATGGTGGAGCTTGAATGGCAATATTTGGTATGACCACCTTTATTCTCGAACACAGCCTGAACTCTCCTAGGCCAGTTTTCTCATGATTCCTCATGATCAGCACAACATTCACAATCATTTTCTGACTTCAACCACTTCGGTTTGTCTGCCTCTGTTTGCAGCTTTGTCTCAAACTCCGACAAAATTCTACAACATCCCAGCTTCGCCAGCAACAGATCTCAGCACTCGCTCTAAGTCTTAGCTTGTCACCCAGGTTTTGGTCTCCTGACATTTTGTAAATCCTGTCTGAAATGCCTCGCAAACAAACTGTGGGCACTGTCTGAATCCTGGAAATGCATCACAATACAGAAGGAATGCAGGAAATATAAAACAATGAAAGAAAATAGAGGAAGTCTGCCAGACTTCAGATACAAATAGGTAAAGATTGAATTGACATGTCTAAGCCTGAAACAACAAAGTATGAGACAGACAGATTCTCTTTCTTTTCTTCTGTCTGAACACACACACAGAGGCAGTGCAGACCCCGGGGAGCGCTGATAGCCGAATTATAGGGACGAGCTCTGTGTGTATGTGTGTTTGTCTGTGGAGGGAAAAGAGGGAGTGACAGAAAGAGAAATGAGATAGGGATGGAGAAAGAACAGTCAAGTAAGAATCAAGTCAATACACAGCACACACAGTAGAAAGCAGCCACACACACACACACACCTAAAACCTCCTCAAGGCTCTCATCTCTCCCTACTGTCACCTCGGCAGTAGTTCTTGCAGCCCTTGAAATCCCACGATCACACATACACACACCCACAGTATATAGCTGCATATTACTGGGTGTGCCACTCTACTGTGTAAAGCTGTTAAGCAGCAGCTGCTCCGCTAGATGTTTGGTCCCCTTGGAGCTGAAATATTGATCAGTTCTCAGGCAAGGCAGAGCAGCCTGTGCCCCCACCGTCCCCATGTATAATTGAAGTGTATATCTTTTAGTGTGGAATGCCAGTCGGGAGAAGGAATTAAGCACAGAGGTAAGCTGAAGGACTGTCTATGCTGCCATGGCAGCTTCTTTATCCATCAATCATATAGCTTTTCAGACAGAGGGTTTTCATTAGCCTTCTACTTTGACTTGAGAAGGTGCCATACCCTATAAAAAGCAAACAAAGAAGGGAAGACAGGACATAGCAAGACCCACATATGTGTTGTACAGCTAGTCATTATCTGAGCTCTCTTTTGAGTCATTCTGGGGAAGCAAACATTCTTAAAAGGAATTCATTTCAATATATAGCAGATGTAGTTATATTTCCAGCAACAAAGAGAAAGAACCAAGAATGCAACTCAACTCATCAACACTTTGACTTAATATAGTCGCTCTCAAGCACATCCTTAACAAAACAAAAAAAAACCAACCCAAAAAAGCAGAATTGGCTTTAAAAATCAATTCAAAGTGATACTATTTTCCCCAAACATTCCTGTGCACTGTAGATAGCGCATAGTAGAGCTATTTTAAGCTACTCTCTTGCCACAAGGGGTCACCACAGGAGGTAGCTCCGGACATCCTTCTTCAAGCAACCCAACATGGGATACATGTCTCCAGCTGGAATGGAACCAGCAACCTTTCACTTACCAAGTGAATGTGTTAACCATTGTAAGCATCTACTGATATTCTTTTTTTTAAATATCAAAAGACAGAAATTAGAAACACTGAACTCCTAGAACAGCCAGCTTCTTGTCTTTGAAAAATGGCAGTATCTGTCCTAAAGAAATTATTAAAGAAGTTAAAAACACAATAACACAGTAATAAAGCTGTTTATAATATAAACTGATTGAAGTGCCTTTAATGGTGCAGTCAAAAGGTGATGTATAAATGTCTTGCAACCAACTTCTCAGTTTAATACCTATGTGTACACTCTAAGAAATGACACACTGATGTTGGTAGCATTATGTAAATGCTTCATGTTAAAACTAATGCCACCAATTGATTTTTAACTTTAAACACAAGTATGTTGTTTTGAATTTAATTAACAACATAATATTTCAATACAACAAAATGCAGTAAATTAAATCCAATGTAAAAAGTTCATTTAAAATGAAGAGCACTTTAATTTAAAGAGGATTGTCCTAATAGGCTCTCCGTACTTCTGAGTTTGCACATGTGCAGTGTGGAAGTTTGATCATCCGCCATTTTCAACTGAGACTTGCATATGCTTAGCATCCTGGATAGAATCCATCGCCATCTGAGGATTATTTGGTAAGTTCAACAATTTAAGGATGACAAATTTGATTAATGTATACTAACTGATACACATCTGACACTTTCGGGAATACTTTTGCATTTTTTTTAAACAAATGATGCCTGGCAAATTTTTTAACACTCTAGCTTGTATACCTCTCTCACATGTTAGAAGTATGAAAACATTTAACAAATATTGTTGAACCTGCTTCGGTGTAATTTTCCAAAATCTTTTGCGATTCTTGTTAAGATGAGACTTGCCTACTAAGACCGACAGTTTTAAAATTACTCCCAACATCTACCGCACCTGCTCCCTGACATCAGTAATGACCACTGGGAGCGCCAGCGATCCTGTAGTTTGAAGAATGAAATGAATGTGTAGTGTATTTTAGAAATGTGCATCAATTAAGTTGCTACATTGTTTGAAAGAATTCGACTCCATGTTGATTTCTGGTTTAGTGTCAGAAATCTTCACTGAAGAAGCTTCACTTTTCTTTCCAAGCTCCTTAGACTACGATGACCTGGGGATGACTGTGAACCTTCACAGACTTATTGTTATCCACAAAATGTCATGATAGGATTTTAAGTCCATATTGCCCAGTTCTAATCTTCTATTTAATTTTAATATTTTTAGGGGCACAATTATTAAATATATTGTTGAACAATCTAGAATTGATTAAAGCAAAAATGAAAGCTTTCACGTAATGTCAAAATTGAAAAGCTTCGATTTTTGGGTTCATATATTTGTTAATCTGACACAGAGGAGTCAGTGCCTTACCAATCATGAACCTCACTGCACATCACTGATGTGAGTTATGAAACATTGCTTAATCACATATCTGCTATGTGTTAATATTTTTGACTTTGTTTTGTAAAGAGGTTGAAAGGAACCAAAATAGGAAACTTCTCTCATATTGAGTTCTTATCTCCACCAGAATCCCAGCGTTGATGTTTGACAGGAATGCATTCTGAAAGCTGTCTGTGTCTACTTAAATGAAAAGCCAGATGACCTGTTCAAGGAATTCTTGGTAAGTTAAAAAAGGAAAACGATCAGTTATTTTCCTTTTTTAAATTTGGGATTGGAAATGGAAGGTGGACTTACTTGTCCATATGTATATGTACGCAATTAACTTATCTTTTTTTAATTTTTATTTAAAGGATGTGGATCTTGGTGCAAGCAGAGAAACAGAGCAGCTGACTTTGGGAGTCTATGTTGTCAGACATGAGAGCAAACTCTGCAGATACACCTGAGGACATTGGTGTAATCATAGAAGGATGCACTGTGCTGCAAGCTCTTAGTGATGTGGCAAAGGGTTGTGCCCTCCTGCTTGGACTAATCTATAGTCTAAATCTGAGCTACCCAAAGCACCTGAAATACACATTTGAATTTCTTCAGAAGGTGCTGATGGAGTTGGATGGGAACAACCTATCCATGAAGGTGCAGGTTCTGAAAAACAAACTGCTTGAGTGAAACAGCCTGCAGTGAACTATAGAGGACACTGAACTTTAAGGTTCTCGAACCCTTATCCTTGCACTTCATAAACTGTTCAGTTTGAATTGCCACAAGAACTTCTGCAAGGCCTTTCACTTTTCTGCGTTCTTTGTTCTTGAACCTTTACCAACATCCAACTACACTGAAAAAGACTGCTCCTAACTTTGGACTTCAGTTTAAGTTTTGAAGCAAAGGTTATTTTTCTAAATATGGACAAAAATGACACAAAAGTAATTTCTACCTGCTGTTTGCAGGGCTGTATTGTGGGCTTTTCATTGTAGCCCAATCAAGTTTAAATTAAGTCATGTTAATGTTAAAAATGTTGGAATCACAACACTTTCCAGTTTTAATCATTTCAGTTTAACATGACATTCTGTATCTTGTCTTCCTGCACCTAAAATGCACTTGAATATATGTAAAGATTGTTTGGGGGAAAAGATCTAGAAGCATTTGAATTGCTCAAAGTGTGCTTCAACAAGTTTTACACAAAGTGTTATTAAAGTTAGGTTAACTGAATAAACTTGTGTTCGATTTATTTAATTTACAAACTTAAATAGACTAAGTTGCAATTCTGTTAAAGTGATTTAATCCTATAGTTTCAGTAGAGCGTGTTTTGGGTGAGTAGATTTATCAGATTTACTTAAAATTTGTTGTTCAAATTAAATATATCATACATTTTATATTTCACTAACCCAGTTGTGTGGAACCGGTTGACATAACTGGGTGGAGTAAATACAACATGTTATTTCTCAAAGTAAGTACAGCTTGTTTTGGTTGAGTAGGTTTTATTTAGTCTTCTCAATTTAAATCAACAAGGTTAGTTATATCAACATTATGATATTCAGCTAATACAACATGATTCTTTTGATTTGCATTTAATTATCCAAATCTTATCAGATGTACTTAAAATTTCTTGTTCAAATTAAATGTATCATACATTTTATATTTCACTAACCCAGTTGTGTGGAACCGGTTGACATAACTGGGTGGAGTAAATACAACATTTTATTTCTTAGAGTGTAGTCGACTGAATATTCAAAACCACTGAAGCAATAGCAAAATATCTATCAAGGAAAAAGTTTTTCATTACTTCTTTAGGCCATCTACATGCTAGCAGCAGACCTCTAAACTCAATAAAACCTCTCTGGTTAGGGCAGTTGCATAAAAATACAAGATGACGAGCTCATGGGCTTTAAGTGAATGCCAAGCATAGAAAATAAAGGTGATAATTGCACCATTAAAGCAGACACCACCCACACATTTACTTTCTCATTTATTAATTGAAAAGGTTCATTAAATAAAGTATAGCCTTGCCAAATTGTTTAAAAAAAAAAAACCAAACAACAACAAAAAACCAAGTAGTGTGTCCACAATGTTTTCTAAATGCATGTGATAATGACTTTGGGTAAATTTTCAGCTATGTGCCTTTAGCATAAGAGCAATGGCATTGTCCGTCTGAACTTCAGGTTAGACTATTTGGCCCACACAGAAAAATATCAAGGGTGGCTTTAGTGATCCCATTGAAAACCACTATGAGATTCACATTTTTGGTTTTAAGTGGAAAATACTTAATAGGTATCAAACACCTCAACATAAAATTCTATAAAGACACTCAAATGTCCCTCAAGATAATTTGCCAATGCTTTAGTGATCCTCTTAACTTATGAACCTCCTTCAACAGCACTAGCGTAAAGTATTTTGCAACCTCCCAATTTAATTATTGGTGCCACAATTTAATTCAGGATCAAAACAATTTGGGTTTGAAAAAAAAGAAAGAAAAAACAATAACAAGGAAAGCATTTAGGTTCCTACTATACTGTGCTAAACTTCTATCATTTGCCCACTGAGCTGCGAATGAAACATAACTGACTGCTAATTGTCATAACAGAGTATGCTGCATGTTTATTTCAGTGATTTTTCAAGGTTATTTTGCAAGTTATTTATTAAATATATGAATTTTAAAGTCTTCTTCCAGTGTGAGTTTTTTCCCAGCAATGCATTTTACTGCCCATTAGTAAGAGTAAATTACACTCTGCTGTCTTGTAATTAACATGTCTGCTTCAGCTTCCTGTCTGCAATACCAATACTGGAAAAAGCCATGGCTGTGTATAGATGGATATTTTTTCTTTGGCCCAGCAGAGCTTGTTTTGGTTTAATAAAATCTAAAACTAGTGCAAGTTATGGTCTATTTTTAGATATACACCAGATGCATCTTAGGAGCCATAATTGTGTTATTTCTAAAAAAATGCTTTATTCTAAACATAGGACAGTAGTAGTCAATAGTATGTTGCCATAACTCATTATAGAGTGATCTAGTGAGAAGTTTTACCAATCTGTGGACATTTGTAGGGGCAGAAACAGTGGCATGTTTGATTCTGTTTGGTTTATGGGCTTACTTTTCATTGCATATATTGGTGTTTATTTTTACTTTAAGTGTTATTGCTGCAAAAATGAATTTAGCAATTCATTATTTGTTCTGTTTTTGTTTTGCAAATTTACATTAAATGAATTTGTAGCCAGATTCATGTATGAATTGAGTGGACAAAAACCAATCAATACCAATTTGCCATCAAGACAGGCCTAAAATTAAAATGCTCACTCTGCATTTATGAGGCAAGTGCTTTCTCAATTAAGTGCTGGCAATTTAAGGGCATCTCCACACAGTAGGGACAAAACACCATGAAATTAAACGTGAAAAGCATAAAATCTGTTAAAAAGATTCATGCTGTGAGTTAAAAATTGTATCTGCTGTTTGTTAACACCAGATAAAATTTTATTATGCTATATAATATCATATTTTTATGGTCCTATATACTGAAATGGTATGTATTAAGCACACAGTAGTCCAACCTTTCTTACAGAAATTACATTTGGAAGTGGATGTCCTGAGTAATTGTCCACCTTTCTCAAATCTACCATTTTTGTCTAAAGTTCTAAAACTCACGAACACTCTAAAAAAAACAAAAAAAACCCTCTCTCAGTTAACGCTAGAAAATATTCCTCTGTATCACGAGTTATGACATCTGAAGTTCTGCAAGGATCAATCTTGGGGTCTGTTTCTTTTTTCTTGTTCCTCCCACCAACATAAAATCTTGTAATATCATTTATCTGTTTTTACCTTTAAATATTGAAAATCACTGTTCCATAATGCAGCTCAATGAGTACATTTTGGATATTAAAAAATAGATGGCTTACAGTTTCATACAGTTAACTAAGTTCAAAACAGAGGACATATTGTTTGTTCCTCCACTATTAACTGAGAGCTTGATGAATAACTTGGGCACTTTTAACTCTTTTTTTTTTTTTATTAAAACAGCTATGTCCACATTCTCCCTCAAAATCATTAAGGACTGCTTACCAACCACTCTTGAGTGCTGCTGAAATTCATTTTAAAAGGAGTTGGTACTCCTCCCATGTGACCTCCAACCTTCAGATCTAAACTAAATATATACCTTTTTTGTCAACCTTTTAGAAAATGCTAATCTTTGGAACTGTGGCTGAAGCACAAGTTATTGTTGTTGTTGTGGTACTTTATGTAAATAGTGTGTACCATGAATTTTTAGGAACCCTTTTATTTTTTACTGTACTTCAATTTCAAATTCACTATATAAATAAAATGTACTTACTTACTTATAGACTTATCAACTGATGATTATATTAGCGCTAAAATACTGCTCCAGAGCTGTCATCCTCTCATCAGTATATGGACACCACTGAGTCATTTAAGTCTTTTAACTTTAGGCATTTTCAGACTGCCTACTGTGTAATTAATGTTTTCTCCCAGTCACTCTAACTTTGTTTACAATCTGTGGACTATAGTTAGAGCAAAGAGGGTAAAACATGTGGGCTAACTTTAACAAAGTAAATGAAAAACACAGTAAATGCAATAGTTGCTGTGGCATAGATATAGCCTCCTTTTAGAAAGGCTTCTATTTACAGAATTATGGATGAATATCAATTCAATATAAAAGCCAGTACAGATACTAACATCAATTATACCTATCACCGTGTGACGGTTTTGGGTTTTTCTTTTTTAGTCAGTCAGGATATATATTTTTTAATGGAATTGCATTTGAAAAATATACACTCACTGGCCTCTTTATCAGGTAAACCCGTTCAACTGCAACAAACAATTATCTAATCGGCGAATCACATGGCAGCAACTCTGTGCTGTTAGGCATGCAGAAATGGTCGAAATGGCTTTCTGAAGTTCAAACCAAGCATCAGAATGGAGAAGAGAGAGACTTAAAGGGATTAAGTGACCAGCAGCTCTCTTGTTGATGTGATTTTCACCTGGAGGTTAGGAAATAATCACTTGTTACAACCAAGGCTTGCAGAAGAGCTTCTCTAAACACACTGAACCTTGAAACAGAGAGTCTAGAGCAGCAGAAGACCACACCAGGTGCAACTACTGTCAGCTAACACACCATGTCACATAGCTTAAATCATTTAAAACCGGCTACTTTAACATTACAGTGAGTTCGCTGGTAGTCAAATGGCCTCCACAGTCATCAGCTCCCAATCCAACAGAGCACCACTGGGATGTGGTGGAACAGGTCACGTCAATATGGATCAATATCACAAATAAATATTTCCAGCACCTAGTTAAGTCCATGACACTAAGAATTTGGACAGTTATGAAGGCAAAAGGAGGTACAACCCAGCACTATCAAGGTGTACCTAATTAAGTGGCAGCTAAGTGCATATATTTCTTGCTATATGAATAAAATATACATAAACTGGTATGGTTACCAACATACAGGCCATGCAATCCATCATCAGAGAAAAAGTCTGGTAAACTGAAATGAATCAGTGGAATAATACCATTACAGATGTTTCCTTGTATTCAACCTAAAACAGCTAAAATTACCAGGGATGAACATAATTTATGTTAAGCTCTTCTCTTCTCACGGAGTGACATGAAAAGTGGACATGAGAGTTAGATCATGTCACATTTTTCCGAAAAGACGTATGTGACAGCTCGATGTCCACGGTTGAGTGGCTGGGAATCATGTGTGGAGTCATACGTGGCAGACTGCAAAACACTGTGCATGGCACACAACAAATACACCAGACTTCAAAGAGAAGTTTTTTCCCCCCCTCATCTGAGCAAGCCTTGCTGGAGTATGTCTCTGCTTTAAGAAAGCAAGGAAAAGTAGAAAGGGTTGAGGCTTTAACTGTGGCTTTGTTACAGCTCTGACAGCTTAAATTTGGCAATCTATTGTATGTTTTAGAAACTTACACTTTGCAGATGAGTGTGTCTGCTGCCTTGTACTCATTACTCAGAGCTCAAGTTTGAACCATAAGGGATTCTTCACTTTGAAAGTAGTTTGTTCTTAAGAGAAAAACTTTTCAAGAAACAAAAGTGGCGGAATTGCACATCTGATGTTTAAATATTTTCCCATCGGTGAAGCACTGTCTGCTTTTTACTTCTTTGAAGTCATGTAATAATGCGTGTGTGATGATGCGTATGCTGGTATAAAGGGTACTGTTTTTAGTAACATTGTGAGGAATAAACATGTGTGTGTACACACGCGTGTGTGTATGTTACTCTTAGTTTATAGCATGCAATGCCAAATAGCATTTGCAGACCTAGAGAAACAGAGGTTGCACGGACACGAACAAAGCTTGGCCTTTTCTCTCAAGCCCATCTGTCGGCCTGATAATGTTGCACATATGAGAAGAAACCACTGGCTCCCCGTGAAGGCAGGGAGTTCAAATGGAGTGATCACAGTGAGAGACAATGCAGAAAGATGCACATTTCTCTCTCTACCATTCTCTCGACTCCTAAATCTGTGCATCTGTAGCACAACATTGCCCTCTACTGATCACAGCGCTCCCTTTGCCTCAATGTGTTCAAAGGAGAGTTAAAATATCCCTATACCTCACAAACAATCTGAGTCATGATTTGAGAAAACCAACAACCGGGGAAGTAAGTGTAAGTTTGATAATTCAGGACATATTGAGTTGTACAACAACAAAAAGATTACAAAAAAATAAAAAAATTCTCAAAAGGGACATATTTGACACACAAGTCAAACACATCACAAAACAAGGTTCATTTTGATTCAGAAGGTCTGAAACTACGACTGGACTTCACAGTAGTTTCTGTTTTGCATGCATAAATCTTTTTCAGACCCACTGAAGGCTTGGCATGGCAATTAAAATGGCACTACTTTCAAAATAAAAGCCTAATAAGTCTGACCTAACAATTAAAAACAACCCACGAAGGAGCTGGCACAGTTGACAAGATGTCATTCCTCTATCGGGAAAGAAAGAGATGCAAAGAGAGGGAAAAAAATTAGTAAGCACTCTCTTTTTAATCACCGTGCATCTTAGCTTTTCACCAGATATTAAAACCAATCCATCATGGCTGACTGGGGGGAGGGGGGTGCCTTGCAATTTTCCCTGTGCTCCTGTAACATAGGAGAGAACCCCCCCCCCCGACGTTATTTGGATATCAAACAGCAATTTGCCACTCATAAACACCAGCATGAATGCAAGTGCATTGGGCCAAATCCAATAAAAAAAAAAAAAAAGCTAGCGGAGCTCTTGCGGCATGACACAGAGAGGGCCAGGCCCACTTTATCATCATGATAGGATATGATGTGGTTTATATTATTACCCTGGATGGATAATTGGATTTGGATGCTTATTGGGACACCAAGCGGAGGTTTTTTTTTGTACAGGCTATGACTATTACGGCGGATCAAAGTAAGGCCATTCACTGTGAGATATTGTTCGATCAAAAGAACATCACGCAGAGGAAAGGGGAGAAAACAGATGGTGACAAAACTGGAAATCATGAATGTGCCATAGCTGTGACTCATTGGTGTCTCTGCACAAAGACTTATGCAACACTCTGCATTTACCAGCCAGCCACAGTTCACAATACTCCTTCCATTAAAAGGGTTTCTCAAAACACCATGTACAACAGTCTAAACTCATGAGGCACCTCCAAATTTGGAAGCTACAGAGGAGCTTGCATTGCTCTGATGCAATCATAAAAACAGTGGGTCGCTGGCTTCCGACCAGGAGGCAGAGACCTTCAGATGTTTGATTGAGTGAGAGAACACACACATCCAGCTGTTCTCCAGAAATCTGCTCAAACATGGCAAAATGCCCAGTAAATTATCGTAAATATGATGCAGGGAGACAACATTTTCAAGGAATGCGACTACACAGGGGCACCTTATGTAGTTCACAACTTAAGGGCTTTTCAAAAGAAAGCTTCTGGCAGGTAAATGCAGTCACTCGTCAGACAAGAAGATAATACAGCCCCACCATCAGCAGGGTGACTATTCTGCATCAGAGTGGTTTTAGTTACTGCACAAACTGAAGGTGGCATCCCCAAGATTCTCTTATAGAAGATGTCTTATATGCAAAACTAAAAACCTGACTTTTCTGTAATTTAGAGGGAGGTACATAATTCCTGTTTCCAAAATTTAGCAGTTTAGCAGCTGCCAGAGATCTCTGGATTTAGATGGCACTTTCTTGTAACGACATTAGGGCTCTGTAGGGGTCATACCATCTGCTGAATGGCTCTGGCAGTACTTTTACCTCAAAAATTCTATGTCTAATCTTTTGAGACTTACACGTTGACTCTGCTGTCAGTCCTTTTGAAGGACCTTCTTAGAACAAACTCACTGCTTGCCAGGACCAGAAGCTCACCATTTTGGGGTACAATGCAAACTTGCATAAATTAAAATTAAAATGCAACATGCAATGTGGAACTTCAATATGGCATCCAGTCACAATCACCACATGTAGCAGTCTTTGCAAACTAAAATAATGTATTCATGTAATACATAAAAGACACATTACAGCCACTTCAGTTGTAAATCATTTAACATCCAGTGTTAAAGTAGCTGTTAAGATGAGATGGCTAACTGGCGGACTAATCTACAAGCAAATCTAACAGCACGTCGTGATTTAACAAGACCTCTCTTTTTAAATCTCAGTAATGGCTGAAATATAAAAGCTTGAACTTTTTCACCGCATGCACACTTACATTAAAAAAGTGATTTAAGCAGGTGGGTGGGTAGATGTGTGGATTGACGGCACAGTTACATTTGAAATAAAATACTGTTTTTAAATCGAGGGGATTTATCAGATTCAGCTCTGATCTTACTTGTGGTTTGAAAGTAGAAAGGAGGCTTGACATTACAAGGAAAATTCCAATGCTGCCAGCATTGATATAAAGTGAACCCTTAGTAAACTGCATGGTAGGGGCATTAGATGTTAGTGCATCAGTGGGAGCTTCTTTGGCAAACTATCCTCACACCTAACCAATAAAGCTCTGGTGATGCACAAAAAGCTACTTGTTGCTATCATGAGTTTACTCACAGTACAGGAAAGTCCCTGGTGGGTTCCTGGCTGAAAAGAGGATCTTTCCATTTGAATATATGGATTCTTTCATTGATCCACATACGAAAATTTGTCCCTGTCTTAAGTATTTGGAGCAGCGTGCAGACACCATGAAGCGCCTAGGGGACTAACTCCAGACATCATCCACTCAATCAAGATTTGACCTGGTATATTTCTCTTGTAGGAAACCCACCCAACGGATGAAGATCATCCAAGTTGCGGTGCACTTCAATATCAGTGCGGTATATTTTATCTTTTGTATCTCAAGTCTTTGGCTGTCACAACATTCCCTTCGGTATTTTCAATAAGAAATTGAAAATTTCATCATCAAAGCAGATCTTTCACAGAGTACACCAAGCAGCTTGACATCAAAAATACTTTTTTGTTCCCCGTTTTTGTTCCCCTTGATTACAGAGAAGAAAAGACTCAAAGACTCTGAACAGACTGAGACCATGTTTGGAAAAAAAGAAAATGAATCGTAAAGACTAAAGTGCAACAAATCTGACCTTTGACTGAAACTGCATACAACTACAATCCCAAGTCAATAAACATAAAAATATTAATACATGTGCTAAATCACACCAAGCATTACATAAGTACTTGTAGCTGTCCCAAAGGGCAATCTTAGTTATGTTGCACCCCTCTGCAACTCTGTTTTCTGGATTGACTGATTTTAACTTCGCCAATCAGAATAAGCCCTCACATGAGCCTGGTTATCAGCTCACTAAGTTAACCCAGGGTTTCCCATGCAGGAGACCAACTGGCTAACCAATTACAAGCATGGATAAGTGTACTGGTAGCAGATCAGCTGATTGTTAAACACACAATGCAGACAGAAAGCAACACATCTGCTACAGAAAAAGCAGCAGAGTGTGTGTGTCTGACAGCGAGAGAGAGAGAGAGAGAGAGAGAGAGGGAAAGCACTATACAACAGTTTAATACTAAAAGTCCTATATAAACACGTGAGCGCTTTAAGTGCTTTGCAGTCAATAAGACTGGACAAGATCTATTATAGTAATATACCATATTTGAAGCCTGGGAAGAGAGCTGGCAAAAATACTGATTGTATAATTTAACAGATTTATCCGTATCACAGCTCTATCATTAGGCCACAGGAGAATCTGATGGAATATAATTGAGTATTTAATTCAATTAATTTTTAAAAGACAGGTTTTAGCTTTTATTCTTTCAGCTGCAGTCTCAGTGGTGTTTTTAAGAGTTTGAGACCAACTAAAGAATAAAAATAAAAAAACAGATTTCTAATGTAGGACATTTGATACAAAAACCACAAATACAAAGACGCTCTGAATAAATGTGAGACTGAATAAATGTGAAAGTCTAGAATTGGAAGTTACTGGGGGAATTCTTACTGGGGGAAAATTCCTAGATATGAGATTTTATTTTTAAAAAAAAACTTTATCCCATCCTACTACGTGGGTACAGTGGGCAATGGCTCGTCCAACAATGGTGTCGCTATTTTCCAGAGAATTGAAGGGTCAGGGGGCAAACTCAGGGTTAATTAAGAAGTTATCTGGATAAGACAAAATCCTGCTTTGTACTACAAGCCTCTGGTATCTTCTGAGACTCAATATCTCACTAGCACAACACAGTAGGATAACACTAAACGCCCACTGTATCTTTTTTTTTTTTGAGTAAACAAAAAAAGAGTGTTTTGGTTGGGAAGCCGGCTTCCAGGGTGCTGTACTGTAATTCAGTCCAGGCAGAAATGCTACCATGGCCAAAGACTCCTCACAAGTTACTTGGCCCATTTTATAGTTCACTGGGTCTTTTGCAGGTTTTGTGTATCAATTGCAAACAACCTCATGCTGATTTCTTAGCAGGACTGCTGATCTTGTTGATTGCACAAGTAAAATCCATGATGACAATTATAGCAAGGTAGCAGACATGTTTGTTCTTGTTCACTTGTGTGCATGGGCAGATAACTAATGAGTTGCAACTGCGCGATTTAATGCGCGACTGAGTTCCACATTAAATGAGGCACCCTGCTATGTGCACTATTAGATGTTAAGTTTTCTGTAGCTAGTACACAGTCTTGAGTGAAAAGAGTTGATTGATTTTTCAACCACATCTGTTCAGAGAGAGTGTGAAGCAGAGAAGGCTGAGCCAAAGTAGCACAACAAACCAAAGTCTCCACAATGTTACACTGGCAGCTTTTTTTTTTTTTTATGATTGGTTGTCACACAATCATAGAAAGCAAATCACAGCATCTCCAAGGGCAATGGCTTACTCAAAACCCCCCAGCTGGTGCTTAGCAGAACTGCTGAACAGTTACAAATGGACAACTTTCTTTTTTGCCCTGCCGCTGTCGGTCTCATGTGGTCACTCACACTTATTTCAGCCTGTTTGGACTTCACCTAATGGCCCAGAAAGGGCAAAGCTCTCATGTCATTCGTTTCTAGATGAAACTAGCTCAAACACATTTGCTGGCGGCTGAAAATTCCATCACTTTGCACAGAGGTCATTCTGTCTGAACCTGACACTAAGAGTAATACAAAGTATTGAGAAACATGATGATGTTGCACTACTACTTTTGGCACCATAACACGTGAATTTCAGCAGGCAAACTTCAGTCTCACTGATATGGGGAGATGCGATCACATACTTCTGAGATATGAATCTGTCTGATCCTCCTATTGGTTTTGGCACTGCTGTTACAGGATGAGCTGTACAGTTTGTCTAGTTCATTAAGCTGAACAACTACACACTGTATATTACTCCACACAACTTTAACCTGGGCACACTATCCAAAGTGAACAAAATCAAAACGGGCTAGTGGGGGGTATTTTTGAAATAAAAATTACAAAATTGAAAAACTCTCATTTTTCAATTTGTATAATGTTGTTTTTTGGGGGGTTTTTTGGGGGGGGGGACTAAGCTATTTATTACACCACATTATATACAATTACCACTGTCAGACAAGTAAAGACTAGTTAATGAACGAGTAAAAGGTCTTTCTAGCAATACTGGACATAATGTGATTTTTCTATCAATGTAATGAATGACGTGCTTTTTCAGTTATTAGAGTTTCCAGGACTAACTGATCACTGCCATAAAGTGGCACACATCTGTAATACAATCATGATATTTTCTATGAAACTTTGTCTCAAAGTTCTCTCTAATACTAAATTTTTACCTCACAAGGAAATTAGCTCTTCTTCAACTTGCAGGATGAGAAAAAAGAATCGAAATCATCAAATGCAACTGGAATCACTTATTGGCAATCACTTCAGTTTGTAATTTGCTGTGCTTTAGCTGACAGGATCCTCAAGAGCATAGCAGAACTTAGGGAAATCAATGCTGCTAATTTAAAGACGGCTAATTGGTAAAGCTTTTGAGTTGCTTTTAATTAAATAACGGCTGCCCTAAATGAATGGAATTTATGGATGAATACACATTGATTTTACTACATAATCATCGACTCGCTGTTTGCCAAAATAACATGAGAGGGGTTTTTAAAAGAGCCTATATATATATGCAACAGCTGTGTGCTGTTTGGAGTAAACTTGTTTCAGTGGGATGCCTGTTAGAGAAGAGTTACCTCATTAAAAGTGATCTTGTTGTTTTTTATTGTCTGAGGTGAGCTCTTCCATGTTTTCCCAAAAAAGTGCTGATGATTTCTGTCAAACAGCGTTGCCCGTAGTTGGTAAGTCACACTTTGTTCTCCCACTGCCTTCTCCTATGAGCAAAAAGGAAGCATATACATCTTAGAAAAGTCACTGTTAACAAGTGAAGAGTTAAACTTAAATCCTCCTTTATGACTATTATCCAACTTCATGAAAAACACCCCAGAATGAGGTTCCCAATATCTGAATGCTCAGTTTTGCATCGCTGTAACTGATAATGCCAGCAAGTAGTGGATGTCAGATTCACTTTGGTACTGTTTGATGCTCTACATATAGACTGAATTTACTAATAATCCCATGACATTGATTGTGTGTCTGATTTTAAAAAATGTATGGTTGCCTTCAAATATAACATTTTTCAAAGGTTCGCGAGATTTCTTCAGGCGCAGTGTCACAGAGATGGATACTGAATAGGCCTTATCGTGACTTTTATTTTGACAGTCAATACAAAGTCAAGCTCACAGATTAAAATACATTGAATTTAGGTTTGCTAAACCTCTAGTGAATTGCTATAGCAGAGTTTTTTCTATGTTTTTAATTAGCACTGAAAGCTAACTGTAAACAGTCACCTGGGATGGGAGGTGAGTTGCAGTGACACGGTTGAGGGTGAGCTGGAAGCCGTGGGACTGGGTGAAGCGGCTTTCCACAGCCAGCCTTACGGTTTGGCTGTGCGGGGGAACCATCCGGTTCCTCTCAAACACTTGCTTCCAGTCGTCCGCCATGCTGGGTATGTCTTCTATTTTTTCCATGTCCTTTAGTTAAAATAAACATTAGCCTGACATTGAACAAAAAAACTCAGAAATGTTGAACGCAACCAATGTTTTACTCTGAATTTAGTCTTCTCCATCCGTTCAGATGTTTAAGCCGTGGCCGCCATATTGAAATCAGATTCTATCATTTAGAACAAAGGGGGGATATGTAATAAATTATTTCATCAGGAGCGTTCACGAGGGAGAAACATTATTTGAAAATATACTTAATATACGAACTGTATTTTCTAATGCAAGTCTACATTTTATTCCCAAAATTTAAAATATACAGAAAAATTCGTATTGGCCGCCTATAATCGTTCATACCTTTCAGTTGGTATTTCCCGTCGTGCTGCGTCAGTTGCTATGGTAATACTCATCTTTCCATTTAGATCTTGTATGAACGTCAGCATCTCCAATTTAAAGTTAGTTTATTGCCACACTCGCAATATAAATGTTATTTTCTTTTTAAATATACACATGTAATAATTATCTTTAATATATTAGTAGAGTATAATTTGTAGGAGCTGTAGTCTTAAGCTGATATGGCGAACACATGAGCAGCTAATTCAGGGGGGTGCTTAGACTCAGTTCCCCCAGAAGGACACACGCTGCCCATTCTCACAAAACACTGCTGTCTAAAACCAATAGACAGAAAAACAAATTATGCACTGAAAAGAAAAGAGAATGTCAGAATAATCTATGTATTATGATCTGGCAAAAATAGCTCCACTTTCAGAGATATATAGCAGAGAAAATCCTAACCAAGTACTGGCCCAGTGTTTGAAAGAGGAAGACAAAAACAGAACTGTGAGAATCCAATGAAAATTTCAAAAGGGATTAAGACAGATGTGTGACTTGTTATCATGTGTTGCATAACCTATATAAACTGTAACGCTAATAAAGCCATTTGAATTGCATTATTATTGTAATCATTAATATTAACAACGTGTACTTCATATCCAGTGTGTCTACAACACGCGGAATGTTTTCCCCATGAAGATATTACTGTAATGTAAATAAATATAAGTTACTTTCACCACCAATCACGCCACAATAGCAAAGAAAGTAAGGAAAAGCACCAGTAGGGGGCAATCACACACTTCCGCTGCTGCTCCGAGCCTCAAGAGGACAAGAGGAGGAAGAAGAAGGAAGCGGTAGGTACAAACCGAAAACAAAACAGCGAAATGTTCGGGAAAATTAAACCTGTGAAAATTAGGAGTTACAGTGAAAACAGGAAATACGGAATTGCCGCAAAAGATGTGAAGGAACTACTGAAGAAGGCCTGCAATTTGCTACTGGTGAGTCTTGTGGGAATTAGTTAGTTTTTAACAACTTATACGGCTGTTCCGCTTTTTTATCTGAGAGGATGTGACATAAACGTCATCGCTGCTAGTAAACAAAAGAAATTAGGCTTTTATTTTTCCTAATTAGTAGTAGCTCGATACGTGATTGGTTTGGTCCCAGATCATCTCCACTGTGAAGAAGATACGACATAAAATAATTTTCGCATCATTTTTAGAGAACTCTGTAAACAGGATGTAAGTGAAAAAGCAACAGTTATGTCACGTTCAGGTCAAAGTGACATGTAGCGTCTACGTTCATATTTCAAGATGCTTTTTTTATTCCGTTTATATTAAATTCTGTTTATGATGGGCTGGGAGCAGAATTCGTTCATTATTAAGTATGGCCTCGGGCACATTTTGTATAAACTCGCTGAAACAAAGAGAAAATGATCTGTTGGTGGAAATCTGTACTGCAGGGATTTGGTTTAATTGGAGTTTACATCGGATAAATAAATCCATTTAATCTGAGCAGACTCTCACAGATGGCTCTCTTATAAAATATGTCAAGTTTACAGATTAGTTATCTGGTCTAAAAAGCTTCTACTTCTAGTCCACACAACACATTTGTCATTGGTATTTTTACCTGTTATGTTCTCCACGAGTCCAGGTGCCACTCTCTGGTGCACGTGTTTGCTTGTATGAGGACGGGACAATAGTGACGGAGGAGTTCTTCCCAACTTTGGCGGATAACACCGAATTGGTTCTTATGTCTAAAGGGCAGACCTGGAGTGGAGGTAGGAGGATCAACACCAGACAAGTTTCTACTGTAAACCTGTTTTTATTCTCCCAGTCAGCTAAACTGCTGGATGATTGTGATGTTGCCTAATCTTTATCTGATTTTTAGTTGTGTGTGACATCAGTCAGCTACTCAACACAGACCGGCATGCCGACAGCCTCATTGAAGCAGCGAAGGGGCTCCTCTCTGATGAGAAGTCTTCAAAGAGGCGTAAAATCCTGACAGACCTGCTACAGAACCTGGAGGATAGGTCGGAGCTGGAGAGCAGAGAGGAGGACGAAGACTGGTTCCAAGGTAGCAGCCTTCATCCTCTTGGAGAAGCACTCTTTGTTTTGTTTTAGAGTTCCTCAGACTTTTCCTGTCGTGGCTTCTTTTGAGGTCAAACTCCCAGCCTGTCTGCACAAGACTCAAAGATTACAGTTAGGCCTGTAGGAATTTTGACAGTGTTTTGTGAATTTGTCTCTATGTTCCACCACAGTGGATTTTAAAGCAAACAATCAAGATGTGATTGGAGTGCAGACTTTCAGCTTTAATTCAAGGGATTTAACAGGCTTGCTGAGCCTTGACCTATGAGGGTCATAAAGGGTGGAGGCTGCCCTGCCCTACTGCTTTCTGCTGGACTTTGCTACTTCTTCACATGTACTGTGAATAATAATATAAATTATAATAATTAATAAATAAATAGATTTAAATAAAAAAACTAACTTTTGAGCCTCTGAAAATGGGGCTTATGTATAAAAACGACTCGAATTCCCAAACAGTTAATGCAACACTTTGATCAAACCCCTTGAGATAAAGCTGAAAATTTGCACTTTAATCACATTTTGATTGATTTTAAAATCCATTATGGTGCTGTACATAGGCAATATTACAAATATTGTGTCAATGTAAAGAAATCCCTTTAAAGAAAAGCACTATAAGACATGTGCTACTGTTACTAGAGAACTGGGAAACCATGAATAGATTAAGTCAGTCATGTGTCTTTTTCCAGTATAAAAGCATTGTGAAGACTCAACACCATTATATTTGGAAAAAAATGTTTGAGCAGTGTGACTACGTCTGTATAATTGATCACTTTTTCACAGATTTTTCTCTTGATGTGAGTCTAAATGAATCTGTTGAGCATCTTGTTATTTGTGTTTCTCTTCAGGTGTTGATTCTCGATTTAAAACAAAGTCTGCCTACATGAAGTACAACTGTGAAAGCAGGATACGCGGCTACTTGAAAGAGGTAAACTTGGGAGCCAGGTAACACTCTGTACCTGAGGTCTCTACAGGATTGCTCCACAGTCAGTTGTTCTAACAGTTGTGTTTTTTGTTTTTGTCAGCTGGATGATGCCACCAAATCCATACAGAAAGCAAAAGTGAGGGCAGAGTTTTTGAAAACCTCCCAGAGCCTCACAGAAATGCTGAAAACAGCCAAGTATAATGGCTGCTACTTTGACAGGACTGAAAAGCAACCAGATCGCCTTTGTACTCAGGAGGGATGGTTCACCTGCCAGGTACTACAAGAATACAAGCTGTGAGGTATTAAGAGGCCTAACAGAGTTGAATGGGCATGAGAAACAAATGCAGGCAACATGAGTTTTACACTGTCACAGACAGGCTTTTGAGCTCTGAGGGAAAGACTCTTGAATCTGTACAGAGTAGCTGGGATCTGCTCCAAATGACTTGTCCGAGGTTAGTTGTATGTGAACAGAAGAGTCGGAGACAAAAGTGCACTGTGGTGTGAGAATCAGGGCAAAGATAAAAAGTAGTGTTTAACTCGGCTTAACAGTCATTACATTTAAAATGTCTCAAAAATATGAAGTCCAGATGTGCTTCAGACTAAGTTCCTCTTCCTCTAAATTGCATCCTCAGGGATCATTTGATGAGAACGTGTGCAAATCTCTTCACTCTATCAACCCCTATGGAAGCCGCGAGGGCAGGATTGTCTTCAGCACTTGGAATTTGGACCACAGGTTCACGCCACCTTTAGTTTATTTACAAGATTTTTTTGAGGGTTTTTTTTTGCTTTACATCCTTCATACAATTCTTCAATTTGTTTCCAGGATTGAAAAGAAGAGGACAGTTATTCCCGCTCTGCTGGAAGCTCTGCAGAATCACAGGAGCACTGACATCAACCTGAACTACTTCTACCAACTCCTGTTCACGAGGGAAAACCTGAAGCTGGTCCACATCGTCTGCCACAAAAAAGGAGCTCACAACCTGCAGTGTGACACCAAGAAGATCTATAATAATGCCACCAAGGATCTAAAAGCAAAACAGAAGCCCAAAGTAAAGAAACGGCGCATGACTTGAAGTCCTGTGACAAATGAGTGGACTGTGATTTGTTTGATGGACTTGGTAAATAATTAACTCTGAAAAGAACCCATCACATCAGCTGGAAAGGTAAATTTGCCTTTGCAATCTCCTCGACGTAGTCGTGACATCAGCTTCTGAGCTCCAAACCCACCATGCTGAGCTTTAATTTCATATTGGAAGTGATCGACCACACTTAAGAAACCATGAAATTCATTTATTTGTTCACTGTATTGGCACTGTGATGTAAAGTACACAAATTAAGTACAAAGATGATAACAAATCATGCATTTACTGAGAATGCTGCATAAATGTGAAAAGCAAATTGACATAAATAAGGCAGTAAATATATAAAATATTTGGACGGTTTAGAACAGTCATGTAAAAAATACAGGCGACAACATCTAGTGCAATTACTGTTAAACTCTTGATTAGATTACATTTTCACTCAGGTTTAAATTATCCAGTCTTTCAGACTGCAGTCTTGTATGAGGAACCTTTGTTTTGTTTTTTTAAACAACACTCTTACAAATTTTAGAAGAACCCTCTCAGGGAAAATTAATTCATTACATTGATTATGTATTGATACAGATGTTATATATTTCAAAGCTGCCAGAAACGTGAGCACACACACGAGTTGAGGATGAAGAGACACTTGGTGAATGACTTTTATGCAGAAAACTGTTGAAGATGTTCAGCTTAAGCAATGAATTTGTGCTATTGAAGCTCTCAGTACAGATGTTCATGCTCCATCCCTCCTCATTACAGACGTGTAATCTAAACTTAGACTGAAATTGTCACTCTGTTGCTCTTGTCAGCATGTAACATTGGCAATTAATCAGTTTATTTGTATGGGAAAACAAAAACTTAAATCCAGCATTTTCTTTAGTATCTCAGAGGCTAATCTGAAGCTGCGCTCAGGATTTCAATTTTCTACACAAAGTGCTATAAACACTTATGTGAGCATACATTCAGCAATAATTTCACAAACATTACTGCATTTACTCACATTGGCCATTTTCATTTTACTATTGCAGTTATGACTTTTTAAAAATCTAATTACTGATTGAATGCAATGTTTGAGCAGGTAGTTTTCTAAGTGCTGAGAGGTTTAATGTCTTTTCACGAGCAGAACTTTCTCAGTTATAAGAGCGGCAACTCTTCACTAAGTGCCCACCCCGTTGTCTCGCTGCACACCGCTAAAATCCACCTCGTCTTCATCGCTGTCCTCTCTAGCGTAGTAATGTCGCCTCCTGTTCTTCCTTTGGGCGCGGCTAGAAGACGAGGATGATCTTTCAGGAAAATCCTGTGGGATGAATCCGTATTTAGAATTCATTTAATGCAACATTATTTTCACCAATTGTGCTGAAGATATAACTGCAGGAATGATGGGCCTAGAGATGTGGTGGGAGTGGGGGGATAAAAATCTATGTGTATTGATAAAATTAAAGTTATCAGTGAGTAACAAATCTAACTAGGGGTTGTTACTGCTCTCATATTACTCCAGCCCTGCTTATAAGAGGGTGAAATGTCAGTTTATTTAATGTTAACTGTGAGTGAGACCAGAAAAAGAGAAGGAAAAAAAAAAATCAGCAATCACATTTATTTGAGAAAGAATCCAAACCTCAAGGCGAACTTATAATGTATACGTTAGGGACTCCTGGCACAGTGAGGCTTTTATGTAACAACTCGTGGTCTTCTACTCTGCACATTATTGCCCATCTTTTGTGTTTTATTAGCAGGAAGAGCCTTTTGGTACATCCAATAATGCACCAATGTCAAGGTCCAAATGTATAACAAGTCTAACATATCTTTCAACTCCCATGTCTATTGCAAAACACCCTAGAAGTGCAGCTTTAAATGAATAGATATGGATGATGATTCTTCTGAACTGATCATCAGTAAGCAGACGTTTTCTTTACCAAACAAAAAAAAACAACAAACAACCCTGTTTCCCCCAGGAATTAAAACAAACGTGCCTCACCTGTACAGCATCCAAGTTTCCAAAGAACTGCTCCACAGGAAGGATCTGATTACTGTCATCATCTGGGAACATAATTCTGCTCGTTTCTTCATAATCCATATGCTCAGGCTCATATTTGTCCCAGATGCTATTCATTACGCAGCTGTCTGAATCCTGTCCCACCATCAGCGTGTTCTCTTTACCTTCCTGTCCTTCATGCTGTGGTGATGCTGAGCACCTCCTCCTGCCAGAAGACTGATGGCATTCACAGCTGATGCAGGAGTCTCTCTCCAGAGGACCAGCTGCTTTAGTGTTCCCAACTGCTGAGCTGCTCTCAGATGACGAGTTCGCCATTGGACTTTTCACACATCTCCTCCTTGCAGCAGATGTCTATGATACAAAAGTTAAGGAACAAAGTTAGGATGATGTTGGGGTAACCACAGCGGGACTCCACTGCAGTAATCAGATCCAGTTAATTTGGAGCAACTCACAGCTGTCCGGTGTAGGGGTTACAGCTGTAGGGGTGTAGATAACTATAACTCCTGCCTTTCTTTTTGACTCATCACACATCTGCAGCATTATGTACACAGACAAAACAAACCTTTCTGGAGTTTCTGGTCTCAGAGCTGCTCTTCCTCTTTCTTGGCTTCAAATGATCAACTTCACCAGGCATCTGCAAAGTATCATGATGTTTGTTTATATCAAGTACTTTATTAATGCAATGACATCGTGGGGAAAAAAACAAACTATGGTTTTAGTCAGCTGAGAGGAAGCCGTCATAATGCCAGCGTTTGCTCCTGCTAAGCAGAACATTAGCAAATGTTTTCACTCCACTCAGTAAAAGAAACTAAATTTATCGGACAGCTGTTTAACGGGGACAGTTTTAGAATTTTCGCTTGCATACAGATTTGTCATTTTCCATTTTAAACACTGTCTTAACAAAAAAAAATTAAATAGTGGACAACGTCAATGGTTAGCTATAAAGCTGGCTCTGCAGTCCCGCTGAGCTGCTTAAACCCTCCAACAGCACCCCTCTATCCTCCGCCGGCTAAACTCCTGCTAATTTACTGGCAAATTAAAGTCACGTTACTCGTCAACTATGACCCAGTTCTTCCAGTACATCCCTAATCCCTCCAGCGTTGCTTTTTCACATGTAGACGTGCCCGAGCTACGCCGAATGTAAGTCCATAAAAGGCAGCTGATAGTTGAACTGCTAAGACAACAACACCTGCTCAGCACAGCAGCTAGCTTTCGCCTAGAAAAATCAAAGCAATATCGTCGGAAAATAACCCACCCACCCCCAGTCAAAAATGCCCCGGGTATCATAATGTGAACCATGCTAGTTATGTTGCTAGAACAATGACTCCAGCCGTCTGTATCGGTACAATAACACCAACACGAAGGTCAAGACGAAGCTAGGCGTCACTAAACACAACAAAAACACCTAATTTCGACATCTCGGCAACAAGCTAATGCGGCCAGCTACGAGCTAACAGTAGGAGAGAAAAAAATAACTAATTTGACCTGCCTGCCGGTTTTCTCATTTAATTAAACATGTACTTACCTTATGTATCATTTGCCGGCGTGGATATTTAGGTTTTTCAGCTACGATATTGAAAGTTTACACCACCTTGGGGTTTTCTGGCTTTCCAATCGGCTGGCTTCAACTAGCGACTAAACAACGGCGATAATTTTACGACGTAAGCGCTCCCCGCCGCCTACCCGGTGTATTTCCTGCTGGTGAGGTTCACTCAGAGGTCTGCAGTTTCAATATCAGGACGTCCTCTGCGCCACACTACACCGCCATCGACGCCACCCCGTACTAAAGAGCATTAGAGAAAATAGAGAAAAAAATAAGTATATCTTAAAATGCACGTGTTATTTTATATTTATATATATAATATTAGATTTCTATTACAAAATATATATGTAATTAAAAGTAGTTTAGTTCGAGGGGTTTGTAAATGCTTTTTACTAGATCTATTTTTCTATGTATGTTATTTTCGTTTAGGTTTTTTCCCCCCCCACTATTTTAATATTTTATTTTTTGACAAACTTGGCTTTCTCCACTTTTACGCCATCTCAGTGATTCTGCGGGAGTTGTTTCCACCCATCTCGTGACTTGTGCTAATGAAAGGGGTTCTCGTGACACGCTGGTTCACAGTAAGCTCGTATTTCTCCGTGTTATTTTGAGAGATTGGACAATCATACGTAAAATGCCAGTTCACGCCATGTTTCAAAGTTTGGCTTTTGTTTAGCAGTGACGTATGAAGGAGGAGATTCCGGAAGTTGAATGCAGTTCCAATCGATGTCCACAAGATGGCGCAATAAGGTTTTTAAAGAAGCGTCTAATTCTTTTAGTCAGCCAACAGATCACACTGGCTTCGGTTTTAACAGCTATGTAATAATTTAGAACATACAGTTGACTCTGTCCGGTAACAAAACAATAAATAAACATAATTTAGAAATCATTTCATGTTCTGTCACTGACATGTGCATATATGCACTCAAGGAAATAGTCAGGTTGTATAGGGCTAAAAATTCATCTGTCCTCATGTGTTTCATTGATGCCTCTAAGGCTTTTGATCGAGTGAACCACAGAAAACTTTTTGATAAATTGAAGACACGGGGAGTTCCTCAATACATCGTGAGGATTCTCTCTTACTGGTACGCTCATCAGAACATGCAGGTTAAATGGGGAAGCAGTATTTCTGCCCCCTTTGGTGTCAGCAATGGTGTCAGACAGGGTGGGATTTTGTCTCCAATTTTATTTAATTTATATGTCGATGATTTGTCCATACAGCTGAGAGCCTGTAACACTGGGTGTATATTAGGTGAAGCACTGATAAATCATCTTATGTATGCAGATGACCTGGTTGTTTTTAGTCCAAGCAGTGCTGGGTTACAGGATCTTCTTAATGTCTGTACTGAATATGGTGTGCAATATGACATTGAGTACAATGCTGCTAAAAGTGCTGTTTTGATATGTAGAACCAAGCAGGATAAACAGCTAAATTTCCCTTTGTTTAAACTGGCACAAAAAACTCTTGAAGTTCATAAAAAGGTGAAATACCTCGGTCACTTTATTACTGAGCAAATGAATGATGATGATGACATATACAGACAACGATGTAAGCTCTATGTGCAGGCAAATACTATTGCACGCAAATTCAGCTTTTGTTCACTTCCAGTTAAAGTGGCTTTGTTTAAAGCGTATTGCACACCGCTATATACTGCCCCCTTGTGGTCATCCTACAAACAATGTAGCATGCAGAAGCTGCATGTTGCATATAATGATGCGATGAGAATCCTTTGCAGGATACCTAGAAGTGGTAGTGCCAGTCAGATGTTTGTAGCTGTGGGTGTCTGGACTTTTAAAGCACTTTTAAGAAAGTTAATGTTCAGTTTTAGAGAACGACTGGATGGTTCGAGTAACAGTATAATTTTAGCACTTACAGATCCGACAGTGAGTGGTTCCCGTTACTCATCCAGTCTCAGAAAGCACTGGTTAAAGTGTTTGTGTATTTATTGATTTATTTTAAGTAATTGTGTTTTATGTATATTATGGTTTTATATTTTTACAAATGCTTTATATACTTATTTATATACATATATATATTTAATGGTATACCTTGTGTTGTGTGTGTGTGTGTGGGGGGGGGGGGGGGAGTTGTGTGTGTGTGTTTCTTGTCTTGTTTTTATGGACATGTAGTCTGCCAATAAAGATTGAATTGAATTGAATTCATCGAACAGTTCCAGTCAGGAGGCTATTGATTGCCTCCCTCTCCTCCAGAGCAACCGACAACAACACGCGGCAACAGATGGTGGGGCCCCACGGATCTCGGCGTCACGGACTCAGTGGGATTGTTGTACGTTAGGAGACAGAAAACACCGAGACAGCTCGAGGAGGGCTGTAGTCCAGTATTTCTCACCTAGCACTGGAATTAAAATTGGACTGTCAAACTTCTTTAGAAAATCATCATCGCTGTTCCTTTATAAACGCTGTGGTGTTTGTTTTATTCCTCACACGTAGATGGTTGTTGAATTATTTCTGAATCATTGCGTTGTATTTTAGTACTGTTTTCTATCACTTGTAATCATGAAAATTAACGCGGATTAAAGGAGCTACTGATATTTAATATTAAGAATAAGATAAGGTTGTGGTGGCTAGTGGATCGCAAAACCTGGTGAACAGTGTGTGTGTGTGTGTGTGTGTGTGTGTGTGTGTGTGTGTGTGTGTGTGTGTGTGTGTGTGTGTGTGTGTGTGTGTGTGTGTGTGTTAGACAGAGAGAGAGAGAAATGGGATATCTGCCGGTCCCAGATCAGTTTAGTTCATTAAGGGGAGGAGATATTTGGGGGGTGGGGTGAGATAGTGGTATCCTCCATCAGGTCTCCAGATAGTCTGTGTGGAGCCAAACCCTGAGAAGAAGCTTCGGGACGAACTAGACAGCAAAAGGGACGAATGTGTGACTTCACTCTGCGCTGTCATGGTCAAGAAGTGGCCAAGGAGACACTTGACTGAGCGCTCTTACCCGGTGTCTTCCTGAGGTGCGCTCAGTTGTGAAACATTATGAAGGCATTTGAGGGTCCCAGCGTGTCACGGTGACAGCAATGGATCACTTTTTTCGTAGAAAGCGGATCCCCGCTTTTCTGAAACCTCTGTTGAGTCTGTCTCTGATCTTTGCGTCTTTTCTCATGATCCAAAAGCTGAAACTGTCGGAGAAAGACGCAGTGGGGGTTAAACATGTGAGGGATCCGGCCTGGTGCGGCTCTGAGTGTTTTTCATTCAAGAAGACAGTTCTGACCAGTTCGGGGACCTCAGATTCTCCCGTGTCCGTCAAGGATTTGGAGATACAGCGGGTCCCGAATGTAACTCGGTCTTCTTGGGACGCGCAGGTTCTCAACTGTAGCGCGGACGCATCGGTGAGGACCCAGGACTGGTTCCGGCGCTTGGACCAGAGATTTCACCAGTTTGTGCTTCACAGACACTGCAGGTATTTCCCCTTGCTCATCAATCACCCGGAGAAGTGCGCCGATAGAAACGTTCACCTCCTTGTGGTGGTCAAGTCCGTTATCGAGCAGCACGACCGGAGGGAGGCCGTGCGTAAAACCTGGGGGAAGGAGCAAACCGTGAATGGGAAGAAAATTAAAACTTTGTTTTTACTCGGAAGCCCAAACACTGGCAAAGACGCCAAGAACCTACAGAAACTGATCGAGTATGAGGACCAAATCTTTGGGGACATCCTGCAGTGGGACTTCATGGACACTTTCTTCAACCTGACTCTGAAAGAGGTAAATTTTCTCAAGTGGTTCTATATCTACTGCCCCAAAGTGCAGTTTATATTTAAGGGGGACGATGATGTGTTTGTGAACACGCACAACCTCCTGGAGCTCATCGACTTCAAAGTGGAGCAGCGCAAAGCGGCCAACTTATTTATGGGGGACACAATCTCCAAGGCGATCCCCATCCGAAACCGACAGAGCAAATATTACATCCCCAAGGAGTTGTACGACAAGCCGTATCCACCCTACGTGGGAGGTGGGGGGTTTCTGATGTCCGCCTATTTAGCCCGAAGGCTCTTCGTGGCCTCGGAGGGCGTGGAGTTGTACCCCATTGACGATGTGTTTTTGGGGATGTGCCTGCAGAGGCTCCACTTATCCCCAGAGATGCATCCGGGCTTCAGGACATTCGGCATTACCAGACGCAGGGCGAGCACAATGAACACAGAGCCCTGCTTTTATAAAAACCTAATCGTGGTCCACAAACTGAGCGCGCAGGAGCTGCTCAGGATGTGGAGCGTGGTGCACAGCCAAGACCTGATCTGCGCACAAAAAACTTCGATATGATTGACAGAAAGTATAAAGTATAAAGTAAATGCATTCACTAAATCTGAGCTCACGGAAAGTCTTCTTTGGCCGATCACACTTGATGATCTTTACGCAATCTGCGGAGTCACGTTAATTTTTCCTTTACCGTTAGACATGGAAGATGAACTGAATTTAATACTGTGTGTCACATTAAAACGGTTGATTTGTTTTCAGCTGACTCGGCAGGTTAGCGCTCTCCTCTCCACTTCTGTATGGGTTGATTTTCCGTTTTGTAAAAACCACTAGAGCACAGCTTTTGCATTGTGAAAGCATCCGTGTTTCTGTGCCATTCCAGACTGTATTGCCTTAATCTGAATTTAAAAACGTATTTAGAGACGTAGATGTAATAAACCCACGGGTGTTCGTGCAGGTGAGAAAAAGACTGACTTGTTACATCTAAGTGTTTCCCTTAAGCTTTCTTTTCCGACTTCAGGATTTCATTGCAACGTTCAAGTGCAACATGCGACTACATGATTTACAGCATAGAACACACAGCTGCATTCATATTTGAATGATTATTTTATTGAATAGAAATTGTAAATTGTAAAAATCTAATTATGGGTATTTTAAAGATAATATATTGGTTCTGTTTTACCTTGTTTTGTAAGATTTACAGAGGCAGCCTTGAAACCAAAGAAACCACATGTGTAACACTGTAAATTCATGTGTGTTAGTGTCAATAAAACCAGAGCTCTCTTGTAAACACTGAATAACGTTGCAAAACTTGATTGATATGTGTTTTATATTGCTCAACAATAATCCTGGAAGTTGGACACTGCCCATTTTTTTAATACACAGGGGGCTCCTAAACAGAGCCGTGTATTACATGTAACTTTTATGGGGAATTTTGATTACATGGAAGCACATGTGCAATAATCCCTGAATAATGATTTATTTAACAAATACATCTGCAGAAAAAAAGAAGTCAAAATGCTGTTGACTACAAATGCATGAACACAACTTTTACATCTACTTTTGCTGCAGCTCTCAGTACAGAAGCATACTAAAGCAAGTTGTTTCCCCACTAATAAAACATACGCTCACATTAACGTTATTACCGTTTCCAGATACATCACAATCACTTTGTCGTCATCATAACACTGTGCAGCACAACAGGAGCACAACTGAAGAGATAATTATAAACCAGGCTTAATGTTATATGTAGGATTTAACTTTTTAGCTTGTGATTCTATCAGTTTGAAGCCAGTGATGTGATTCTGAACACTGGAGGGAAAACCATGTGGTGTACATACAGTATGTAGCATATTCATGTCCACTTCTTTCCTCATTCTAGCAGTGCTGTTTCACTCAGAGACCTACTTTGTCTCATTTTACTTCTACTTCATACTATCAGTAGGCATTGTGGAGGGAAGTAAGTCACTGCAGTGTGCTAGAAATTCAGCAGTAAAACATCATCCTTTGGCAAAGTGCTATTTCTATATAGAATTCTTATAAAAGGAAAGCAAATATGTAAACAGTTGGCTAAGTGTGAAGTCGACAGCAAAGCTTCCCTCAAAGCAAAGAACATCTTCTGCTTGTAACTAAACTGTGATCTCGTTCCGCCTCCTGTTACTGGGTGTGCAAGAAGGTATGAGTCATCGTCTTCTGAAGGGATGTAGCAATTAGACATATTTTTACTGAAACTGCGACGGTTACCCATAGAAGTTTCTCAACCCATTCATCTGGTGTAGTCCGTTTCTACACAAGAAACTGTTGATTTTAGTTCCATGGGACAGCTAGCTATCTGCAAGGTGCATGGATCAGAGGATGAAATCTTAAAAGGTCCAAACTTGCACTAGCACATTTACATAGATGAAGGCAATAAGCCTCTTCAAACTCTACAATTTGAAGGTTAGGATAAAATAAATGTTTACATGCTACACTTGTTTGTTTGTTTTTTAGGTGTGAGAAAATCGTTGCGATAGCACGTTTATACGCGAGAGCTTGTACTGCAGTTTAAGGATGTATAAATTATAAATTGCAGATAACCACTCAGAAACTAATCATAAAACCTCACTACACTGGTTGCATTATGAGGGGTCAACTTCTAAAACACAAGCCTAAAGTTCTATCACCCTGTACACTGCTGCTTTACCTTTACACAAACTCTGTTTAAAATCCATCTTGTGAGTCACACAAAGTCACAGTTGGGAAGTGCGGTCCAACAGTGAGGGACTACCCGTTAAAGCTGTACAATTCCTCTAAATGGCAGTGAAAAAAAGAGCCTCAAAACCAACAAATCCTATAAGGGGATTTCAGCAAACAGCACTCTGTGTGCCTATGTTTACTTGACAGGTGTGTGAGAGGCTAGAGGCTTGACGTGTAGTGAAAAACATTTTCTGTTCTGTGTGAACTTTGTCGCACATAACAGGATTAGAATTTACGTCATCGTCTCAACAATGGGTAAAACACCGTGTTGTAATTCTGTGATCTTATAAGACTTTAAATATATTAATGGCTTCAATCATAAAGTAATAATGGCTTTAAATATATTGCATATGTCAGTGAATACATCTGAAGCGTCTCAAAAGTGCCCGAATGTGGAAATAATGGAGTGGGTGGGGTCGTCTGGTACTGTTGGCTTTCTCCTGTTGAAGTGTGAGGGGACGTCTCTGGGCTTCTTCAGACCAGCTTTAATGCTTCCCTGGTGGATACCCTCTGGCTAAAGGAGCCAGTGATGGGATTCGGCTGCCCCTGCCCATGGGCCTGGCTCTGGCTCGGGCTCCATATGACCTGACCTGCTTTAGCTTGGTTCCACCGAAAGCTCTGCCTGGAAACACCAAAACACATATGCACAAACAAAATGGTACTTTACAGTAAACTGATAGAGGAATAATAAAGCAGGGAGCCTTTATATTCTTGCATGCACTTTGTCATTAACCTCCCAAGACCTGGCCTAAAAATATTATGTAAAAGTATTATGTAAGAAAGGGCTTTGAAAGAACCAGTAAACCTGTATCCTAGCTTATCTGAGTCATTAACACAAATATGCTGAATAATGTTTTACGTTATAATGCTACCAATAAAAATTAGCAACTCCCTTTGAGTCGTGTGATCTGATATAAATTTTTTTTCGAAAACCTGGTTCACTATTGTCTGTTTGATGTATTCAGAGGACCAGCTATCTTGGTGATAATGGTTAGCATCATCCTGTTTTCCTGTTTAATGCTACATACTGCAAAATGTAGGTACTGTCTAAATATTGAATTGATAACGACAGGGGAGCTACAGTTTAATGCGCTTGTAGGATAAATATTATTAATCATACTGATCAACAGGGTCAAAGAAGAAATCAAACTTTTATCTGATCTGTGTGTGTGTGTGTGTGTGTGTGTGTGTGTGTGTGTGTGTGTGTGTGTGTGTGTGTGTGTGTGTGTGTGTGTTCTTATTACACATTCTAGGAATTATTATACCACAAAACTTCAAAGCCCTACATTAAATAATATGTATTATGTAAATGTAAGGTGAATGTGTTCATTTTCTCATTGCCCAGGCTCTTCAAAAGCTGGTGTATCCTCCTTTGAGCTTTCACCTTCACACTCTAATGTCTGGCCCTCCTCCACTTCCTCTCATGACAGCGCTACGTTGCACAATTTTGAGTAAAATCCTTTCCGTCTCACCTTGTCCTCCACCACAAAGGACACCGAATGAAAGTAACTATGTGATTTTTAGTAACAGAATCATAACATCTGTAAAAACCTGTTAGCCCAGCCCCAACAAATGAGTTGTCAGCAGATAGCACAGGATTTCCTCTTGGCAGAAGACGCTGTAGATTACATAAAAGTTCTCAGTCGTGCCCTCCACAGAGGACAAGAATAAATTGTTCAGGAGACAGTGGCGTGTCTAGAAAATTTTTGTTGGGGGGGCCAGGTAGGGGCACAGATTTGGAGAAGGGTGGCAGATGTAATTGGCAGATAATGTTTAAAAAAAAAATTCTACCAACCGTTTTCCATAATTCAATAACCCTATAAACCTAATAACCGAATGCACTTTTAACTCTTATTAGAATGAGATTTTAACCACTACGGTGCAAAGTTTTTAGATACTGTGTTGATAAAGTACAAGAGATACAATCAGTGCTTTGTCAGTGTTTATTCAGCATTCAAGGACTTCAATATTTGCATAGTATTTTTACTGACATGTTGTGCACATATGTTTTGGGCAAAAACATTTTTGAATATTAAAATACGAACATTTGTAACAAACAATTGGCAAATTAGCCAATGCCAATGCAAAACTTTATCTGCCTGTTAAAAAAAGAAGATAATCTTCTTACAAACTGTTGTTTGATTTTGAAACAGGAAAAAAGTGGGGAAACAACTGAAAAGACTAACATTTGAATAAAACCTGAAAGCAAGTAAATACTTTCTATGCTGCCTTATGGTAAACTTTGGTAATATTGATGTATAAAGAACAACACTGGCTGATGATGAAATACAGTCAGCTGGCATGGTGACACTGCCAGTATTAACCTGCAGGGCTGGACTGGGACAAAAAATTGGGCATTTTGACTACAGACCGGCCCCCCAGGTATTAAAGCCATAAAGCCTTTGAATGAAAACAAACGCTGTTGTGACAGTGATGTACACTGTCTTTTTGGTATATGTATGATTTCTATACATTTTAAGATAGATAAAAACTTTGTTCGCAAGATTCAGATAATTATTTAATAAAAGCTAGATATTTTAAATGAGAATAAGAAAGAAAAGTATTTCTTTGTGCCCCCCTTTCCCTGTTAATGCCCTACCTGGCCCCCCTGGCAAAACTTTGCTAGACCCGCCCCTGCACAGTTACCAGCTGTCAGCTACTTAGAAAAGGATCCTGGTGTTATTTATCTCTCAGAAACAGTTCATAACTTCCCTTCAACTCATTCATGTCACCTAAAAGGTAAACCTGTTTCTCCATCACAGCTCTGATGATTCAGTAAGGACATCTCCTGGTTTCATCTTCATGTTTCCCTCTCACCAGATAACCAAACCGACATCATGACCAGCAGCTTTTACGGCTGTGGCTCCAGCAAACATCAGCTGATACTAGAAATTAATATTAAATAAATTCTAACAACAGCTGATCAAACTTAAACGTGCTGCTGTTGTTTAGCATGACATCCGCTGGTTTCCTCTTTCTGGCGCAAAGTGGGCGATAAACAAACAAGAGAGAAAAGCCGATCAGCTGATCATTGATCAGTTTCATGATTGAAGTAGGAACAGGAGAGGGAGGGGAGAGAATGAGAGAAGAAGTTATTTTTACACATCGGCCAGCATCTGGCCAATCCACCACCTGTCATTGTTCATGCCGTTACAAAAAAAAAAAAAAAAGTCATCAGCCCACCGGGCAAATGCCCGGTATGCCCGAAGACCAGTCCAGCTAATCTTTCGCCAAAAAATTGTTTTCTGCGGTGCCGTCTTTTGTGCTTGGCTCTCCTACCTTTGCTAACATGATGCTCATAGTGCAGAAGCCGATGCTACATTCACTCACACTTGGATATCTGAGTTTCACTGTGAAAACATAATCATACATTTGATATTTCATTGAATTTTATTGTTTTAGCTCCGGGGTGGCCAGTCTGGTTCCCAGGCCACCCCGTTGGACACGCCACTGTCAGGAGACTTAACAAAGAAACCTGTAATACTAGAAAGGCCAGTATAAACAAAAAGGTTTTGCGATGTCAGCATAACATGGTGATGTCATTCTGATTAAATCAAACGCTTATTGTTTGTGCTATAAACCAGTGATGCACCTATACGCCACTTTTCCAAATGTGAGCTGGAAAGAATTTCAAAGACGGCCAGTGAGAATGAAAACATGAAGATCAACTGCAAAAACAGTCAACTTATGAAGCAACATTTTTCAGAGCAGGTCCCTGGTTTCATATGTTTCAAGTTATTCTCACGATGGTCATTTGGTGGTAGTAGCATGCCAAAAGATTAATAAAATGTAGGTGTACACTGTCAACAAAAAAAGCTCCACAGGACAGCTTCAAATGATCCATGGCCCTAAAGTGTACAGTGAACTAAAGGTTCTCTGGCATCAAATAATGTAAACAGTAATACGGGCTATTTTAGCATCACCACACAATCAGGTATGATACAAAAAAACAAAACAATCAATCACACATCCAAAAAGGAGGGTTCTAGCATACATCAATCTAAATGATACACTAAAGCCCATTACACTAGACTCCAAATTAATCTCTCACTATAATTTACATACATCCTTTTATCAACTAGGGGACAAAACCACAGTGGAAAACTGCTGAACGTGGGTGCTTTCTGTACCTGTCACAGTAAGCGTTGGGAAAGTGGCTAAAAAAGAAGAAAAAAAAACGGGATGTGTATGAATGCTTTACCTTGTGCTGGCTGGGTTCTTTGGGATGCCGCAGTCCTGCGTGAGTTTTGTTTACAGCCCTCTCTGCCCATGAGGTGAGCCTTCCAGGCCTGGAACAGGGACAAAGTAGCTCAGTGAGTTTGCTCCTCTCCCAGGCACTTTCACGACTGCGACAACCATGGGGTTACTGTAGGCCCAGTCAAGGCCTGAATGGCTGCCCTCCCTACCTACTAACACTGCAGTCTTTCATTGGGCTTACAGCCTCTCCTCCAGCAAAGAGAGTGCAACTTTCTGTGAGTTTTTTCTCCCTTATGTGAGGGCGTGAAGTGAGAAACTGCATGCAGTGAGTCAAACTTTTAATGAGAGCACAAACGCATCGCAGGAAAGGCTCAATAATACTTTGCACGTGTCACCATAAAGTTGGAAAAAATGATGTGTATAATCTATATCTCGTGTTTTGTTTAGGCTGCAAGTGATTTTTAAGGTTTAAGAAGTTTAATCAATAATTATTCTTGTGATTCTTTGTCTTTTTTGAATCGTTCTTAACTCATATTTTGTCATACCAACAGGACTAAATGGATATTATTAAATACACCTGACAAGCAAGCTGTACTTATGTCATTAATATTATTACAGTTAAAAATATTTAGTGAAAACTCTGAAACCTCTTTCCTCATTCTAGTAATTCCGTTTCATTTAGAGACCTTCTTTGTCTCTTTTTACTTTGACTTCAGATTGTCAGTATGTACTGAGGAGGGAAGTTAGTCACTGTAGTGTGCAGTAAAGCATCATTCTTTGGCAATGTGCCTTTCTACATAGAATATTAATGAAAGGAAAGGATATTTGTAAACAAAGGGCGATCGAGTCAAACTGTTGCATTTATCCATATATAAAAAGGACCATTACTACATTATGTTTACAGCTTTGCTTTAGTTACATTTTCTTTTTTTTCCTTGGAAAAAATTAAACATCTGCTCTACAGATTCTGCCAAGGGAAATTAAGTAATATATGACATCCACAAACTTTCCCAACAGTCACACCTTTAGGTCTTTATGCCCTGGTCTATTAAGTGTCTCAACAATGTTGCTGCTAACTGAGGCAGGCGGGGCGAGCACACTTGCAGGAAGACTGTGTCTTTGAAACATGAGTTGCATGATTCATTAGGCCCCACAAAGACACAAACCAGAACGAAAGATGAATGAAACGGAGAACCAAGCGTTGCGTCTCCTTGTGGGACAGAGAATCTTGTTCGCTCCGTATCCACTTTCACCTTCCCAGACACACCAAAGAGAAGCATGGATGGCTGTGCGACTCCAAAAGCACTGAAATACGAGCACTGCTTTTTAAAGATGACACAAAACTATTATCCCTGTGTTTATATTACATTTATTTATATTTCCCATTTGACGCAGTGACTGTCAAATCTTGAATAGAAACAAACGGGATGAAACTTTACCTGCATAATACCGAGCTGTGAACTGTGTCAGCAGCCAAACTGCCGCTGTTTCAAATAAAATGTGGTCTATTTTGCAATTGTAGGAAGATGAGATGTGTTCATTGTCTATGTGTGAATGTGTTTCTAATCCACGCTGTAGGTATTATTAATCTCTGGTTCTCGTCCACAGGGCATCTTTGTTTTGTATCCCTCCTCTCGCCCTTCCCTAAGCCTGGTTCTGCCAGAGGTTACTTCCTGGGAAAAGGGAGTTTTTTTCTTCCCACTGTTGCCAAGTACTTGCTCAAAGGAAGTCATCTGAGTGTTGGGGTTTCTCTGTATTATTGTTTACCTTACAATATAACTTGCAGCTTTGCAGTGACTGCTGTTGTGATTTGGTCGTATACAAATAAAATTAATTAAACTGAATAATCTGTATCCGGTTAAGTTTTATCTATGAGCAGCTAATCAGAATCTTTTGTCTTTTGTTCTTCTGAGACTAGCAGGAATGTGAGGAATGTGATTGTACTTACTTCATCTTCTCAGTGAAACAGCCCATTAAGAACAAAGGCTTTGCTTTCTTTGAAGTCCTTAAAGGTCAACATTAGCTGTGCTTTACTTCAACACCTGTTTGCTGCTAAAGCCTCGTTTGTGAAAGGCTTCTCTGTTTTATTATATGTGAAGCATTTCTACTTCTGCTTCTGACAAAGAAGATTTCTGCATATGCCAATAAATCAATGTTGAAACTTGTTGCCATTATTTCATAATTAACTAACTGACTTGTGCAAGTACACAGTCTCACCTCCTCTCCGGGCGTGAAGTTGTTGTGACACAGAGGACAGTGGTTGGAGCCTTTACCCAAAACGGGGGCTGAAACACAAAGATGACACCTTCAAGTCAGCTCTTACAGAATTACAGAAAAGTTCCCATGAATGAATTTACAGTACTGAAAGAAATCTGCTTCAAACAAAACACAGCTTTGAGCACTGGGTCTATTTTGGGAAACGTATGCTTACGCACAAGTGAAAGTTTTGTTTATCTGCCTAACCAACAGGAACTACTGTAAACAAAAGGCTTGCCGTGTCAATTACTCATGGAACATTTGGAGAAGTGGTGTAAGCCTTGCAGTGTTTTATTGCAGAATATTGAAGATGCTGGCTTTGTGAACATGTGTAAATGCGATGGAGCAACGGTACCCAACTATGAAAAGAGAGGTTACAAACTCTCAGACGGAACGGTTCAATAATTTGAGTCAAACGCAATCAAAGAAATGTACAACCACAGGGTGCTAAACCCAAAGTCAGTGGAAGAAACCCAGAGAAAATCGAGTTAAAACCAGGAAGAAAAGTACACGAGGGGAAGCAGGTTTATCTATAGGGGAATAATTAATCACTATTTCAGGAAGTATGCCTTCTGAAACTAATAAAATGCTGAAATCTGACAGAGGACATTTTTGCAGTAAAATAAGGAAGGGAAAATCCCAACACAGACATGGATTAAGAGAAACGTAACTAAAGGATAACTAAATAGCTAAGTTACTGTAAAACTGCAAAAAACAAAAACAAAAACAAAAAACAAGGAAGCTGTGGAGCTGGCTGCTTTGCAAACCTGATGTTTGCAGGCCTACGAGAGACTGATCATTCACTCCAAATGATATGCAGCCAAATAGTCAAGACTTTATTTGCATGCTAGTTTGCTTGTCATGTTTCGGCTGTGTGCAGGCAGGAATTGGACCCAAACGCAAACTCACGAGAAACGGGATTGAACTCAAAATGGCAGCTTTTTATTACCGTGAACGTTATGATATGGCCCAGCCCTAGACCCAAGGGAAGCGAAACTCAATACATTCACATAGGACACAGACCTTCAAAGTAAAACAGGAAATGTAACATAGACGCAGACTTGACTAGGGGAGACAGAGCAACTAAGAAACACAGAGAACAATAACAGGGAGACACAGAGGGCGGCTAACTAAATACTCAGAAAACTAAAGAGAATACAAGAAAGCCAAACTAAGACACTAGACTAAAGAATAAACTGGGGCAACAAAGAGAACTAAGATCATAATACAAAAACTCAGACACAAGAAACTCAAAACACTGGGTCACCGACCCAGGACCGTGACAGTGCTCCAGGATTACAGAGTTAAAAATGTAAATAATGATGTAAATGAATAAATAAATAGTACATTTACAGAGAGCATGCAGCTCAGTAGAAATCTTCTTTTAGTGTGTATTAGTTATTATTATTATTGGACCTCACCTCCTGTCACCTGGCTAACACCTGACTAACAAATCCAGGGTAATATACAAGGTTAGGAAAATGACATGTTTTTAGAATGTAAATGTTTTGCTTTTGTTTTTATCAGGTCAAATCTTTGAACTGTTTTTTTTCTTCCCAGTTTATTATTTCATGTAGTTAAACCAAAATAGATCCAACCTTGAATTACCAAAGATTAAAAAATAGCTGCATTATATATTGTGGAACTGCTGCCTTATTACTATTATTGGATATTCACTGGTTCAGTTTTGATTTTATGAAATTGTCATTCGCTGTCATGTACAGTTTTTTTTTCTCAGTTACACTCATATAAGTGAGGCCTACCATGCACAGACCAAGCTCTCACAATCATTCCTGCCTACCATTTTGCCACCTAATAATGAAAGTGATAACAGAGAAATATTAAAAAAACCGAGTCAGTTTCCTGCTGCATGGAAAATCAGAGAGAACTCACGATTGCAGCCAGGACCCTGAGCGTGGTGAACCAGGTCCTCGCTGGCCACAGCCTCTGAGCAGAGTGGGCACTGGCTGAATTTGGACCTGTTTTCACATTCACCCAGTAGGTGCTCCGTAAGGCTGGCTATTTCAACTACCTGTGAACACAATGCAAAGCTATACTCAATCAACTTGGTAATGCAGAACAGATACTTTCAGCAGCTGGATCTAACTCTTTGACTTCAGCTCTATAACAGAAGTGAAAACCTAGTGAGAAAAATAAATAAAAAAATTAGCAGTCTACCTGTCGACATTCGTCGCAGCGCTGCAACATCGGACAATGTTTCCAGTAGTGAAGGTCCAATCCGTCTTCTGTGAAAGACTCGTCTTTTTTACCGCAGAATATACACAAGCTACAACAGAGTGTAAAGTTAGAGGATCAAATGGTACCAAAGTTTACCATAGGACAATTACTGAACACAACATGAAAGATAAATGAATACCTCGACTGGAAAAAGCAGTGAATACACACTAAAAACTAAATCTCTCAAAAATAAAAGGCCATTTGAGTCATATATATATAGCTTACAAGATTTTAAGGAACATACTTGTCCAGACAGTTGATTGATTGTTGGACATTACAACTTTCCATCCTCTTGTTCTGGGACCCTTTTGTGACAGCTGGAAATTAATAAGACAGTTATCTGTAACAGCCAGCACTACTGAATCAAAACCCATATTGTAATTCAGAATTTGCATGACTGATGTGTTATTCTATTAACCCTACAATGCCCTTTGTAACGTATTTGATACATGAGTTTCTGAGACCTCTATCTCATCAACATGATCAATACTTGCCATAATTTCAAAATGTTATGGACAAAACTATTTTTTTTTGTCTAAAATTAACATTGTTGTTAACAAAAAGTTAACAAAAATGCCCAATCTATTAAATGCGATGCAAAAAATATATAATAAATATATAATAAAAATATGTCATACACAACATGATATGCAAAAAAAAAGTGGATTTTGTTATAAGGGTTAATAAACATCTCAGTTGCAAAAAATCCTAATTTTCTGGCTATTTTTTGATGGGGTGGGTCTTACAGGGTTAACAGACCTTTGTGTTTCTACACACTTTAACAAACCCTACCTGTCAAATTTTAAAGCTATTCAAGCAAAGGTAATGCTCACACATGCTGATATCAATTTTTTACACCATTATTTCTGTATCTAAAGGCACAGCTGAAGTACTGGGGTAATAGGTCATACATAATTTAGTCAAGTGCGTGAGGGACACACTTTAGGTCTCTATCTCAAAATCTGTCAGTGGTATAACAATTAGATTATAAATTCTGAGGTCGTAGATGCCGTCTGCATACTGTTGTTATATGATATCTTTTTTTTCACATATAACAATAAACTTGAATATAAACACTTTTTCTTTTCATTTTTAAGCTCTCATATCTATAAGACCATTGATCTGATTATCGTAGTCTTATGATACACAGTAAAACACATAAATGGAAATCTGTGTTACAAATTTCAATCCCCTCAAAGGCCTCAAAATTAGTCTTTTGTCAAAATTGCTGGAGGGTCAGGTAAATTACAGCTCAACATAAAGGTGACTTGAAAACACCTTTCCACCTACTGTTTGCATATGAGCAGGGCCTATTTCAAAACACTGAGCTTATCGGCACATCCTTGTCAGCACATAGAAACAAATTTCCCTTTTGTGCATTGCCTCAGACCTGCAGATGTGAGTAGGAACTGAAGTGTGATTTATGTAGGTACATACTTCCCTTGCCAGCTTTCTGGGAATCTTTCTCAGCTTTGTGAACTTCTCGTTTGGCTATTTGTCCTTTGGTGCTTTCATTGCCTCTCTCCTTTACAAGCAGACAAAATATATATATTTATATATATATATATGTGTAAGAACAGTCAACGTCAAAAAGCAAAGTTCCAAAAAACAAGACATGCAATCATTCGCCTTTAATTGAGACAGGGCATAAAGTGAGGCTATAATGTGTAAGTGTTATATGCATGTGAATTACTTGGTGTGTGACCACCTACGAGGTAAAAATACAGTCTGGAGTCATAAATAGAAATTAACAGTTGTTATGAGATGTGATATCATTGCAGAATGATGACAGCGCAACATACTGTGATCTCTTTTAAGGCAGCCAGCTGCTCCTGAAGAGAGTGGATCTCCTCCTTCTCCTTCTGTCCGTCCGGCTGACCCCCACCTTTCTTTAAAGTCTAGGAGAAGGTGGCATGCCATTAGTCCATTTCATATTCAGTTCTCTACCATGCTTACCTTCTATCAATTCATTTTCATTCTGTAATTGTTAGCTTTTTACACATTATTACCCTTCATTTCTTAAGTTATGGCATCTCTTGTTATTAAGGTCTAGAATTAAGGTTACACAAACCTAAAGCTCTTCAGATTGAGGCTTTAGGTGCTATTTTACATAGCCATTCAAATTCTGGGGTAGTTTTAATATTCTTTTTTTTTTGTGCCTGTCCCATTTGGTTCTTTAGCCGTCAGAATTGTTGTCTGAAGACCAACAAGGATACCCAATGGATTTACTTTGCCAAATGGATCATCACGGCCTTGCCGTATTGGTCCATTTGATCAACCTTTGTTGTTATTATTTATTTTATTTTATTTTCAGTTGTTACAGATGGGACAGACATGACTGAGGGATAGGAAAGGGAGAAAGAACGATGAAGGAAAAGAAAAACAGAAGGGAAGAAGGACAGTGAGAAAGGGCACTTAAAAAGAGAAAGAAGAAAAAAAATCTCCTGGATCACCTGTTGAGAGAAAAAGAAGAGAAAACAAGCAAAAAAACCAGAGCAACATACTAAACACAACACCATCACGTTAATCTAGCTAAGTGTAAACAGCAGTAAATACTAAATATTGAATGTTGTTATGTAACAAGCAGGACCGACAGCGCATAATGTGCTTGGAAATAGCAGCAAATAAAGGTGTAGTTTATGTCTATGAACAGTGAACACCTGTGTGCACACCTGTGTGGCTCAGCGTGCTTGTACTCAAAAGGTTTCCCCATGTAATGGTCTGCAAGAGGGTGTAGAGAGCCATAGCCCCGTCCCCCAGGGCATGAAGCAGGCATGGAGGAGATCCAGGCTCCAGACATCCAGAGGCCCCAGAGTGCGAGAGCCCAAGGAGGACCACCGGAGGGGCATCCGTGCCACCTTCCTGGGAAGAGCTGAAGAGAGCCCCAGATGAGGGGTCACCCAGTAGCCACGGAGCAGAAGCCACAGGAGGCTGCAGTGGCGTGCCCGCCGGCTCTGCTGGCAGCCAGCTGTGCCAGAGTGAACCGAGCCGCAGGCCCAGAAGCTGGAGGCCCGAGGGCCCCCTTTGCCCCGGAAGAGGCCTGACCGAGCAACAGGCACCAGGCCCCGCCAAGTAGTCACCGGGAGTGAGCTAGTGCATACCTGAGCGCCCAGCCCCGGACACCAAGAACCACCAACGCACCGACCCCTGAGGGCATCAGTTACCGGCAGACACAAACATGCATTCCCACCCTCATGCACACATATACAAATACTCAGCACTCACCCAACATAGGGATAGACATACATGGACACTGTACACACAATCACACTCCCCAAACAAACTCTATACCCCAGGTCCAGGTACCCTCACTTCTGGAGGGGGAAACGGCACCTAGACCCAGGAGATGTTACCCTTTCCCCCAGGGGTGGAGGCAAGCATATTGCCCCAGGCTCCGCAGCTGCAGGGAGGCCCCGCATCCCAGATCCCAATCGGACGGCCAACACCTCCTCCCAGCCCCCCCGCCCCGATGTCCAGCAGAGAACAGCGGTGTGTGAAGACCCCAAACCTCCCTCCTCTCGCTCATGTGTAGTGTTGCTGCGTGTTGTTCTAAGGTGCATTTAAAACACGGGAGAGCATGGTGCTGCTGCCAGAGAGCAGCAGGTGTTAGCACGGCCCCTCCCGAGAACCCTCAATGTCTACATGGATTTAAAATTGAGAGGTGGGCACCGGCACCAGAGGTGGGGTTGAATACAGACCGTCCACTGGACGCCGTTAACGTACGTGCCCACCCTCAAGGCCCTATATGTATGTCTTACGAGAGTGTGAGTAATGTGGATGTCTAAGTCGTGGAATAAAATTGAGGCACAGGTGGCCAGAAGGGGACGGGGGTGGATGCCTCCCCTGCACCCTGGTGACACACCCGCACCCCAAGGCCTTAATTGTGTGGGTGGGTGTGTTGGAGCGGGAAGAGGGAGGCAGCCGGGGATGGGGAGGAAAAGAAGGGAGGAGCAAGATGCCCCTCCCTGGGGCCAGCTCCCCCGCTGACCCCAGTAGGCACCCCCGTCCTTCGGCACCCACCAAGGCAAGGGAGCCCGGGCCCATCCTACGGCAGCAGCCCCACAGGACCCGGGGCAGCCCACCCGACCCCACCGCAGAGGAAACTGTACCCACCCTAACATTCAATCATCTCCCAGACTGCACAAGACAGTAGACACCCAGGTTAAGTTTATTCTCCACCTCTCCTATACTCTCCCCCACCTGCAGAGTGGACTCCTGCAATGATGGAACAAACTCCCTGTCAGTTGAAGAGCCCCCTAGTTAGGCCGATGCGCCAGAGGCCCTCTTCTCTTTTTTTAAGAAGAGAAGATACCAAGTATAAGATAAAAATTTAATACCAGCAATGGGGAAAAGAAACACTTGCCTGAGTCTCTACCAGCTTTCCGTCAATCTTGGCAAAGCCATCAAAGAGGTTTTTGTAGAGGAAGTTCTTTCGGACTGCAGCATCGTTGGGTGGAAGGTAGATTAGGACGGCACTTCTCTCCTTTTGGTACGCAGATAAGATGATTCGCACTGCTAGCTCTCGAACTGTTGATGCGCTGTGCGCCAATGCCGCTGTACAGAACTAACAGGGAACAACAGGGTTTCCACAAACATGAAAAGGTCTATATTATTATTCCATTTCTAATCCAAAATATGCCAAAAAAAATTATATAATACACTGAGGTTGAAATATTTAGGGATAATTAGGGATCATCACTTGAGCGACAAACGGCAGTCCATTTATGTGCTGACGTCACAGTTACAATTCAGATTTGAAAAACTATGTGAAAAATCTTTAAGCTGCATTTTTCCAAGCTAAAAACAAAAAGCCAACAGCAAAGTGCTCAAAACAGTCCAGGCTATACCATTTAAAATAGCTAACGTCAGCTATCAACATGCTTACAGACTGGCACAATGAACCATATATAATATCCATTTGGGTGGTCAATGTTTTTGTTTTAAGACATACCAGATTTCCAGAAATACTAAAAGTACCACACAGCAACACCAATGTCCAGTTTAGTACGTCCAGTCCAATGAGCTATCATTTAGACGAGTGAAATCCTAGTATTTTATTTGCTTGTTACTTAGAACATACAGTCAGTTAGTGCAGCTTAATAAACCAAGCCTGCTATCATTAGTTGTTAAATTAATACTGTAACCTGAATATGATCATTTTTGGTTAAAAAAGAAAGAAAAATATGAAAATGAGGTATCAAAATGTCCATAAAACAGTGTGTTGTCACTGTGGCTACATCCATCTTTTGTATACAGTCTACATGCAAAACACTACAGGACAGTGTTTGCATATTTGGAAGTGCGGAAGACAGTGGATGGATGGATGAACAGACAGACCTGGGCTAAGAGAAAATCATTTAAAATCTGATTACTGACCTTCTACAAGCTTACCTTGTTAACTGTTTCAAACCTGATTTCTTTGGGAAGATATTACATCTAAGAACCAAAAAAGACTTTGTGCATTACCCCTTTCCTTCTACCATTAAACCTTTATACTGGAACACATACTTCTAAATGATATCTAAATGTATTCACAAAAAAATTAATAAATGAAAAACTCATCTGATTTGGAAAACCACCCCATTTAACAAACTAAAGAGAACTTGTTCGATCGATATCTGCAACAGATTCCGTCATTTTTTGCATTTGAAAGCCACCTCAGGAGATACACACCATTTGTCTTTCTTAGAAAGGCCACGGATGTGTTAAGCTACATCCATATTTACTTACACTCTACAGTATCCGATTTATGCCCAGTTTAGCTTCATGTACAACGTTGTTGAGAGTCCTTTCAGAGGAGTGACACTCATAATATAAAATGAACTTATTATCCAGCATAATTGCTGTGAAGAGAGGGATGATAGAAAGGCCATCCTGCCAGTGGAGGACATTAACATTGAGAAGTAAAGTGTGTACAAAGGCCACCCATCCCTCGCTCAACCGGCTCAGGGACAGCATGCCATTATTCTCTGTTGTATCTTCCAACCCCTTTTTCACTCTGGCTTCCACCTCAGAGTAGATCACCCTAGTAACAGTGGAAGAAAACGGAAATATGTTAGCTAAACCGTAGCTGAGCTGTCGAGGGGGACAGTCACAGGAGCCCAAAGACACGATAAACTAGAATTACTATCTAAGGGCCGTGAACACGTGAAGGTGTGGTTAACAGTAACATGTATGGAAGGCTTTGAATGGAAATAATATGTGGGGATTAAACATGTTTGTAAGTTTTGTGAAATATGCTCACATTCCAAAAAATGACTCTTCACGCTCAATAAACTTGAAATGAAATTCTGAGTAAAATGCTACTGAAATATACATAGTCAAATATGTATTTTTTCAAATAATTACTCATTATGGAAAATGTGCTTAGTATGAACTGAATGTATACCAATCAAGTAAATTTCATTTGACCAGATTTCATTAAATCTCACATTTTACGCTGTACTGATGTAACAGAATTGAAAAACTTCCATGAATGAGGATGGAGTTTTCTTTGCTCCTGAGCTGTGGCCTTAAAAAGTATTCTGAACTACTACAACAGTGAAGTTGACCTTTTGCATGTAAAACCTTATCACTTCAAAGTCTGTCATAATCAGTATCTGGGCTTTTTCCAACTGAAAATGACCTTGATATTCAACTGTCATCAGTTCATCCTTCATGTGAATTGAGCACTTGTGCTCGTGTCTTTTTAAAGGGAAAAAACATTTTAGGTGCTTCATCTGCCAGATTCAGTCAATTCAGTAACTTACCTAGCTGCTAGAGCAAATCAAATGAACATAGATAAGCTATGTATGTTTTGCAGTATCATTCAGATCTTTCTCCCTAAGTGTGACAGAAATACGATAACATGGGAAAGTACAGTACTGCAAGGAACGCTCACATGCGCAGTCACCACAATGATGATACGGGCTCAGCTTTGTGGTTTGTCATGATTGCTTTTGTACCCTCAGGAAGAGTGTAGCAGTTCTGTGTTTGCGCAACAGGGATAATTCAAGCAGCCAGCCTGAACACTCTATTCTTTCAAAAAGAAAGTTGCATTACTTATTGTTATGTATCAGACTGAAACTAAACCAAACCATTTCTATTTTTCTGTCTTCACCGTGAGAAATATTAACACCTCTGTTGCAATTTCTCTGATGATGGTTTGTTAAAAGTGCCCGATGTTAACAAGAAGAAGTCTGCGGGTAAAATAGCTCCAAATCTGATTAGCAAGGTGGATTAAGGGATATTGAAGGGAAACATTGGGGACAAGGCAACTAAGTAATAAAAATAACTGGCAATTCATAAATTTCTCATTGACTTTCAGTTTAAACATGCTGTCTGCTCGTGTTTTACATGAAAGCAGAAAGTGTGACAGTCAGGAAAGAAGCGCAGCGGTCCTGTTACATCTCAATTCAGGCAGAAAATATTTTCCAAGCAAACACATGTGGCAGTCAATACAAAAAAGGGTTAGGAGCTATGCAAGCATGCCCAAGCATGCAAACACAGTCCGTGCAGTTCCACCTATGTGGCTTTGGCTTCAATAGGCGGAGAAACTCAGAGGACAAACCTAACAATTTGCTCAAGACTAGGGTTGAATTGGGAGTGGGACGGGGCGGTGCGCGGGAGGGGGGGGGGGGGGTAAAGTAGGAGTGGTTAAAAATTACGCACATTTTTAACAGATTCATGAAATCCTTTCCATGAATCCAAGAGGTTTACTTCATATCTGAGTTCACACACTGGTTGGAAAAGCACCAGATTACAGGCATGCTTTTCTCTCTCGTATTTTGACTCGCTCAGCTAATTTAAAAGACCAGGATGTCTTGGAGAAACATGATAATAATGACACGAGGGAAGAAAAAAACTTTTGGAATGAGACACCTGCCATAAGTGTCTTGATGTAATCTCTAATCTCAGCCTCAAAGCTGGTCCAATATGATAAAACACTATGTTAAACTGCACAGTGGACATACATCTGAACATTAAGAAATTTTCACATTTCAGCACCGGCGGTGGTACGCGTACATCACAAATTCTGCAGTTTTTGCACAGTTTGTGAGCCTTTACCACGAGGTGCACACAGAAAAACGAAATCACTAAATACCTTGTTCATATTCGGAGTTTTCCTCAACAGAAATCCTTTAGCTAAATTAATAAAACTGACCTCATGTCATATGTGTCCCTAGACATACTGTCAATCTACCGAACAGCACATACTGTAATACTGCAAGACTGTGGCTTTTTCTTTTACTGTTGCCAGAATAAGTTAATAAAATTGAGAGTAACATTAATTTGAAAGTGACGCATGTCTGAACAAATGACTAAAGCCAGCAGCATTACATGTACTGGTTCTCAAAAAGGTTTCGGAGAGGAGTACGAGACAGTTTGTTGGCCTGCTTCAGTTTAACAGTTGGATAGTTTGCACATAGATATTAGGTCACTGCTGGAAACCAAAGGAGTGCAGGAGACGTTAAAGAGGGTGCCAGCAGTGACAACATTGACTCAGCTGACTGGACATTACTGAGGGCCTGTTTACGTAAATGAATGGCCACAGAAGGCCTGGGAGGGACTGCTGCTTTTCTGTAAAGTCGCACCATAACTACTGACCCAAATTTAACAGAAAGTCAGCTTATAGGATCTTTCCTTATCCTTTTCTACTTTGAAGTGGAATGACACAGATTTCCATATTTTATATAGTTTAAATAGTACATATCATGCTGTAATTGCTCTTTCCAGAAAGGAATTAACTATGAATTGAAACACTGCCTTAAAGAAAAACGGCAGTCAATTGTTTAATTATTTATCTGTGAATGTGTATCTTTTTATTTGAGCTTTTGAAATGTTTAATTATTTAAACAAAGTTTGTCCTACTTGACCTAGTAGGCTTTATTTAATTGCACACCCAAAGAAAACACATTAGTACATTCATATTTATAAGTGACATAATTATCACACCAAACATATTTATTATGGTTCAGGTTGTTTACCGTCATAACATTTTCCAGGGTGAAGCCAGAGTTTTCTGTACCAAGTTCAATGAGCAGTTTCTCGAGTAGCTCAGCCCGACTCTCAGCCAGGCGAGAGGGAAAGTTGGATTTGAAGGGTTTCACCAGCTCACCAGGGATCATCTGCAGGGCCCTGACATCCTTCAGAACAGCAATTTCCTACATGAGGGACAAGAGAAATAGACAGCAAGTTTTAAGGGGGCGTAAATCACGCAATGTATTTGTAGACTTGCACCTGCAAGTCTTGTAGACTTGTAGTACAGAAGTAATGCAAGTGCTATGTACCTCAAACAAATTACAGTGTATGCTTGTGATGCTGCACACGGTAATTTGTCATTCAACATTGGCCTCTGGCATAGGCACAAGTCGTGACAGAAAATACAAGCTGACAATCGGAGTAAAACTGAAGAAGGGTCTTAGAAAACCCTGTCATTGTTTTAACCACATCAGGTGAGTGGAATGTATGTCGGAAATATAGGAAGACACGCAGAAAAGAAGTGTGCAACTGGCCCTCGACACACAAAGAACGATTCAATCAGTCCCTGAGTCAAGCTCTGAACACAATCCAGCAGAAGAGGGGCTGCGAGCTTAAGTCTGCGAGCTACTGAGCGAAAGGGCACCCACCCTTTCTTACTCAACACACGCCCATCCATGAGCACACAGGAACGAATTTGACTAACCAAATACACAAATATACAGTGTACGTCATCTGTCCATCCAGCAGCCAAGAAACATTTTCTTCTTTCAACCCAAAAGTCCAAATGAAAGCGTGCTTGTGGAATAAAGAGAATTTCATAGTTGAATTACAGTTAAAACAGAATAACTGACATCAAATGATTATTGTGCTGCATTATGTTTTGTTATCTTGTTTGTTATCTTGCACCAGTACAGAGCACAAATTATACCTACCTATACCACTCCACTTTGGTAATGAAATCACACAAGTGGTGACTTCAGCGTCTGGGGCCTGTCTGAAGGTTGTGCAGTTTGTTGCAACACCTCAAGACACTTCCTTACTCGCCTTCTGTTTCTAGCTATCTAAAATGCAAAACTCCCCATAATTAAATTTATTTATAATTGACTGCTTTGCACAGATTCAAATTTGCCAAAGATTGCTTTGCATTTGCAAGTAACTCTTTCTAGCACCTAAAAGAAAGCAAGTTTTCTTCAACCAGTAATACTTGCTTTCATGGTAAAATGGGAATAATGTGAGATGACTCATCAAAAGAGTCTGAGAATCTGTAGAAATCTCTGTGTAACTTCTAGCTTCACTGTTGAGCAGCTACAATGTCATACCAGACAAGAATAGGGCATTCCTCTGGTGTAAAAACTGTGTAAAACTATGCATGCCAAAGGTTGTTACTGCTGGCATTCTTTTTTCTCCAAGTTCACCAGTTCATCCTGTGAGTTAGGTGACTTTTTTGTTTGAATGAATCATAGGTCAGTTGGTTTTTCTAACATATCATAAATAAAGGTTTTCACTTAGCAAACACACAATAAAAAGAAGATGGGAGAGAGCAGGGTGACACAAAAGACCGAAAGGTTGATGAATAGTGTTGGGTCTAACTGTACAATACCTGTATGAAGGCAGAAACTGTGGCCCGAACGCGAGTAGTGGAGTCTCCGGTCCTGGCAAGCAGATTAGGAAAGGTCTGCTCCAAGCAGTGGGTCACCTCAGCTCGGCCCAGCCCTACACCTGGGATCAGCTGGCTTAGCATTAGCCGCAGCAGCTTCAGCGAGGCATGTAGAACCTAAAGCAAGATCCTTTTGTAATGAAACTTAAAACTTGGTGCTCTTTCTAAAATCTTACTACAATGGTAGCACCATATGTACTCATATATCTCTGTATGGACCTACCGCCTCCCACCAATTAATGAGCAGACACAGTTATTAACATCTATGTTTGATATCTTTTCTCTTTTTGTTTTTTAAAAATATGTTAAAGAGGTCTGAGAGAGACACTGATGCTAAAATCCTCATAAAGAAGAAGAAAAGCCGCAAATTAAGGCTGTAAAAGAAAAAATATTCCAAATTAAGCAGAGTAAAGGTAGTGGAAGATTAAATTAAATTTAAAGTAAATTTTGATCAGATTTATATGTTAAATTAATAAATAGTCAGTATGATTGACATTTTAAAAGTAATAAAAGTTATGCATTTTGCACTAGTGTATGTACTTGAAGACCTAATCGCTGCTCATACATTTGTAATTTATCCCTTGCAACAGCTAAAATAAAAAAAAATCTGATGCGCAACACAGGTCCTACCATTACACAAAAAAGTCGACCCTAATGGCCTAAATAATCGGCATCCCATCTCAAAAATGCCCTGCTTATCAAAAGCCCTTAGATTCCTTTATAAGTGCTGAACTGTGACTGTACCTGAATTTTAACATCAGAACAGTCAGAATTTAAATCATGACACAGTACAACGAACCTTAATAACCATCAGTATTGTGCTACACTTTTCGTACAGTTAACATTTCATTCAGTAGATCATGGCATTCTGATTGAAAAGTTATGCTCAGTCAGTTTACATGAAAAGTCGTTTTTATGGCAGTCTTTCTCATAGAACTCTGAAAGGAGTCTTCAGATTTTTCAGGTTAGTCCATTTTTTCTTACTATAGGTGTTCCACAGGGATCCAGTCTTATATACCTCTTCTGTTTATGCCATATACTATCTCTGCTACCTATAGCAGCAGAGCTAGTATGCATAAACTACCATGCTTATAGAGTTTTTAAAAAAATTATTATGCCACTGACTATTGCAAAACTACAGTCTGCTTTTGATACATTTCCAAAAACAACTAGTCAATCATAAGCTGGGAGAGCTGAACTGGATCTAAACTCTGCTAAAACTGGGTGTGATCTATTCACAAGATTAGGTAAAAGTAAAGAGCCTTTGGTTTATATTCCAACCCTTCATCGTCAGAAATACTTTGGACTTTTTTAATGCTCTTTCTCTTCTCTATAAAATCACTATACAGTAAAAGGTTTTGTCTGTACTTGTTTATAGTGACACTGCATTGTAATAAAAAAGTGTGATGGTACTCCATATCTAAGAGAAAAGAGCAGTATTGCATGTTTATTTACCAAAAGCTCTGCAAAGATTTGCTTACATCTGCCTAATTTGGATGTCAGGTTTCTAAAATTAGCCATTCGCCTTGTTCACAGCTGAACAAACTGGTTTTAAATACATTAGAACATTGTATTAGATCTTTTAGAATTTGCATAAATATTGCCTGGGCACTGTGAGTGCCAACGTCTATTTAGCATATACATTTTATTCAATTCCACAATTGTGTATAAATTTAGGACAAAAAGTATGCAAATGTGTGTTTGGTTAATTGTCTTTGTTGTAACAATCCTTCTTGGCAATAAATCTTATACCATTTATTTATAAGCCTGTTTAAAATAGAAAAAAATAGAATAGTCCTTTACTGTGATTGTACATGTACAACAAAATTGTGGCATTTCCCTGAAACAGTGCCACATTTTGCTTTTATTAAATATCACTATTAGCAATTAATTAAAAAAAAAAAAAAAGAACACTTACCTTTCTGTTGAAACAGACATTTCCTTGGCCTTACTGCATCTCTCAAATAATTTAGATTGTGATGGTATGTCTATATTAAACTTGTGAATTTAAATTTATGAAAGTGTTTCTGTTCTTCACTTTTCTCAAAAAATGTCAATCAGAGGGGGGTCCTCAAATTTTGGCTAGTGTTTTTCTTGCATCACTGCTCTGTTTGGCTGGGCCGAAGGACTCATACACACCCACAGATACACACAAAACTGAAAGCCCAGGACAAGATTGGAAGTAAAGCCACTATAAATGACAGCAAAATTCATGGCATTGCTTACATGGCACTGGAGTATCATCTTTTAGCTTAAACGAAAGGTTCTCCCTACATCAATAAACCTGCTCTTACAAGATTTCTGCAACAACTACCCAAGGTTAGATTCAGAACCAGGATATAATAATATTTAATACAAACCAAGGTTGTTAAGCGTGAATTAAACAAGCCCATTTCTATGCAGTATATTAACCAGTTAACATCTTAATGGAGTATTCTGTGCATCAAAGTGACTAGGAATTATTGCAGCCAAGCCTTTTTCATCCATTTTTACCATTCCACGCAGAAGGATTACAAAGCCATCCTTGTCAACACTATTTGTTTAAAGAAGCTAGCTCTGGGAGGCTGCACGTGGTACAGGGGGAACATTGTTCAGGGGGTGGCTGTATAAGCGGGTGCTGATTTTTAACAATGTTAAAATGTAGGTTAGCACTGCTTGAAACCTATGTAGTATGTGTTAATTGGGCTTATTTTTATGTTAAGATTAATTTCTTTTGAGGAAATGACTCACAGATGTGACTTTATCCAAGAGGGCTTTTTTGACGAGGAACACAGCAGCTCTTATCATGTTCCTCAGCTCTTCCTTGGGGGTGGTGGGAGAGACCTCCAAAAGCTTCTTATACACAGAAAGCAGGGCGTCCACTCTGTAACACCAGGTTTTAGAATATACCCCCGCCACCTGGGAGTGAATGGCAGCAGATTTACCAAGAGGATGAGAATATACATATTAGTTACATTGGTATTGTAGCATGTGGAAATAAAAGTGTGTGGTATATGCTGTGAGATTTAAATGCAGCAAATACTCCAAAGGCATTCACTTATTAATTTAAAACAACTTTTTAAAAGGAAATGGCAGCTATTTGTTGCATGGTCATTCGAACAGTGATGAACTATAATTATAGTTAGCGTGCTAATAGCATCTGTATAAAATAGGCTATTTAAGTGTTTTCAAAAGAGTTCAAAATTTGTTTTTCCTATTATACTTATTTTTTTAACTCGAAGAGTACTTACATTATCCAGTGTTAAAAATAAGCCAACAGTTAGTTGGGTTTTCTCTCAAATATACATTGAAATCTTTCTGACTGGGCTACTTATAAAACTGACTAAATACTAAAAGCTGACAGGTTTTATTTTTGCACTGACAGTAAGAAAGTAAAGTACTCCAGTGACATAAAATAACACAATGCTCTAGGTTTGTTTTTCTTCTCAGTTTTTGAAATACACTATGACTTTAACTGACTTCATACACCCACTATGACCTTGGAACTGGCTTAACAACAACCAGAAAAAGCACAATAACAATAATAATTACTTTTTTTAAACTACTTCTGTTCATTTCGGTATGTACCCAAGGACAATACCCATGATTTTTTGCCAAAATTGTTGAAAACAGAAGCAACTGATTTGTGCCAAAAAAAGGTCAATGCCTTTGCTACACAAAGAGAAATTGTGCTTATGAGTGTAGTCACTCCCAGAGGCCCACTGAGATCCTGACATGTAGGAATATAAACACAGCGCAAAGTTAACAGCTATCGTTGGCTTAGCTAGCTGTTTGTTTCACATATGTTTATCTTTTCTTACCAGGCTTTCTCCAAAGACCTCTATTGAAAGACCAGCCTCTCTCAGCACCTTCTCTGTCAGGGGTTCTGGTTCTCCACTCATTTCAGTGCTCTGTGGAGTCCTTTGCACTTCTGATATCGGGGAGTGCTCCTCCGCAGGGCTCTGAGTGGCCTCCAGTGGCTGATCTTTCCTCTGAAGGGCTGGCAGCGGCCTTTCGTCGTAAGGCACACTGGTAACCTGTCACCAGAAGAAAGCAGAAACTGAAAAAATATTGACACCACATGCTGAAGAAAATATAATGTATATTATATTTTCTTACTACGGCGGTTTGATTTTGCTATACTGTTTAATGTCTCAGCATCCAAAATTAGAGATGGAAAGTTTAGAGATGGAAAGTTTAGAGAAAGCTGATCTGCATTTTCCCTCCTGAGAAATACTTTTGAAAAATTGATTACCTCTGCTCTTTCACTAACTCTCACTAACATTCATCTAGTGAAAAGGTCAATCATTCAACATAAGGATGACAATGAATATTGAACCCTCTCTGTTCAAGCCAAACTTCCAGCCAGCCGAGCAGAGTACTGTCTCCGGTGCCCCTGGGCCAACTGGCACACTGCTGCCTAGTGCAAGGCTCAAAGCCCTGCCTTGAGGCCAGGTTGGGAGCCGCTGCAGTCAGCCAACTGTTGCACGCTTTTAATTAAATAGTGAAACCTAAACCTGCACTAGGGGTAGTCTTAGTAGGTGGTGAGTAAAGCACAAAGGACCCCACTGGTCATAATCTCCTTGTGTGCCCTGGGTTTCAACACTACACAGGAGACTTTTTCTTAAGGTGCTTTCCTATTAATATTTTTTTATAATAACACAGGAGTTCATGGAATTCAGAACAATGTGCACAACTGGACCAATAAAAAAATCTTTGTGTTTATAATCAGTGAAGATTGTCATGTCTAAATAAGCACTGCTTATTTAGAAAAACTGTTGTTTTGATTATAAAGTATGTTTGAGATGGACACGTTTCATGCATTATTTCTATAACATCTAAACACATTTGATACAGGAAGATGCTTACATCGATTTTGAGTACAGCAGCAGGCGTACAAGGTGTGTCAGGTTGGCTGCTCAGGTTGGATGTGATAGATTCTTCAGCTAATTGTTGGTTTTTATGAATGTCTGGATTTTTCCCTTTGCTGATTGTGTCTGTGGATACAAGAGGCTTGGTATAGACTGAAGAACGACCTGAAGAAGACAGAACAGGAGGAGAGTACTGGGCCAGGGTTGATTCTGCTGCCCTCGTGACCTGGTGACATGGAAAGATAGAATAACAGAGATCATTTTAGATCAAAAAGAGCCATGAATAATGCAAGATTTCCCCCGCATATTTTCTCCATCTTTTACAAAACAATAACAGCCCACCTCGCTGTTACCAAACCAGTAGCTGTTGACATACCATTGTCATATCCAGCAGGTTGTGTACTTCCAGCTGCTGGTACACACTCTTCCTGTACTCCTCCATCAGCTCCTTCTTCTTTTTGGCCAGATCATAGTCTTCCTTTTCAATCGCACATCGCTTCTCCACATCGTATCTAGCCAAACGCTCCCCGACCTGGAAGTGCAAAGAATATGGAGGTAAAAGCAGCCCTGCAGCTACACTGTGACTCTACACTACAAGCTTGAACAGATGAGAACAATTTACGAGATAAGATTTATGTCAATTTGTACCTTTAGTGACTGCAAGTCTATGTACTGTTTGCTGCGTGCTGTTTTTTTCTTCTTCTCCTAAATTATAATTTGAGCTGTCAGGAGAGATAGCTCAAATTATAATTTTCCATCTTGTAAAGCTGCGCTATTGGTGAGAGATTTACTACACTTCAAATCATGAGCCATTATTAAAAAGAATTTGCATTTAGTGTTGAGGAGGCTATGGGTCTTTATTTATTTGTTTATTTAATTGACATGTTCTTTATTGGAACAAACTATGAGTGTCACCTGACAGGTTTTACAGGATGTAAAATTGACATCAACTTCAGAAACTCAGACATAACATGTGAATGAGGAAATTCTAGTGAACTAAATTCAGTAGCTAATTTGTTGCCAACTGAAAGAGTTTCATGAACTCTGAACTTGCATCTACTTACAAATCTAAGTGTAAACAGAAAATCTGCATCTTCAGTTTGATGGTTTTCATACGAGAACTCCTGAAAAACTTGTGCAGCTCAGGACGGGCAGTTTATACAAAGCTGACCTTTCTGACATGTACCACACAGTGGGAGACCGTCTCACTATCAGAATGACCCCATTTTGATTAGATAAGGGACCTGCCTGGACACAGCAGGGAAGAGTCAGCAGACATGATGCCCAATGAAATCACTAAAAAATGACCAGTGTTGTTCTCTTGTGTATATGAGAGAACATGTAACAGTGAACATGGAATATGGAACTGATAAAACAAAACTATTAGTGTCACCTGACAGGTTTTACAGGATGTAAAATTGACATCAACTTCAGAAACTCAGACATAACATGTGAACGAGAAAATTCCAGTGAACCAAATTTATTAGCTAATTTGTTGCCAACTGAAACAGTCTCATGACCTCTGAACTGTTTCGATTCAATTCAACTAAGATATATAAATATATGTGTGCATTCGTTCAACATGAGTGGTCTGGTAGTAGATCAGTGACCATCTGTGGAGGCATATCCATGAAGGGACGCACAGCCTTCTACAGGCTAGACAACGGCACCCTGACTGCCATTAAGTACCAAGATGTCTGTTGACAGATGGCAGTACAACAATGCCTAGTGTCATGAAAGAATTGATAGCATTGACTTGTCTGACCTAAATTCAATAGAACACCACTGGAACATTATATTTTGGTCCCTCTGCTGCCACCAAGTTGCACTGAAGGCTGTCCAGAAGCTCAGTGATGCCCTGGTTCTCCAAGGACAGCAAGTGCTGTCTCATTAGGAGGATGCCCTGATGTTGTCAGGTTTACATGCAAGCAGTTGGGGACCACACAACCTATTTAGTACTATTTTTAGCTGCTGCAATGAAATTTGGACTAGCCCGCCACATGTTTTTTCACTTTGATTTTAGGGGTGTCTTTGAATTCAGTCATCTGTAGGTTGATAATTTTCATTCCCATCAAAAAATGTGGCCTCCATTCATCCCCAGCTCGTTACCTTCTCCATGTCAGTTTAGACATCTCACATGAGTTTTCCCATAGAGATCTGATGTGTTTTCTCAGCATTTCTTAAATTTTTTTGAGTAGTGTATAATTTGACTGTCCAACGTGAAAGAAATACAGCAAGCCAAAACCTTCTCTTGTCTTCGTCTTGTATGTCCCTGCGTTTGTCAGATATCATGTGACATCATAAACCATTCTATGACATCCTGAGGGTGTGATGACAAGGGATTTACAGGATGACTACCTTGGCAACCACCGCTTTTATGCCATGCTAACAAGGTGTCTGAGTGGGTGTGTATGTTATCCAGTTACAGAATGGCTTGCAGTTGGAGATGGGAGAGAAAATATCCAAGTTCTCCCTTGCTGCAGCTGTCGAGCTTATTAAGAATTCATGGTCTGCATGGTAACGTTTTAGACAAAGGAGGTCTGCAACAGGAATCTGAACAATGTTTAACAACTCCTGTTACAAACAGTAGTGAAATAAATCTAGATATCTGTGAAAAAAGTGGTGCAAGTGAGTCCACAATTAAACTAAATTCCAGCAATACAGTTGTTGGAATTTTCTGGGAAAGCCTGTTGTTGGAAATAGATGCATGAAGTAAGGCGGGGCATTTAGCATATATTTGCTTGTCCATCTTTACATCTGTCTCTTCATATACTATGTGTGTGCTACAACAAAGACTTGTTGCCCAAATTTACACTACTATCCGAATGCCATAGCTCACTGTACAGTACCTATTTATTAGTACCATGATCTAATTCCTAGCAGCTACAGTACCTTTTGAAGGTCAGCAATAGCCTGCTTTAAATTCTTGGCTTCCTCATATTTCTCTTGCCGGACCATCTCTTGTTTCTTTTGGTCCAGGAGACGAATGATGTGGGCAACTTCGGGGTCCTGGTACATATCAAAGGCCAGATCGTCCAAGGGGGAAATGGATTCACATTTGCTGAGTTGAAAACAGGACAGACGGATAACAAACATTGGAGAAATTAATTATATGGCTTGACACACCTGTCTTGTTGAAGCCGAGATCATTTCAGTGTATTATCTCTTAATTGTGCAATTCTTCACCAGCCCCCAAGGGATGCTTCACCTCTAGGTGAAACATCCCTTGGGGGTACATATTAAAAAAACATATATTTCAAAAAGTGTTTTTTCCCTGTACTGGCCACCACCTGCATCATCTACCAATGCACGTGACCTTCAGTTCCTGATTGGTTGTCTTCCAGACTAAATGGCTTTGTTACACAATGTTATTGTCACAAGAAAAAGAAACCAGGGTTCAATGACTTAGCCTCACCCCATGAAGGTCGACTCCAAGGCAGCCTCCAGCTGGGTACTGTTGAGGTAGTGTTCGATCAGCTGCTCTCTGCTTGGCTGGGGGTAAACAGATGGACAAATTACACACACGTGCGTACTGTGTTGAGGAAGACATGACTTTTAATCCCACTGGCTTATCCTAAAACTAATGATCCCTCTGCATCTTTAAAATGTGTTGATCAAACAAAAGTACTGCACCAGCAACCACCTGGATCTTACAATGGTATTAAGATAAGAACACTAACTCACTCAAATACACAAACACATGCAAACGTTATCATCACCCTCAAGGCTATGGCCATATGGAGACTAAGAGCAAACACTGCTTTTACCTTGAATACTAAGCAAGGCATTACACAAAACATTGCCACTGATGACATTCTTGCTCATTATCAGCAGAATTAAACTTAATAGTAAAGAAGACAGACTTTTTCACAGAATATTGTTCCTTCACAGTAATGTGTAAGAACAGTCATACCATGTTGCTCTTATGCTCTCAATAAGAAAAAATACTGCAAGAGAAAAAGACACACGTTTGTGTTTTTATATGTCATTTTTCATAGTCTTTGCATGATTTATGTTTAGAATAGAGATTCTTTTTGGTCATATTTTTTAGTTTCGTGGGGCACCAAATGTTTTGTTTGGATTGTACGCCGGTCCAGACTCTTTTAGTGCAGAGACATGCTCTTGTAACAGTATGTCTCTGTATCATTGTCTTGCTGAAATATGCAAGGCCTTCACAGAAAAAGATGCCATCTTGATCAGAGCATACGCTGCTCTATAACCTGAGACGATGGCAGCGTTTCTAGATCATGTTCATGTATGGCTCCTTCTTTGCATAACAAAGCTTTAACCTGCACTTGTGGATTTCTCCACGAGCTGTGTCCACAGACAAGGATTTCTGGAAGTGTATTTAAGCCCATGCAACAATTTCCACGACAGCATCACATCGGCTTTTAAGCCGCGTCCCTTCTACACAGCATTCTTGAAAATTTCTGATGATATTAAGTCTTCATAATTTAACACTGAGGAACGTTATTCCACAATTTCTAAACACAGTTTTCTACAGATTTGTGAAAATGTGGCTCTCTGATGTTCTTTTTTTACCCAACCATGTTAATGACCAGTTAACATAATTAGCTGCAAAATGTTTTTACAGCTTTAACTTGTAAGTATCACTTAAAAGAAACCTTTTGTTTCTCCCGTTCCAACTTTGAGATGTGTTGCAGCCATCAAACTGAAGATGTAGGGTTTAAAATAAAAAAAAATAAAAAACTAAATCTTTTATATATACCGTTGTGAATAAAACATGGCTTTATGAGATTTGCCAACCATTGCATTCAGTTTTTATTTACATCTCACATACATCAGTTACTAATATTTATTTTCTACTGTGAAAAAACAAGTTAAACAAAATTAATTTTGATATTTTTATGACACTTTGCACAACCAAAAGCACAGGTAAAAAAAAAGAAACAAAAAAAAGACATAAAGACAAATATGGTTTGGTATTGTATATGTTCGCTCATTGGTACACTTGTATAGCGCAGTGGGACCACTGCATAAAGCATAGTCATTGTTAATATTATTAGTAATATGTGGTAAATGTCTTTTAAAATGCACATTCTAAAAAAAAAAACTACGGTAACAGAAAAATGGCAACCGTAAGTTTCAAAGGTTAAAGTTAAAGAAGTTGTTATTAAACTGATCATTGTAGTTGACGAGCTGCTGTGATTTTTTTTTCCTTTTCACAATTTGGATTGCTAACAATTTAAAGCAGCCAAAAGTTAAGCTTTTTCTTTGTATTCACACCACAGTGTCTCTTCCATAACTTCCACCCATAAGGCAGATATAGGAGAACAAGATCTAGCCGACCCTCTGGGCAAGATCACTGCTGTGATGGAAGTGCTCAGAGTCGGATTAGTAGACCAACAATGCAAAGCTTGTTCACTGGAATCTGTGCGACAGTGTGTCCATGTTTTTCCATGTCTGTGTTTGTGTGTGTGTGTGTGTGTGTGTGTGTATTTTAAGGTGCTCTCACTCCTCCAGGAGCTGTCCATCTGCAGGACTATCTGATTACACTGACTAACTAAAGGCCTCCTGTTTGATACATACTGTTGCATACTGCCCTCCCTTTGTTTCTCATTACTAGATGCCTGACACATATATACAAACCTACGCACAAACACACACACACACACACACCACTTAGGTAAACACGGGTGCATCCACCACATATAATCACATAGCACAGTAACAACACAAAATACTTCATTTGAAGATAAAGTGACTCAACAACTCCAATCCAATTATATTGAGTTGATGTTTATAAAATTAATAAGTAAATATAAGTAAGTCTGCACAGATTAAAACAATAAAAAGAGGGGAAAACTGAAGCTTTGAAACCCAGTTTATTGTTTAATGATGTTCTGTGAATGATAAATAAACGCAGACAACATGTGAGGAATACTTGACAAGTTCTGTTTGACAGACATGTTCATAGCTGTGGTTGGTTCAGCGTAAGCAGACGCATGATAAGAAATGAATCCTTCTCTGAGCGACTGTGACTGAATGTGACTGAATCACAGCACAACATCGCCACCTACTGCTGAGGGGATAAACATAAGTGAAGGGTGATATGTGAGGAGAGTGCTCACTTACTATTGTGTTAAAAGCATTGCCATCCAAAGCATCTCCCAGAACATTAATGGCAACCAAACCAACCTGAAATCATTAAAAGAAGATGACGATGGTGAGCGAACTAAAGTAAGTAAATCAAAAAGTAAAGGAAATCATTCAAAACAAAAATCAATAAATAAATATAATGAATGATAGGTAAGTGTGAAGCAAATAGAGGACCCATCTAATTACAGTTAAAGAAAATGCTCTCTGACAGATTATCTATGGTATTGAATTTAGCCTGGTACACAGACACCAACAGACCCAAGCACAGACAAGACCCGCCCTCCGTTAGGAATGTGTGGGGGTTCTAATAGGATGTGTCCTGCGATGACACAGCAAGGCACAGAAACTTTACGGTGTCGAGTTAAGGCTGACCCACACCTAGAGGAAAACATGCCCATAATTTCTGGTGTGTGGGAGTGGTACCCTTTTCTTTGTCCAATGGCTGAATGACACATCCATGGCGCCATGTAAAATTACTTGAACCTTTGAACGATTAATAATAAATTTTCACAACCTTTATTCGTCTTCACTCATAAGAAAAATTAACCCGACATATAACACCCCATATTTCCTGTTTTTAATGACACAAGCAGTTCAAAGTTCAATAAATAACGAAAGAGAGCTGTAGGAGTTCAAGGTAAATAAAATCATTATAATAATGTAAATTCTATAGATTTTTTAGAAAACAGGCTTCTTCGGGGATAGCATAAGAAGAAAGCAAAAGGATTCAATCGGGCTCTTCTCCACTAATGTAAATGCACATAAAGCTTGTGAAGTATAGAATATAACTGACAACGTGATTACAGCAAATTAATTCTCTGCATAAATAAGCAGAATTCATAAAAAATGCAAGCCTTAACCTTCTCAGACCAGACTACCCTTAAATAACTCAGTGGCCACAGTGCATTGTTACCATGTAACAGAGTACCTGATTATGGTGATTGTAACGGTTGCCATAGTTTCTGTGGAAGGTTATTCTCAGATATGTTCCAACGGCATCTACATGGACTGACTTCAGTTCCCGAGCTTTGAAGCCTGTCTTCTCATTGTCCGACAAAGACACATACCTATGTGAAAGTAAAGTTTTGTTAGTCTGGGTCAAAATTCCTTCTAAGATATTGATGTAAATGACATTTACAAGAGTAGAAATGATTACTAAATTTCAGTTTGGTGATTATATGCTATCAAGATAGTGCACGTCTCAGTGTGGTAATTCTATATATTCAACAGGAATGGACAGCTAGTCTGCAGAATAAGACCGAACCACAGAGCAAGCCTGCATCTATCCTGTTTCTGGTATGTTAGGTTAATAAACAAAATGGATCCCAAATGAAATGATTCATATCAACCTAACGTCCAACAAAAGGATGTGGAAATTAAGCCTGGCCAAGTCTTCAGTCTCACCCAAGTCTGTGAAGCTGCCTGGGGAACCCTGGAGAGCTCGTTTCAGGAAGAGTGTCACCAATATAGAACTCAACCTTGGTTGAGATCATGTACTGATGAGCCAATAGCTGCAGCTTCCTTACCCTACTTCTTTCAACCAGCTGGAGCGTGATGTGCTGAGGGTAGGAGCACAGCCTGCAGTAAAAGTGATCAACACATGTTTCTTTAAGTTGAAAAGTAAAAAAACTTAGAAGTCACAAGAAAAATGACAAAGGGTACAGCCTTTGAGTACTAGATGCTGGCCTTCAGTTTTACAGGAAATTTCCTCTTGACTACATTCTGATAACAACCAGTGTTGAAATTTTCCATCTTACAGATGAAGTAAACTTGTCTTATGCCTTTATTCAGATTAAAAAACTTGCCAGAAAAAAGTTTAACCTTTATGGTATTTTTTATGGTACCTGCTGGATCTCCAGCCGTTGACTGTAGGTGCATGCACCATGAGCTCCTTAGCACTAAAGTTGTCCTCATGACTGGAAGAGCTGACCACAGTGAATCCTATCTTCCTTGGCATCCCTCTGTTGGACACTGATAAAACAAACAAAAAAATGAAGTGTTATTATTTATACATATATGTCCTACACCTGGGTGTGCCTACCCTGCCTTTTGCCCGTGCAACTGGGATAGGTTCCAAGCTCTCCAAAGTATCCTGCAAGCAGCATGGACATACTTTGTGAGTGGCGCAGAAAACCACTTCATGCTGCCTGGAATAAGTTTAGGTTGGGTAGGGTAGGGGTTAACTGGTTTTCATGTTAGCTGGTGGAGCTTGTTTACACTTTCCACTGTCCGTTTTACAGATGCTGCAACCACAAATTTCAGAAAACAATACAAATTATACAAATTAAAAAATATATTTGAATACATTTAAAATTTAAAAAGCCCATTGATTGGGCTCATATATATTTGTTTTTGTGACTTAAATCACAAGGGAACACTTTTCCCTTGACACCACCGATCACCTTGATCAAAACATGTACGTATTATATGCATGCATCGTGTCAGCTGTTTAACACCTGTTAATGTTAACTGATGATCTTCATAGGCAATTAAAATTCGTACCTGGGTACTTCCATTTTATAATTCCCAGAAAGGCACCTTTGTTGATAAATTAGTGTCTTCCTTCCTATATGGGCTGTTGAGATTGTGACGATTTACGAAACATTCCTGTGTTAACTGCTAGGATCCTGAGTTTGAAACTGAAAATCAAAGGGGTTGTGTTGAATGTTGTCAGTGTATTTGCCCCACAGGTTGGATGTTAGTTATGACATGGTGTCAGCTGGATTGACAGATGAGGTCAGGCAGTAGTTTCTGCAAAATATTGTTTTTTTTAAATTCACACTTATTATTTAATGCCGAGTTTATTTCTTACATGACGGCTGCACAATAAAGCTCTGAAACATGCTTTATTTTGTTGGCAGAGGGGTTAGCAGCAAACTAGAATCGGGCATAAATACACCGGCACATTTTCTGCATCACCAAATGAATAAATGCAACAATGTGACGCGAAGTTTGTACTGCTGTTAACTTTACAGCTGGGATTGATTCATAGTAGTAAGGCACGACATACAAAACTTCTCCTAAAATCACAACAACAACAACAATAATAATAATAATAATAATAATAATAATAATAATAATAATAATAATCTATATCGCAGTTAAACATGTTGCGTGTGTGTGTGTGTGTGTGTGAGCGAAATAGAGAGAGAGAGAGAAAGAGAGAGAGTGTGTGTGAGTGACCTAACGAGGTTGTGTTTTCAGCATAAGTTACCACGGTGATTTAGACAGATAGGTAGAACGCCATGTTCTTACTTTGAGCGCTACGTAGTTCGCTGCCTGATTAATCTCACCTCGTAGTACAACCCTTTATGGGTACAAGCTAACCGTTAACTATCAGCCCACATACCGTAGCTAACTAAGGTAGTCTAATGTCTAGGGGTTTTGAAATCTGATACATTTCCTGGTGACTATGTTTCTTTGCGTCCCACAACATTTTTCTACATTTCTGGTGTAAACAGCGTTTTCCTGCGTTTACCTTAAAGGTATCTTACCACAAACATCACCGCAATGTTGACAGCTCGAAGCCCCATGTCTCCATAACCACCGCTGACAACAACCACTGCAGACATGCGCAGTCGTGAACGTCGCAGTCTAAATGTATTGTGGTCAGTGTAGTTTTATCAGCAGCATTGGCTAGCGACGTTTATCATTTTAATTCGTCTTTTGCACGTTCTTTTGTATGTTTTTTGTGCGTATTTGGATACGGTAGGAATTTCAATAAATTCATAAACGTTTTGTATTGTGCTTCAGAACAGCAATAATACGGCAACAATAATAAAGGAAGTTTGATCTCACCTTCAGAATAAAGGCATAAAGTAGCAGTAGCTTCAAGATTTGTTTTTCAATTATCTTAGCAATAACATGACGACAGCAAAGGCAATAAAATGCAAAAGAGACTAAAACACTAACTCTTTGCTTAATTTCTTAAAGCTACATTTTGATACATTTACTAGAGTTTCGTACACACGCCCATACGTGTATTTCTTTTAAATGATATTCACTTAGTTTGAAAATTTTAAACGGAAGTTGTGAGCTTTAGCACACTTGCATCAATCTAGCAGCATGGATGACACGAAGAAATGGCCAGAAGTAGAAAAAGCAGCGACAGAGAAGAGGCGTGAGTTGGTTTTACAGGGGCCCGCTGTTGATAAGAGAATTTCCTCAAACGGGGGACTCGACTCCTCCATCTACTCTCTGACACTACTGAATTATCTGGAAGTTAGCCAGTGCCCCAGTCTGACAGAGATCCACGAGGATATCCGGCATCTGACAAACCTCCAGAGTCTCATCCTGTGCAGAAACAAGCTCGCATCCATCCCTAATGTCATCGGCAACCTCAAGTCTCTAAAGGTCCTAGACCTGTCAGTCAACAACCTTACAGTCTTACCAGAGGGGGTCACCCAGTTAAGGGAGCTGAACACGCTCAATGTGAGCTGTAACAACCTGGAGGTCCTGCCTGAGGGACTCTCTCAGTGCACCAAGCTCTCCTCCATCAACATCTCCAAGAATCGCGTCATCGGGTTTCCTGCTGACTTTTACTCTGAGAAACTGGACCTGCTCAGCACCGTGGTGGCCTCTGACAACTTAATTGAAGAGCTGAGTGGAGAGATTCACAAACTAGCTGCTCTGAAGGTGAACTCCATTCACAAAAATGTTGTTTTCCACCAATCAACAAGTGTAAACCTGCCTTAATTTTATTTTGCTCGACACATGGCTCACCACAATATGAGCCATGTTCACCAGGGCAGGAAAGCTCTTAACATATGATTTAAGATGGCTTTCACTTTTTGCTAATATTATATGCTGGATAAACTGTCACATTTTTAAACATGCTTTGTAAATAGAAGGTCCTATATGTGTGCCCGCTTGGTTGCTGTAAAAGCTTAAATTATGTACACTTAAACTTCAGGGTACTTTTTTAGAGTGTGAGACTCCTGTGACACTCTGCCCTTGTTTTTGTCTTCCTCTGGCCCATCTTTGCAGGTCCTGGATCTCTCCAATAATAAGCTGAGAGAGATTCCCTCCGATCTGAGTGACTGCCCCAAGCTGAAGGAAATCAGCTTCAAAGGCAACAAGCTGAATGACAAGCGTCTGGAGAAGATGGTCAACGGGTGCCAAACCAAGTCGATCCTCGATTACCTGAGAGGAAAAGGAAGAGGCAAACAAGGGGAAGATAAAGGTGATGCTGACGGAGGACGCAGCACAGACAAGAAAAAAAGGCAGCAGCAGAGGAAGAAGAAGGAGAAGGCATCAGATGAGCAGGATGAGGTGGAAGAGCTGAACAAGATGGTGGTGAGGGTTCTCCATGTTTCAGATGCTCCTACGGCACTTACAGTCAAAGTGAGTGCAGAGGTGAAAGATGTGAGACCCTACCTGGTGTGCTGCATAGTCAGAGGTATGAACCTAAAGTCTGGGAATGCTCTCAAACGGTTTCTGATGGCTCAGGTAAGATCCAAAACCTCACTATGATATTAATTCGGCATCACATCTGACATACCCAAATATGTGTTATAGAGTCCATAAAGAATAGCTTTTTGTTTTTCCAGACAAAACTTCACGATGACTTGTGTGGTAAGAGGACCATAGCAACCATTGCAACTCATGATGTGCAGCAGCTCAAAAGTCCCCTTATGTATGATGTCAAACAACCTACCCAGCTCAAGGTACAAATGACAGAGAAGTCTTGTTTGTTAAACACTCTTTAAAAAAAAAGACTCCTAATTTCACATGTTTATTCACCATTAGATTGTTGCGCTGGGTCGGAAGGAGATGACCGCCGTCGAGCTTATAAGGCATCTTCATCTAGAGGCTGAAGAGCTGAGGAAGCAGAAGAAGAGGCAGAATGTTACAGGCCTCCACAAGTCAGTACTGCATGTGACCTTTCCACACAGCACAAGCTTTGTTAACACTGGGTCAAAGATCTCCATTAGTCAGCCTCATAAAACCTTTGTGTTCAAGGCTCGAACCAATTTTAAGGACAAAAAACAATTTATGTAAAAAAATCCAAGGGACTGTTTAGATTAGAGGTGTGCGAGATGTTTAAACACATGAGGGCAGCAGAGGTGTGTCAGACCACAGAATTGGTTTGAGTATTTTGGCCTTGAGCACTAAGTATTGTTCTGTTTAAAAAAAAAAGTCAGGGGCAGTGCCAAGACTTCGGCTGAGGTTTCAGAAATAAATACCAGAACACCTAAAAATGAGTTTTAAGTTCTGCAAGGTTAATGGTTTTAATTGCAGACAAACCTCTCGCCTATTCTGTTGTCTCTGTCACCAGCCAAACAGTTTTTTGTTCTTTTTGTGTTGTTTTTAAAGATACCTCCAGCTTCTGCAAGGAAAGCCACTCTATCCATGTCTAGTAGATGCAGAAGGTGACGTGATTTCATTCCCACCAATCACCAACAGTGAGAAAACCAAGGTGTGTACATGTGGATATTCTCCCTATCTTATATTAGTCATTTACATTAATATTTACATTACTTTTACAGAATACAATGGATTTGATTTTTAGAGAAATAACAAGTCAGCTTGCATTCTGTCCTGATTTAACAAGACAGAATTAAAGCTCATCAGAGGTGCTTATCAGCTGATGTTCTGTGCATCATTGTGCTGTTTTTATGTCTTTTCGTGATCTGACGGAAATAATTACATGAGCTTTACTGTACAGATCAAGAAGACGACCAAAGAGTTGTTCGTGGAGGTCACGAGTGCGACCAGCCTGCAGACCTGTAAAGATGTTATGGATGCTCTGATTGTAGTAAGTGCACTGCCTTTTCTTTAGTGAATGATAATTTATCTCTGTATCACAACACGAGACAGGGATGCACAGTTCTGACTGTAATACTTGTTAGAGAGACCCTGAAGGAAAAACAGTGTCCTGAGGGTAGCAAGAGGAAACTCATTCAAGGTTCAGTTCTAAGTAAATTTAAGGGGAATGTTTTTGAGCAAGTGAAAGCCTCAGTCATGGTAATGTGCTTGGTAGTTAATGGAAAACCTTTTAGTAGACTGACACTGCGAGGATAATGCTACTGGTAAGGCCGGAATGGGGATTGATGATGGTACACACGTCTGGTTTAGGAAATCTGTTTAACAGAATCAGTTTTTTTGCAGTTTGCAAAGTCCACTAATTTTTTCTCCTGAGTGGTATTTCTAGGCCGTTAACACCTTGTCATGAGCGGTACTGTTTGGAGGAAATGAAGAAAGTTGAAGAAGAGAGCTCAGAAAGGTGTTGCAACCTGTGAGCAGTGTACAAAGCCGGACTTTCTTAATTGTAGAACTGCTTAAATACAAAAAGGAGTCAGTGCTGTGACATGAAGTGCTTTAAATTCCTAACAGAGGTTTTTGAGTAGAATGAATCAAAGAAAGCAGAGACAATCAGTGACATTAAGAAGTACCTTTACTTCTATGTGTGTGTGTGTCTGTGGAGCAGTTTTGTAGTGTTACACAGTATTTGCACCTTATAATTGGCGTTTTCTTACTACACACCTCGCAGAAGAATTGAAATTTTCCATGCTTAGGCTGATTATTTAATGTAAAGGCATTATAAAAAAATTATTAAAGGAGAAATTTTCGGTGAGTGTTATGCAGCGCATCAAGTTCCAGCCTTTTTCCAAAATGGACAAATTAATTTTCTTTATATAAAAATGGCAAATTGAAAAAAAAAATGCTTGAAGTCCTTGCAAATCTTTTGAAAGTAAAAAAACCAAACAAAAATCTAACGTGTATAAAAGAATTCACAGCCTCTTCTCAATACTTTGTTGAAGCACCTTTGGCAGAAATTACAGCCTCAAGTCTTTCTGAGTATGATGCTACAAGTTTAGCATACCTGTAGTTTTTCTCATTATTCTTTGGGGAAACCTCTCAAGCTCCATCAGGGTTCAATGAGATGTTGAGTGTCATGGCAAAGGCTGTGAATACCAATGTGTTTTTAGTTTTTATAAAGAATTTAAATCCAACCTTTTTCAATTTTACATTATGGGGTATTTTGTATAGACTTTTGAGGTGATCTGATCTCTCTCTGAGGGACTTCTTGGTAAAATAACAATCGAAAAAAATTGCATACACACATTTAACAGGCAGTTCATGTTTCTCTGCAGAAAATGGCAGAGTTGAACAAGTTCACAGCAGAGCATCAGGAAGAGGCGGGGTCAGATGGAGAAGGGGGTGGCCCACCAGTGCCTGCTGACAGCAGCGAGGCATCCAGCCAGCTGATCATCCAGCAGGTGCGAACGGTCGACCAGGACGGGAACCTGAAGGTGGTGTACCCGTCAAAGACAGATCTCTCCAACGACATGAACAACTTGACTATTATTTGGTAACAGTGCATTGGATTAAACCTCATGTTTGTACTCATTCACATGCTACGTGAAGTTATTTTAACAGTTTAAAGGATGGGGCTGTGTGAGCATTGAGGCTCATTTTTATGACTTTGACTTAAACGTGCTTCAAACATACAATAACAATGTCGAACAATGGTTTATTTTGAAAAACTCTGACATTGTTAATACATGTTGCTGATTCATGTAAAGCTTTTTGAACCATAATTACTTTAATAAATCCATTTCCAAATTCAGCGATCATGCTGTGCATCTGAGGCATCATTTTTAAAACGGAGATAGCCATTCATGTGGAAATGGTGGTTGATTTTAACTCGGGGTAGTCACTTTTTATTAGTGGCAGATTTTATTGGCTTTTTTCAGAATTCCTTTAAAAAAAACAACTTTTCAAGTAAGTCATTCCTAAGTAGGTTTTAATAAACTTTATTTCTGATTGTAGATATTGACATTCTTGATTACAGCTGCTCATGCAGAATACAACCCAAACAGGAAAAATAAACCGCATCATTTCCTGTGCAGCAGCACAACATAAAACAAGACTCAAAGCTTTTATAGTATGCAAATTTGCTATGTTTATTGTGTTATGCAGATTGTACAGAGTTGACAAATATTATATATTTCCCAGTGAGAAACCACAAGAATAACAAAGTGTCCTATTCAAAATTTGAATGAGACAGAAATTTTAATCTTATATTTGTGAAAGTAAAGTAAATGCTTGTGACATGACACTAATATCAGAGACGTTTATGGAGTGATGGTGACAGGATCTGCAAAAGAGTGGAAAACAAAGGTATGGTAAGATTGTTGCCATATTCAGTGTGTATCTTGCATTTCTCCACACCCCGACACAAAAACTCTTTATGGCTAGATTGGCTGTTTGCACTGACAGAGCTAAACAGGTACTTACAATCACAAACGTAAGACACCTCCAGGTACTTGTATGTGCCAAAGCAGGTGTCTCCAAACACTGAGTTGCTGGCGCTGATAGTACAGCTATTTTTCCCGTTACACCTGTAAACGTAGAATGGCATGACTGAAAAGGGCCATTGAGTCACTGATCCCATGGAATACATTACTAAATATGGGCAACATCTAGAATTATTTTCTTTTTTTTAATCCTCGTATATAAAACCTCCACCATCGTGGTTCATTCTTTGCCTTATTTCCTTCCGAAGTGAACAAGGGAACTTGTTTATGCTTCACTCACTGACCTCTCAGCGACTTTGGGAGTGGGGTTTGAGCAGTACACATTTTGAATCTGAGAGTCAGGCCGCCTGAAAGAGCAGGTGGTCTTGTCAAGGCGTCCGTAGTAAGCTCCGTAGACCAATATTACCTGCCCAACATCTATGCCAAAGAAGAGGAAAGAGGCACGGAATGAAAAGTAGCTCATTTTAGGTTCGTCACATTGTTCCAACACAAATACAAAAAAACATAATCTTACCACAGTACAAATGTGCCAAAGAACCCTCACAGGTCACTGTTTGAACTGTTAGAAAAAACCCAACAAAAATAAACATCAATCACATCACACAGACTGGTTAGCAGACTCATGCAGACATGTGACTGACTTGCTGGGAAGCAGGTGTAGTTGGTCTCCAGGTATTTGAAGATGCCGACGCAGGGATCCGAGGTACGAACGACATTTGTGTTTATCTCGCACACCTTCTTGCCATCACACCTTTAGGAATAACAGTGAGTGTTATGTACGTAGTGTATATAACATAAAATATATAGAAAAATACCTGAAGACTCACTGGCAGTTGAGCACTAAAATATAATACCTTCTCTTAAGGATATCCACGGTGCCGATTTGAGAGCACTGTGTATTTTGAAGCTGATTCTGAGGCCTGCCCTCACTGCAGGTCTCACGGTCTTTACGTCCGTACAGTGCAGCCTGCACTATGATCGCTCCATTATCTGTTAAACACCAAGAAATGTCTTTTTGCACCCGAGTACAACTATACTGTATACTTTGTCCTTAAGCCAAGATTATATGCTCAGCCAAAACTGTAAAGCACTTTTCACAGCTTTATGAGCTTTCAACACATTTCTGGAAAAAATGTTACTATTAGATTATTCTGTTATTATATGTTACCTTATATATGTAATCAAAGTAGTTGAATTAGAATACTGCTGTAGATCACATTATACCCTTTAAAATAGAGTGTGTGAGCTGTATGTAGTTTAGTTCTCATTATACTTTTGAGTTAACAGAACATATTCACATATTAGTTCATTAGATAAATGTGCATCACTCTGTATCCTTGATCTGCTGGGAATGTGTTACACTGTTTTCTTGACATGCTTAATTGTTGAATCATGAAGAGAAGGTTGTAAGCAGGAGACTCTGTGTCTAAAGACAGGGGAGATAGATAGACCACATTCCACACCCCCACCTTACAGAAAGCAGAGAAACAACTGCCGAGGTCATAACTTAGGCGCTGTAACAGAGAAAAAATGTGATGTTTTGGCTTTTACGACTAGCTGGGGGCCACTAGAGACTATAAAAAGCTGAGCAACCCGTCACCATTTTGAGACATGTGCCTGACCCTCTGGTAGCATCTCTCCCGTCCGGACGTTGTAATGCTCTTATTGTTGAATTGTATGGAAATAAATGATTGTTGATTGAGCATTTATACACCGAGTATTGTCCTTCCTTCAGCCCAAAGATTCAAAGAATTGGGAAAATTCAACAACTTGGTGCCGTGTGACCCGGATCTTTGGTGTGCTGAGGAGGTGCAGATTTGACCTTTGGTGAGATCGTGAGGCGAGGTGAACAGAGGACCGGTCCAAAAATAAAAAGGTAAGCACAGCCTGTTGTATTATAAATACCAAATGTGCATATTGGGCTTTCCAAATTAATCTGTTCACTGAGTCACATGTATTTTCACAGTAAATTTGTCGGTGTCTGGTTTTTGGCGCAAGATACTAACAACATAAGTTGAGGCTGAATTCCAGTGTGTTAAATAAACTGCTTCTACCGAGAAACTAATAAGACACTACGTTGAGCTAGTTGCAGTAAACTGCTTCTACCGAGAAACTAATAAGATACTACGTTGAGCTAGTTGCAGCCACTTTACCTTCCACATTTAATTTTGTCTAATACTGGCTTCTGTAGCAATAATACGTTAGAATTTCTTCTGAAGACGCGGCCATTAGTCCAGTACATTGAAGTCGAGGTTTGTTTATTTTGTTTATGGTGTCAGTGACGTCCTGGCTTTTGCCGGCTATGAAATAGAAGTTGATTTAAGGAAAAGCAGATGCTGGCTTCACGGTGCAGTTGAACGCTGGCAACGCGAGAGCGAAACACGTCCGTAGGTTTGGTTTATGATACGGCGTGTTCCGGTGGTGCGGCCGTGAAGTGCAGTAGTGGTTGGTGCTAGTTTTAGTACATTGGATAGAGGTTTTGACGGTGGTTTGTGGCGTCAGTCGAGTATAAAGGGCTGCGGTCATAATACAAAGTAAAATTTAAGTACATAGCAACACCTGGTTTATGATGTCAGGTATAACTTCGGGGATGCAAGCATCACTTTTATGATGCGACTTTGCCCCGTGGTGGCGGTCATAATCGCAGAGAAAGGGGTATTTTGGTCAATGGTGCAGTGTGCTTTAAGAAGATCTAATAGTTGAGCTCAGAGGTTTCTGTGTAAAATTCCCGCTGAGGAAAAGTGTTGAGTGAGAGTGTGAGTGAGGCGCGCTCTGAGTGTTTTTTGTGTGGAGTGTGAAGCGTGAACACAGTGACAGTGACGGTTGATGTGTTTGATTAGGAGGACATTAGAGCAAATACACATTTTAGGATCAAAGGTTGATGCCTAGTGTACCTGTGGAACTTTGCCCTAGGAGTGGCGACCCTCCTGTCCGTGGACGCGTGGCCAGGACCGGCGTCGTCCGGGTGCCGAGGTGGTGACTTGGGGAGGTGAGGGCCCCCGCATAGCTACGGAAATAACACTGGAACGGCCGTGTAATCACGGGTTCACATTTATTCCGGACTAGAACAAGACACATTTTGCGACCAAACGTTGAGTCTAGATTAGTAAAGAAATATAAAAAGGTTGAATTCCTCGTTTCAGTGGTTGAAATTGTTGTGTGCCTGTCCCCTGACGAGTGTGAAATTAGAATAAAGAGGGAATTTGGAGCCACATAGAGATAGACGGGCATAATTGGGTGTATTACTCTGTGGTATAATAAATATAAAAAGGAGAGATAGTAAGAGGTGTGCAGTGGAGAATTATGGAGGAGTAGAGAGAGGAATGTGTTGGGAGACTGGCGTACAGTTTACGCTGTCAAGGTAGGCGGGTTGCCTGCTTATCTGTTTAACAGTGATGAAAATGAAATTAAATAAATCTCTTAGTGTGTTAATACAGGAAGCTGCGGACCTGGACCAACTGCCCCCACAAGCACAGCGGCCGAAGCAAAATTATAGGTAATGGGAACCACACCCAGCACGAATCAGCAGCTGTGAAAAAGACAGCAGCGAGGAGAGAATTAGAGGAGAAATTAAGAGAAGTTTTAACACATAAAATTGGGGCCAACGGACTTGTGGAGGTTGGGAAGGCGTCCGGAGCATCACAACAAAAAGGTGAAACAAAAACACACACAAGCAGAGAAATCTGAGAGAAAGGCTCCTTTTAAGGTAACGCCTAGTTTGAGAAAAGATAAAATTAACCTGCTTTTATACAAATGCACATACACGCAATGAAGAAACAGCTTACACTCATGAACACGTGAAGATTTTCCAGCAAGGTTAAAGAAAAATTAACATACTTAAATGATGAAGTCTATACATTACTGACAAAGAAACCCTCTGGGTTGCAGGACAACAATTTAACTAAAAAAAAAAAAAAAAGGAACACTGGTCTAACCAACCAGGCAAGACACAACAAATTTAGTGGTTAAAAGATTCAAATTGTGACATGTTTTCTGTTGATTGATTAATAAAAGTGATTACTGAATGAAAGAAAGTTCCTTTTTTGGGCTTTTTAACATGATCTTAAGAATTTTAACATATACCGGTGTTGTCCTGTCAACTTGGTGGGTTAGGAGTTGATTATATCGGGAGACAAAAAACAAAAAAAGGGGGAGAGAAGGCTGACACAGGGCCTGGCCCCACTGTCTCCCCTCTGAATAACACAGCCAACACAACATCATTTTCCTGTTCGTTTGTTTTTGTTTTTTGTTTGTTTTTGTTTTGTTTTGTTTTTGTTTTTTCTATACATATTTAATTACAGGCTGCTTTGCCGGCCCTGAAAGCCGAGGCTGACTGGACTCCTGCTCTCCCCCATACGTGACACTGACCAAATGCTGCAACAGCTGGACCCACAACAACGACCTGAGAATGTCAACAGACCTGCAGGAATGTGATCTCATGCAGCCGAGACGGAGAGCACTAAACCTAAGGCCCGTTTCACTACACGGGGGAAAATTCCCAGACTGCGTCAGCTGACAGAGCTGTGACGAGACGCCCGCCAAGCCCGAATGAAAAGTAAGGCCGAGCGAAAGAATGCTGACCTTGATAACTTTGCATTCACACTGTGCAGGACAGTGATGGACCAACACGGATGATCGGGTGGCGAAAAAGGGCGTGACTGAGACAAGAGGAGTAACTGAGGACAGAAGGCACCTCAGAATGGACAAAAACACAGAAGAAGATGCAGGTTTCACCTGCGGTGAACATCGACACTGGAGAAAGGACTGCCCCAATTGGGGTCAGAACCAGGACGGACTGAATTTTGAGCAGCAGCAGCAGCAGCAATGGTCGCAAACAAACTGAAAAGGAGGGGGGGCAGGACCCCAGGGCATGCTTCAGGCCGTGGTTTACCCAGAACACCAGAACAGGAAAGTGATGAACACACACACACACACACACACACACACACACACACACACACACACAAATACACACACACACATTGGAATGCTGATTCACTGAGAAGTGATGCACACACATACACATGCACACGCTTGTGCAATGAAGAGTGATCCACACGCACACACACATACACGCTGATGCAATGAAGAATGCTTTGCTTATGCTGATATGCAAAATCCTGCACACAAACATCCCAATGCATAATTTTTATGAGGAGCCATTGATTACCATTAAATACTTAGAATGTGTTATATGTCACCCAGAGGGCATTTATGTAGATTTTAGGAATAAGGTCTAAAAAAGTTTGGTTATGAAAACAATGTCTGTGCGTGATGTCTGTTTATGGCTCAAGGCCTTGACTGAATTCTTTGCTGTGCTTCACACAGCCCTGATGAGGAACAGTGGCACAGAGTGAAAATGATGAATTAATAGTGTAAGTTTTAGGTCGGAGTACGGCATTTTCTGTGATTGAGATTTAATTCAAGGAGGAACAAAAGGTGTTACGGCACCTGAGGTTCTCATTCCCACACAATATTGTCCCGGCAGGAAGCAAAATGTTCCTGTGAATTTCTGGTTGATTGTTTGGTTTTGTTTAGCGCTAGCTTGATTTTATCAGTGAGCTTTGGCTTGTGTTCTTTCTCGTAAGCGAGAGAGGGATAGTTTTATGCTTGGACATGTCTGCAACGGGCCCTAGTTTATGTTATTGTTATTAGTGTTTTGTTGGTTACGTCTGTTTTCGTTTTTGTTACAGTGCACTGGAGAAAAAACATCTGAGAGGTGTGATCCACCGGTGGGGATATGTTGATATTTTGTGAGTTTATGATTTAACAATCAGCTCTTTAAACCAGGCCTGAAAGATTGAAATTTAAAGCGCTATGAAATATTCTTACAAAAACAGTTGCAAAATGTGCTTCTCCATGATTGTAATTGGCTTGGGAGAAATTCACTTATAGGGAACACTGAGAAGTTCTGAGTCTAAAAGGATTGCACCGAGTCAATCCGGCCCAAAAAACAACAAGGAATTGTTTTCCTTTAAAATGATGACGTCATCTTGCTGGTGATGGAGGCTCGAATAGGTTGCGCGGGAGACTCCATTATCAGCAACATCTGGTATGAATGTGTATGGAGGTATGCATGTGAATGGACTGTGATGGACGGACTGGAAGCTTTGACTGACTTGATACTGAGACAATGACTGCACCAACTTTAGGATTAGTAAATGCCAATAAACAATTCACCCAGCCGACAAGAGAAGGGTGGATGCTTCGCTTTGTTTTGTTTTGTTTTTTCAGGAGCAGGAGGATAAGAGAGACTGGAGGAGGAGACTCTAGCTTCACATAAGTATGAACTGCAGACTTAACACTGTGGTTGCTGATTTTGAGTTACCGATGTTTGCATTAAGAAAACTGTGCTATATTAGCTGTGTTTTGATTAAGGTATCATGTTATATTATTGGGAATGCCAAATGCTACAGTGGAGAAGACTTTTGATACCACTCATGACTGGAATATGTTATTATTAACCATAGCAGGCCACTGTAAAAAGTCAATTAAATTTTATAGAGGAAAATCGCCAAAATTGAACAATACCTATGAATGACTGGCCACATTCAGAATAGAGATATGCAATAATAAACATTGGTCCACGTGATTTAGGTTCTCACTTGAAATAGTAAGTTATTAAATGTAGAATATAATCGACAGGGACATTTGATAGGATGTGGTACTGAAAAAGAACAAGAGCAAAGTAAATAAAGAAAATATTGTGTTTAGTTTGGATAAATTCAAATTAAAATGTACCATTACACTCAGAGGATCAATATGGAATAAAACATATGCAAAATTTGTAGGAAGTACATGACTGATAACTGTTCTGTCCTGAGCGTTTGTTTCCAGAGCACCCACTTGACCACACCAACAGTTTCTCGCCACCGAGGAGGGGTACTTGTAAAAAGAATAAAATAAAAATCTGAGTTTAACAAAACATTTCAAATGTAAATATCAAGCTTACCTTTCTTTTTCCATGAAATGTGCTTGTGGGCACGCCAGCCATTTTGAAAAGGTGGGCAAAGCAATTGGCAAGGCCACACCCCCACACGTGTGATATAATTTTAAAGGTACTGTTGCCCTCTCTAAGAAACATCAGGAATTAGAGGAGTGGCAAGTAGAGTATGCGAGCTACAAGCAAAAACTAAAATGTGTACTACAGTGTGCAAAAATGAAATACTGGGTCATCAGGGGGTCATGAGGGACATTTATAAAACTAAAAGTCCCACTAACCTTAAAGTGCACTTGAAAAGCCCACACAAGAAGGTTAACCTAGCTTACCTAGAAGACCTCATCAGGGGGAGCACACTCCCCCTCCTTGAAGAGCTCACCCACTCAACCCGCATCCCCAGAAAACAGCTAACCCCAGATAAGGCAGCGTGATGTATCCCGAGACAACAGGACTGGGACATCTAAATAAAGGTGTGAAACAATCGCCTTCAAAAGATTATCAATTCACTTGAACCAAAATTAGGACCACACGGTGCGGCAAGAGTTAATAGTTATTAGTCTCAACACCCAAGGATAACCAGAAGAGCATGACTGATATGATGGAACTGGGATTTTGTTACACTTAATTTTTGCAAAACACAAACAAAACTAAATTGAAACTAAGGATTTTCAGAAAATAAAAACTAAACTAAACTAGCAAACAATTGGTAAAAACTGATTAAAACTGATGAAAATTGCAAAACTATTACAACCCTGGTCCAGACCAAGATGGTGTTGGACATCTTCGGGGCAGAAAAGGGTTGGTGTGACCAAGGTGTGGTTTGGCTTGTTGTATGTACATTTCAAAATGTTACAGCTCTGGATGGACCAGTTACCAGGGCATGGAAGGATGACAGACTTTATTACATGAGGAGAAGGGACATTTTCGGGATCGAAGATCCTCAGGGATGACAAGGCTGGAGCAACGGTACTCGAGAGAAGAATTTCTGATACTTTCTGAGATATGATGTCACTAACCTTCTCTTTTAATTGTCTAGCTCCAATGAATTGACACATGGGAGTGTGTCAAAAAGGGGGAGTTGAGTTTGAACATCAAACAATGGTGATATGAAAATTTCTATGAGTTTATTTTTGTGTTTAATAAATTAGCTATGGTAAAACTTAAGCTTATAATGTGTTAGACTTAGAAAGGGTTCACTAATTTTTGATTTCTTTTACACACACATAGATTATGATTAGAATAAGTCCTGAACATAATATTTTAAACCAAATTTGAATCATTAGAAGAACAATGGATAACAATATTAGATTATCAAGGCTAGGGAGAGAGGTGTTTTGGTTTTCTGTCTCTTGCAGAGAAAGGAACAGACACCAGACGGGGACCCGGAGATGTGAGGACCCTTCACAGCAGGGACAGATGTAGGGACTGCCGAGACAGCAACTGGGGTCAAGTGTCATGACGTTTGGGCTCCTGGAGAAGATGGATCCCACAAACACAGCAATAACCATGAAGGGGTTGGCGAAAACCGGGAACACCAGACCAACGAGGTTCAAGAGGCTCTTGGCAAAAAGGGGGACACGCCGGTGACCCCAAAATACACAGATCTTTGTTTGAAATCGGGGCAGAATAATCCCCAGAACTGTGCAATGACTAAAGGGTGGTCTAACCCCGGAGGTCGAAGAAAGAAGCTGAGAATCACCCAACTGGAAGACACTGGTAGCTGCAGCAATAAAAATAAAGGTTAAAAGCTCCTTAGACAGAGGTTCTAGTCTAAGTACATTTGAAAGGTATAAGGGGGCATTAAAATGGGAGAGGAAAACTGGAGCACCAAAATAAAGCTGTGGGAGAATTGGGGAGTGATGGGAGTGTCATCTGTAACTGCTGTTATGGTTGTAAATCTAACTTTGCTTGCATCTGAACTGCGTGAACACAGAGGTCATCCCACATATGGTCCACCCGTTAAAGGGGGACAGAGGGCCTCAGGATCAAGAAAACTTGGACCTTGCGACCCTGGAGTGCATGTTGTAAGTGATCTCTTTCAGAGATCAAAAGGGGGAATTATTAGATTATTCTGTTATTATATGTTACCTTATATATGTAATCAAAGTAGTTGAATTAGAATACTGCTGTAGATCACATTATACCCTTTAATATAGAGTGTGTGAGCTGTATGTAGTTTAGTTCTCATTATACTTTTGAGTTAACAGAACATATTCACATATTAGTTCATTAGATAAATGTGCATCACTCTGTATCCTTGATCTGCTGGGAATGTGTTACACTGTTTTCTTGACATGCTTAATTGTTGAATCATGAAGAGAAGGTTGTAAGCAGGAGACTCTGTGTCTAAAGACAGGGGAGATAGATAGACCACATTCCACACCCCCACCTTACAGAAAGCAGAGAAACAACTGCCGAGGTCATAACTTAGGCGCTGTAACAGAGAAAAAATGTGATGTTTTGGCTTTTACGACTAGCTGGGGGCCACTAGAGACTATAAAAAGCTGAGCAACCCGTCACCATTTTGAGACATGTGCCTGACCCTCTGGTAGCATCTCTCCCGTCCGGACGTTGTAATGCTCTTATTGTTGAATTGTATGGAAATAAATGATTGTTGATTGAGCATTTATACACCGAGTATTGTCCTTCCTTCAGCCCAAAGATTCAAAGAATTGGGAGATTTCAACATACTAAGGCAGTATTTTTAACCTGACATCTTTATCATGTTATAACATTAACATTTTCAGGGTTATTTAAGCTGATGTTTAATGTACAAAACTACAATGCTGGTTGATGAAAAATATTTATGCTTTAAAAAAATCAAGATGTGCTGTTTGTTGTGGATGCTGACACACAGTCTTGGATATTTTACACATACCACAGCTTAAGTGCTGGACATTGAATCCATCATCACAGGTCACTGCTTTCTCCGTGGAAACAACTAAAGCAATAAATATGAAAGATTAAGTATATAGATTAAGTATATAGAGAATAAATGCTGCACTATCAGATATTTACCTGATGATGTGAGCAAACAAGCTGTTGCAAGCACTGAAAACAAACATCAGTGTCTATTTTTATTATAAAAGAAAAAATTGCACTTTTTAAAGTTTGAAAAATTTCTCTATTATTGCAGAGAAGCATACATTATTTATTATTTTTTTATAATACATAGAACATATTAACAACAATATTAGTTTCTGCAGATTTTATTAAGTAAAGTTTGTAAATTGGTAACAACAGTTTCAAATCAATCAATTCTTCCCTCATTCTTTACTCCATAGGTAGCAAACACTGTAGTTTATTCTGTAATGACTGAAATCATAAAATAAAAAAATTTACCTCCAATGCATCCTAATTTGAATATGAACCCACATAATTGTCACACTGGCAGTGAATCATTTGTATACTCACGCAGTGTGGTGCAGAGTCTGAAGGAGAGCATGGCTGTAGAAGCTCCAGTCTCGAGAGGCTTGCAGAACTGATAGTGGCTGGGACGGTTACGCTGGTATTTATCCTGCTGGCTCAAGAATTGAACAAGATCTCGATCTTGCACAACTACTGGCTCTTACTTCCTGGTGAAAAAATGTGAACATGAGACCAACTCGCATTGTTGTTCAAGTGCAACAAAGGCAATGGACAATGTCTTTGGGCTGTAATGATGATGATGGTAAGAACTTCACATAATCAAAGTGGTTTTTGTTTTCAAGCCCAACAATGGGCTCATTCATTATTCTTGAAAATGAATCTGTTCCGAACATATTTATTACAGCTGATTCCTGGAAGGAGTATCCATTTCCCTTCAGGTGTGGTTAGATTTCAGGCTTATGGCTTGGTGACACACTTTACTATGTTTACACGAGAGTTTAGGTTTTTAAGAGGTGGCTGTGTAAATTTGTAAAAGGTAAATGAGTCAGAACTTCAGGTGTTTAAAAGCATAGGATAAAATGTGTAAATAGGCGAATGAGGGTTGTAAAAAGCAATTTGAGTGCTCAGAGTAGAAAAGCGCTTTGTAATTAGGTCCATAATTTGTCTGACACATTTTACCTCTCTACACTACTAAAGTGGATTTTAAATCAAACAAAATATACAGCATGTTTTTAGTCCCAGTACTCCTATTTAAACATTTTAATTTATGCCTTTGAACACTTTCTGATTTTCTCACACAGGCTCAGATGGATATGTCAGGACAAATTTGCCTGTTTTTGTTTGCAACTTGAAACAGCATTTGCTTATGAAGCATCTTTGACATTAAGTAGTCACAATAACTTCAGATAGCTCTTTGAGTGGTTACAGTTTATTGTTTTAGTGAACTTCCTGCAGTAACACCTGTTACTGTATTCCTGTCTCCGCCTTCTTAAAGACCCAGAATTACCGCACATCTTGAATTACTGCAGCGAAACTGTACCAGGAAGCGTACATTAAGGATTTTGAACTATGATGTTTAAGTGTTGTCACTGCTGAGGATTCGTGGACACAGATCCTTATTTACTACGCTGCTGTTTACAGTTTAACTTTTCATCAGAACAAGCACTTCTAATTGTACTTTGCTCCTCACTGACAAAACAAGTCCAGTAAATTCACTTTTATCTTTAAGTTTAGGACAGTAATCTGTCTTAATTTATTTTGTTGTTTAGTTAGCATATGGGGAAAAGTCCTGTGGTTATCCATCCGTCCTGTTCGAATAAACCCAAAGTTCAGGAACATCTTCTTTAGATCTGTTCAGTTTTATTCATGTGGCACCACTTAAACAGTCAACAAATTTTGACTCAAATATGTTATATTGTAAGGTAAAGACCCCAAAGAGTTAATCTCAGACAAATGTTCACACAAATGTGAATTACATTCACTTCATTAATGAAGTGAATGCAGTTCAGTAATCAAAGGTGTTTGGCTATAACTGACTACATGTGTATACTGTATCATAAGTGGACAGACATGGATGTAAACCACACCTTAACCATTTGGCTGAGGCAAAACTACCACAAGGCAGTGATTCTAACTAAAAGGTACTCTGGATATTATTAAATGTGAACATATTGTTAAATATGACATTTTTTGTTTGTCAGGTGTCCTGTTTGAAGAAAACACTTGGTAGCCACTTGAATGAATGTAAATAAACACATTTACATGAGGGCAACCTGATTTCAAGGAAATAAAAATGCTCAAATTTTTTATACATTTTTAGACATGAGTTTAAATGGCTGCCATTTTCTTTCTGAGTATTTATTACACGGCGTGCTGCGAGGAAAAGCCTGTTCTAACGTTTGAGTCTAAGGATTATTGTGAGCACCTAACAGCTCTTATTTTCTCTTGAAACTCTTTCATGTGATTCTTGTGTTGGTGGTTAAAGAGGTTTGTCCTGTTTGAGTGGTGGTGGGGACCAGTTTGTGGCATAATTTGGATAGTACAGTTTTCTGGGGCGTGTCAGACTTTTCATAACCAAACCATGTCCATGCAACAGGGGGAGCCCCTCGTTTAACAATAAGGTCCTCGATTTCTTTTGACTGCTCCTTCTGTTTGGAGCTAGCTGGTTCTGCCTCATCCTTGCTGGCCATGCTGGTATTCTCTGTGCCTTCATCTGCGTGGTGACTGTAAGCGCCATTTATAGTTACTTGATGTTTTTATTTGAGGTCATTTGTTTGATGCATATTCTGAAATTTTATGTTTGAGAATAATGTATATCATTTCAGTTTATTTTGAATAGTCTCAACAGAAACTTGAGCTTTATTGTGAAAGGTTTATGTGGAAAATAAACAACACAATGGTTTTACCAGGGGCGATTCTAGGATCAGAGCTTTGGGCGTGCTGAGCACCCAGAGAGTGTGCTTTTGGAAAACATTTAAAGCTGCTGTACAGAATCTTTGAAACAAGCTAGCTTAAAACATTTTTAGAATATAAACAGAGCACCCTGCTTCTCTTTACAGCTCCTCACTCCACCAGGGCACCGTTTGGCACTTTCTGATAGTGTGCAAATGTGATGTATGTACTGCGGCAGTCATACAGACAACTGGATGGTCCAAAAGTTAGCCGACCTATTACTGGCTGAGGTTTTAGTAGAGTTGTGGCTGAACCACATAAAAATATATAATTAATTTTAATCTCCCCGATCAATTATAATGTTATGTTGGAATGTTGTTAAAGAGGGTCAAAAATGTTTCAACCCAGTTTGTTTAGCAGATTCTGTATAGCAGCTTTAATATAGGGAGAACACAACTTCCTGATTGTGTGAGTAAAATCAGGTTTTTTCTCTTTGTCAGTTTAACACTTTCTGTTTTTGCTTGTCACTATTCCCTGTCTGTTTTCTTACCTGGTTCTTCCTGACCTTGTACTTTCTCCTCACGTTCCCCTCTTTCCTCTCTCCTTCTTTGGACTGACAATCATACACAAATAGATTGTATTCAATTAGATGAAAAATTACATTAATAGGAAAAAATAGTATTAAGATCACTAACAAAAAGTCATCTCTCAGTGTACTTTCAACCAAAAGGCAAATAACCAAACCACATGAACATCTAATAAAAGATAAATATTGAAACACTCATCCAACATTATTCTTGATTGACGGATCATTTGATTTTCCACTTTTACCTGGATGTGGCTCCTTTTTTAGAAAAAACTTCCTTATATCCATTATTAACCTGGCTATCTCTTTGTACACAAACACAAACACACACACAACAGACGTTATAAGGTTAATGGGCATCCAGTCAGTTAGCTAGTTAGTATCCATTTAAAACAGGACAGTGGTAAAAACAGTAGGCTACGGACAATTTTAAGTTTTAGATTTTATATAGGCTGTATACATTTCAATGGGAGCAACAGGACGGTCAAATGTTGCTGATTTTACTACAGAGCAGGACGGATTGTAGGGTAGCAAACATTGTCGGAAAACACGTTTTCAACACTGCAGGTTACCTGGGTGTAATGTTTTCATGGTCTGACTCCTACCTAACTATATGAAGAGTAACTGGAGGTTAAATGTAGCTAGTATGTCCTGTTTTAAGCCAGGCACTTACACCTCCGCTCCACTGTGCCACCATCGCTCTAGCAGCAACGGCGCTAGAGCCAGAGTAGGGAGGAGGCGAGCTGGAACAAACCATTATGGGAGGGGGGGGGGGGGGTTATCTATACTTTTGTTGTTAAAATGTTACGTCTCAACCAAGTACTGTATGCTTTTTATATTTTTAGTAGTGTTTCACACAGCAAATATTGTCAAAAAAGTAAGAAATCTTTGGGGGTGCTTTGATTCATTTTGGGGGTGCTGAAGCACCCCCAGAAATGGGCTAAAATCGCCCCTGGTTTGAAACGTTTTCCTTTTCTAATTGTATAGAGACCCCTGGTGGCTTTGGAGGGAATAAATTTCTTAGATGGTAAACTGAGATGCAAACGCCAAGTCCTGGATATTGTTGTAAAAACTAATAAGTAAACATTTGATTCTTATAGTACCAGACCTACATACTGTAATTTATGTTGCACACGCAAAAGCAAAAGTATGTTACCAAAATAGGGGGAAAAAAAGAGAAAGGTGTCTTGAGTTCTTTAAATACTTTTTCAGCTGTGTGAAACCATGAAAGGTACTTCCCATGGGAACAATTTGGACATGCAATGCATCTGATCATCCTTTCTGAGCAGTACACTTTCAAATCGTAACTATTTTTATTGTTACCGCACTACTGCGACTATTACACTTTCATTTTGTAGGAAAACCCTCAGCCTTCGAAGCTACCCTATTTTGCAGAACTTAAAATCTTGGGTTGCAGTTTCACACAGCCAAATTGCCCTCGAGTGTCTGATGCTGGCTTCCTGAGAGTTTTGATGAGTCTTGTGTGACTTTCTTGTATGTATTGTCTGTTTCAAATCCCTGCAAAAAGTTTAATGATATTCAAAACTGAGATGTAATGATTTTTTCTTTTTGAGATGTTTTTGGTGGACGTCTTACGCTTTACTGTTGCTATTAATTTCCCATCTTGAAGAAGTTGGATTTGTTCTATCCCAAACACAGCAGTTACTGTGGCCACATTCTCTATTAAATCTGGGTTTTTTTTTTAATTCTTTAATACACTCTCAACACACTGTCACACTCAAAATCTGGTCAAAAATGTTGAGTCTGCTGTAAGAGCTACCTGTAGAACTTGTGATGAAAGTAGGTGGGATCATGAGACTTCCAATCAGTTCAAATACTTACAAATGTATAGTTGATTTATACCACTTAACAAAATCCTTTTTTTTCCTAACAGGCATTACAACTTTAGACATTTCTATGGCTGAGTGTGGCCAGCCTGGGTTCGAGTCCGACCCACGGCCCTTTGCCACATGTCTCCCTCTCTCTCGCTCAGCTTTCCTGCCATTTCTTGACTGTATCTGTCAATAAAAAACTTAAAAAGGCAAAGAAAAGCAAAATTGTGTTTAATTATTATTTAACGTTTAAAAGAGGATTCAGTACTTCAAATTTGTTGAAGTCAACACTTTCTCATTCCTACATAAGCACAACAGACCAAACAAAGAGCAGTGAATGCTTCCACTCTCAGTGGAGATTTCATTTAATAATTGTATTCTTTTATAATTATTACAATAATTAATAATTTAAACTTTTACTACAGACAGAAAAAAAGAACACACAAGAATCTCACTCCTCCTTTTATTTGAGTCTGATGTGTGACTCATATCTAGTTCACGGAAAGTTATCCCAACATGAACAAAACAGCATTTTATACATGATCAGTGCACAAACAGCCAGAACAGGAGAAAGAGCAAAAACAATGGAGAGTATAAGTTACACATTATTGGCTCTGTGAAAGAGCTGACGCACATAAGTAGATTGAAGGTTCGCAGAGTGCATGGAGTGCATCTTTCCTCTGTCAGCTGCTACTGCATGTGTGAATTAAAACAAAAATAACCTGAACAACATTTTCATAGTAATAGTTCAGTATTTTAAAAAGCTCATTTAGAATCCATTAACCCTCAGAAAACACAGAAAGGTATTACAATTACAAGATGTCATCCATTCAGTTATAGCAGATTCACAGCAGAGTCAGAAATCACACACACTGTAACTGTGCCGAAAAAGAAGTTACAGTGCTGTGAAACTGAAAGAGACTACTGCACTTATTCCATTACGTTTGGGTTCGAAAGTAGAGGAGTTTGCGGAGGAAGTTAAAGGAACCGGGCATTTGTTTGTATAGGCCTTTTGCAGAGTTTTGGGAGACTTCGTTGTTAACCTAAAACAAGAAGAGTCAATAATCAGACATCACTGTGTCTAAAGCCAAAATCTCTTAAAGTCCTCAGTTATTTTTTCTGATATATTAAGAGAAGCTCACCATCATCAACATTGTGACTAAGTCAACAGTGGCAGCGTTTTCCTCAAGTATACAGTCCAGTGTCTGGACGTACCACGAGCCCGACTGGGTCTCTCGCCAAGAAACATAACCTGTATTGGTCACATGGCCAAAAAGGTATTAAGGACACATAGATCTGAAAGGCTGTTTTTGTTTGAAAGAAAAAACACACACCTGGAAAAGTAGAGTAGGACACCAGGATGTCACTCGGCGTGGGCAGGGTGGGTCTGGCGTCTGGTTCATCGGACATGCTCAGAGAGTCGCTGCTGGATGACATTGGAATAGCATCCGTCTGGTCATCCATTCCACCAGAGGATGGTTCGACCTCATCGGGGGACACCTCGAAGCCCATGTCTCTCTCATCTTGGGGACAAACACAAGCTCATTTTTACACCTCACTTGTTCCTATTAATTTTTAAACTGTGCGTTTTCTGACAGCTACCTCCTCCACAGGCCTGGATGAAGAACAGTTTAGGTTTGCCTTGCAAAGACGGGCAATGCTGGCCATTGAGGTAGTTTGTGATGTGCTGCACTGGTACGTACTGTCCGTCCACACCGTACACGGCACCAGGAAAGCGGTTGTGATTCACCTAAGGAAAGAAATATTAGCAAAAATCGTCTTACATGTCAGTCCAGTCAGATGTAGATCACATAATGGCATTTGCCAGTTAAATATTAAAATATTAACTGTAAAAAATATTAAATCCTGTGTATTTCCAGAGTATTCCAGCTGATTATTCTGAAGGGATGCAATGTTTTTTTTAATGAACATCAGAATCAGCTCAGCATGTCTTACCTCAGTGCCATGGGACAACATGATGACCACGCAGCAGTCATACTGGGAATGATCCTTCTTCGACAAAGTCAACAGCTCATGTTTGATTTGCTGGAATGTGGAATTAACCGTTAGGTCCGCAATCTTTAATACCCCTCAACACACACAGAGGCAGAAGACCCGATTCTTACTTTTTGTCTCAGGTTCGTCCTCACTTCCACGACAAAGTTGAGTGTCTTGAATCGTCTCTCCAGCTTTTCACAGTCTATGTTGGAGCCCTTGCGATTTTTCAGCATGCTGTGAGGTTCAAACTCCATGTTGTTTATGATGAGGCAGTAACCACACGGGCTCGCGTCCATTTTATAGCCCTAAGGCACAGAGAGGCGCAGAATAAAAAGAAAACAGAAAGGGCTGTCACGTAAACATGTAAGTGTGCAGCACGGAAATGGTGCTTACTTGAAGGCTGTCACGTCTTACTCTGCCCGGTCCTGGTCTTGGCTTTCCCCCCCCAGGCGCTGTGGCACACACATTAATACACATTAAGCACAAATAAACTTACAAGACTGTTATTTAAATGGATAACATAGCTTACGAGAACTAGAAGGGATTTCTGGCTTTTCAACATCTTTTCCTGGTTTGTTACCATCCACTGGAGAGGCTGTCAAAGAAACAAAGGACACACAGATGAGTCAAATTCTTATCATCTGAAAGTGTTTGGCTCTAAAGACTCTCACATTAAATATTCCATAATGAAATACACTTACTAATTGGAAGAGGCTGGATTACAGGGCGGACAACTTGAGTGGGTGTTGCGGGCTGCAGGGTAACAGCTGGAGCTCCATTTTGTAGGAGCTCTGCCAAACTCTCCTGACCTGTCTCCTGAAGGCACTGCAGAAATAAGGGGAAAGCCCGACTCCCACGGGTTTCCAAGTCCTGGACTAACTGCCTGGCCTGGTTTCGTCTGGTCCCAGCGCTCTGATAATAGGAGACATAGTCTTAATTGAGTACAATTATGATATTTTTACTCCCCCTCTAAAAAAAGGAAAAGAAAACCACAGTCCCACGACCTACCTGTATCTCATCGATCATGTCCTGGGTGAAAATTCCTTTTTCCAGAAGGCCATCATAGAGTTTTGATGGATCCAAGTCTTTCACCAGGTTACTCCTGTTCCGCTGAAGAATATTCTTGTGTATTTCATCCATTGTCCATTTAATGCTAACGCTGGAGACACAGGGAAGAAAAAATCTGTAACTAAAAAATTGTTATTTTCGTTTTCGATCACGGGTTAATTCTGTGTCGTCAAAGGAGGACAATGATCCTACTTCTTCGTAAAAGTGAAACGGGTACTTTGTTGTAGGAGTGTCGTTTACAGTTCGTATTTTTTTTGTCGGTTTCACAAGCTATTTCCTTGTTTACATCAGCGTTGCCTGTGATTGGTCCACTTACAGCGGATGAAGAAAAAAGCGAGGGTGTGTTAGATTTATTTACCCCGCGTTCGCTTCCGCGCGGGTAGCGACCGATGGCCAGCTGAAGCTTAAATCGCGTTACGACGAGCATTAAACCAAACGCACAACGAAGAGAAACGTAACCTGTCGACAAAACACTCAATTTCCCGAAATGACTTTCGACACCGGACTCCACCCCCTTTTTTACTCTCGCTCCAGCTTCACAGCAGCAGCAGCAGGTTATCGGCTTGCCCTGGAAGATTTGTGGGATGCTGCTGAACACACCCTTTACATTTCGCTGTCGCTTCGACTCAGCGTTGAGTCGGGGCAAATAAGGGGGCAAAACCTTCCCCCACTATGTGGCGTTGTACCGGCTGACTGCATCTGCTTCAGGTGACTAGAAACGTGGAGATGTCGCGTTGAGACAACCGCTGTAGCAACGCCACTAACACTAAGGGTTTATCCTCGAGGAACAACGTTACTGTCACGGCCCTGTAACATGACACCATAATTATATTTGATTTTCAGCTGCCGTATATCGCCTAGCTTGCTTGGGTGCTGTATGTAGCATGCTGTAATACTGTTTTTAGCATATCGTGCCTGCCTTCACCGTTTTCCCATCATCAGAAAGCTAATGGAGGGAAAGGTTTCTCAGATATGCAAGCCATCTAAAATATAGGTCCTAAACATTTTTTGCCCACTTTAAATGAATGGCGATCGCTCCTCTGATGTGTTGAAGGTAACTGTGATGGCACGGTCAAAACTGTCTCTGCCACTGGCCATTGTGGTGGTCCTCCATGTGCTGCTGGCGGGACTTGTCTATGCTGAGCCCGAGATGGACCCATACAAAATATTGGGAGTAACGAAGGGGGCAAGTCAGGCAGAGATCAAGAAGTTCTACAAGCGTCTTGCTAAAGAATGGTAAGTATTTCCTCACGACACTTCGGGCTTCAGGTTTTAAACCTCATTGTACTCTGAGCTAATAGAACTGATCTTCTCTAGGCATCCTGACAAAAACAAAGATCCGGGTGCTGAGGACATGTTTATAAAGATTACTAAATCTTATGAGGTTAGTTGGTTTTATAAATAATATTAATGGTGTGTTGCATATACAGATGAGGACAAAATGATTCCCAGGTTTTGTCAACATTTTCCCAAGCAAGAGATTATCAGCATGGCATTTCTAAAAATACTAGTTTTCTTAAGAAAACATAAATTATTTCCTAATGCACATAAGATTCGTATGACTTCATAAAACAAACAAACAAAGATTACCAGGGTCAACATTATTAACCTTCTGAAGAACTAACCTTTTTATTGAGTCATAGCACAAACCACTGCTGTGCAATGATATGCTTTAACTTTGTGATGCTCAAAGCTTGTAAAATCAAGTTAATACTGAGGCTTATCATCCAATTTACTCTTTCTGTGTGTGAAGTAAAATATTGTAAGCAACCAAAATACAAACTGAAATGTTTGGAAAAATTCTCATCCAGAGTGCTAATATTTTTGTCCTCATCTGCATTGAAGTAAAACTTGAATTAGGTGGTGTGAGTCAGTAAAAGCTAATAATATATTTATATTTGTTCTACCGCAAATCCAGATCCTGTCCAATGAGGAAAAACGTGCCAATTACGACCGTTACGGGCAGATGGATGATACTCAGCCATATGGCAACACTCACTATGGCCATCGCCACGATAGCTTTTACTTCGACGAGTCCTTCTTCAACTTTCCCTTTAACAGCAAGAATCACAGAGACTTTGCTGACAGCAAGTACACATTACACTTTAACCAGTACGTTAATGACGTTGTGCCTGACAGCTACAAGAGACCGTACCTGATAAAGATCACCTCCGACTGGTGCTTCAGCTGCATCCATATTGAGCCCGTCTGGAAGGAAGTGGTGCAAGAGATGGAGAGCCTAGGTTTGGAGTGAACCTATAAATCATCCAGAATTATCATGCATCCCCTTCCTGATGTGTAAATGTATAGAGTGAGTAATGATGTGTGTTTTCTTGGTATCCTGTTTATGCAGGTGTTGGAGTAGGTGTGGTGGATGTAGGCTATGAGAGACGGTTAGCCAATCACCTCGGTGCTCACCGCACTCCATCGATACTCGGAGTCATCAATGGCAAAGTGACATTTTTCCATTATGCTGTTGCGAAGGAGCACCTGAGGCAATTTGTAGAAGATCTGCTTCCTCAGAGACTTGTGGAGCAGGTAAATGTCTGCAGGTCTTGCAAAAATGAAAAAACAAACAAACAAAAAAACGACATTGCATCGTGAGGGATTTTTAGACTACATTTATTAAAAAGGATTTGTTTTCTAAACTACAGGTAACTGACAAGAATGACCTGCAGTTCTTGAACAGCTGGCACGAGCTCAATAAGCCTCATGTGCTTCTGTTCGACCAAGTGCCTGCTGTTCCTCTGCTATATAAAGTAAGTGTTTGCTCATTTTTATGCTATATGTAACTGAAGTGCATCAACATACCAATCACTTATCTTTGCATCTACACAGTTGGCAGCTTTTGCTTATAAGGACTACTTGCAGTTTGGCTATGTGGACCAGGGCCTTTCAGAGACTGCTAATCTGCAAAAACAGTTTAATATTAACACTTATGCTCCAACAATGCTCGTCTTCAAAGAGAACATTGACAAGCCGGCTGACATTATACAGGTAAATTAAAACAATACTTGAAATAAAGTAGTGCTGTGTGATACTGCGATTTTTGCTATGGCGCCAATACCAATATCAGTACTTTTAACCTAAAAAACACAATTCAGTGCACTATATAGTGAATTTAGAGGATATTGTGCTAGCATCCATCCAATGCCACTATTGGTATTGATACTATTAACATTTAGGATCAATCCGATCATCTCTAAAATAAAGTAATTCCTTTATTTAGTTTCTTAAACCACTGTGAGCTTCATGCAAAAAACTTGATTAAAATGTCTCTTCACTCTGTTTTTTTTTCTTCTTGACAGGCAAAAGGAATGAAAAAGCAAATTATTGACGAGTTCATGTCAAACAACAAGTTTCTCCTCGCACCACGGCTGGTCAATCAGAAGCTCTTTGATGAGCTTTGTCCTGTCAAACAGTTTCATAGACGCAGGAAGTAGGAAAACATCTGTTTACTCCTGATGACTCTAAGCAAGTTCACCGGTTTTGTTGCAAAATCATATTTTTGTCATTCACAGTAACGTCTCTCCTCCTTTCAGATATTGTGTCCTGCTGATCACGGGTGATGAAGAGATCTTTTCCTTTGGGAATCAGGCGTTTCTCTCATTTGCTTCTACCAATACCAGGGAAGTTGTGAGGTTTGCCTATGTCTACCAACGGCTACAGCAACCGCTTTGTGACATCCTCACACAAAACAAGGACAGTGTGCAGTCGCAACCACAGGTAGAGTGTCATATATTGTATTGAGAGTGTAGTGTCCTGTTGTAAGCTATACCTTTTTATAAATTCTTTTCTTGGGTTCCCATCCCCCATCTTCTTTTGGATGTGTTGGGGTGTGTGTTCAGGTGGTTATCCTTGAGCGACGTAATGCTGCAGGAAAAGCATTTTTCAAGCCAGTTACCGCCTGGAACGGCAGTGAGGAAGACAAGCAGTGTCTTCAAGAGGAGCTGGAGCGACTACAGAAGGACCCATCCATTCTCATCCATGACGCCATGCTGCCTGAACTCAACAATGAGTTTGCCTCTGTATGTTCTCTTTGAGTGGAAATCATGGGTATCAATCATAGATTGTATCTAAAGATGGATGTAGCCTCTATGCTTGAAAAGTGAAACCAGTGCAGAAATGCCTGAAAACTGCAGCTTTTTTAATGACCAGCAGGGGGCGACTGATTGGAAGTCTAATTATATGGAAGCCTTTGAGAAAACAACATTACTTCTAACTTAATTTATGACATCAGTAAATACTTCCCTCATGAGTTTGTGGTCTCGATTTTCAGTTTCAAGCATTTTTTTAAAAAAGCGTGATGTTTGTCTTGTAAATAACATTCTGTGAAAAACACAAGTTGAAACAGGATGTATTTTCACACGTGGCTATGATAGGAGAGTGTAATTTCCTAGGTTTTCAGAAGGTAACAAAGAGATTTCTAATTTAATGGATGATATTACCTTAACTACGTTCATCTTTCACTTACAATTTAAAGTCTGAACCCTGCAATCTGCAAAGATTCCTGTTTACCAACCATCAGTTCTACCAAGCCCTGTTAATGCTTTTGTTCTGTAGATGTTTATAATCCGATGGATCTATGCATCTTATGATTACCTCTCTGAAGTCATTGATGATATTCTGCATAACAACTGGTAAGTAGAACAAACTTTTATTTTTTATGAACAGAAGTTGTTGAAGTTTTGAACTGCTACTACGGCAGTGTTTAATTTGCAAACAGTGCACCCCGTACGTTCTCTTTCTGATACGGAGGAGTACACATTAGCGATTTAAATACACTGTGTCTCATTGATGACTTGCAGGCGTGAGATGATGCCCCTTCTGTCCCTCATCTTCTCTGCCTTGTTCATCTTGTTTGGGACCGTGGTCATTCAGGCCTTCAGGTTGGCTGATTTAATGTACACATTTTTTGTTTCTGTAATTTCAACAGTACAAAGAAAACCAGGAGGAAGGGGTGGGGGGGGGGGGGGGGGGGGTAAAGCAGCAATGCTGTTAATCTCTGCTATTCCTGTTCATGACTTTTGGAATTTCTCTCCGTGTTTTTTCAGTGACTCGAGTGATGATAAGCAGACAAAACCAAAGGCAAAAGATGGAACAAAAGCAGAAAATGGGTCATCAGGGAGCAGTAGTACATCAAGGCAAGACTATAATTTTTCCTCTGTTGCTTGTGGGAGCGAAATGCACGAAAAATGTTTTTCAGCTCTGCGTTTTTTTTCTGTGGATTTTAGTCGGCCTCCCAAGAAGAATTTTGTGGAGGTGACTGAGTTGACAGATATCACCTACATGAGCAACCTGGTGAAGCTGAGGCCAGGACACATGAACATAGTGCTAGTGCTCACTGATGCCTCCAAGAACATCCTCCTTAGCAAGTTTGCCAAGGAGGTCTATTCTTTCACTGGGTAAAACAAACATTCACTCTGGAGTAACTTAAATCCAGTGTATGTGTGAGTTTCTTTTGTGTGTTTATCATATTTCTAAATCTTGTTTGCACCCTCCTAGGAGCCTGACACTACATTTCTCCTTCCTGAATCTTGACAAGCACAGCGAGTGGATGAACACACTGCTGGAGTACACCCAAGATGCAATGCAGATTGATGCCGATGACGACGAAGGGGCAAACCGCAAGATGGACTACACCGGCTACGTGCTGGCACTTAACGGTCATAAAAAGTACCTGTGTCTGTTTAAACCCGTCTACACCGGGGAAGACCTTGACAGCAAGTCGTCCGAGGATGAAGGAGCCGCCTCTGGGGGGAGGTCCAGGTCCAGGTCCCGCGATGACCACCCACCACGTAAATCCAACCGAGCTCGCAGCATATCCACCCTACAGATCCACCACAAACTGGACCGCCTGGGGTTGTGGATGGAAAGGCTGATGGAAGGCACTTTGCCTCGTTACTACATCCCAGCCTGGCCAGGACTTGACAAAATCACCCCCAATAAATAGATGGCAGGTGAAAGACTTAGTATTTATCTACTGTAACACTGAAATGGTTTCATTCATTACTGAAGATTTTTTTCTTTTTGCACTTGAGATATATATTAAGTACAGATTTTTCCTAAGTTGGGCCAAAATTATAAACTTGGCTTTAGTCTAACTACTGTGGAGGAGGCCTTTTAGCGTACCTCCAGTACTCGTTGCATGCTGTATTTTTTTTTAAACTGCTGTTAGTCATATTTTTATTCAGGCAAATGCTGCTTCAGCCTTGTGAAGAGGAAACAGAATCACTGTGGTAACGTCTACAATCTGGATTTCATGGCCATAAATCATATTTACTCACACTATGAAAGAGGCCGATAGAAGCCTTAGAGTCAGGTTATAGTCTGTCAGAGCTAGTTCGCAAGACGCTCCAGGACTTCTACAGGCTTGGACTCAGTTATACACCTAAAATGTGGCACAAATAGTAGTGTAACAGATTAAATTAGGAAAGCTGTAGAGAGAAGCTCAATGTCAGCTGCCCAACTGCAGCGTCACATTTCACTTCTGCAAAGTTAGACAAACGGGGGAAGGAGTTTGAAACTTTCACTGATGAATACTGTGAAAAGAGATGCGTCAACCCAACATTAAACATCTTTGCATTTGTATGCATCTCACTCATAAGTTTATACATTATCTCCATCGTGCTGACTATTCCTGTGCAATATACATGTCATGACAATGCCTTTTACCCTGGACCTCGAGGCATGCTCCTTTTTTTTCTTGTCGCTTTTTTGTTATGGGGTTGTTGATACACACAAGATTTATTCAACAACCTTGGCCTACTTAGAAATCTTAGCCAGTAGCTTTATGTAGCAAACATAATAAACAGGCTCTCCGTTTCATCTTCTGAATGTTTTCCAACTGGCTGAGGCTGACTAACATGCCATCTTAAATTACATACCCAACTGAAAGTGGAACTTAGGTTATGCTTGCCTAGTTTATACATTTTGTTTTGTTCACATTCAATGTAAAAAAAAAAAAACTGTTACAATACTTTTGTTGGTACATAGTGATGTGAATATTGCACATAACCATGTTATCTATACGACGTGTATTTTAAAAATGACTTTGTTTGAAAGATACAGTGAATGTTTTACACTACTGAGACTACAGTTACTTGTTTTTGATTAAGTAAAAAAGTGTCAGCTGTCATAAGATGTTTCAGGTGGTCTTTAATACTGTATTTATCCTCTTGTTAGTAGTAATTAAATGCATTATGTTTATGGATTAAAAGTCATTGTAATGTGTTGAGAGATTAGTTTATATTCCAGTTTAATGATCTGGGAGTACAGTTGCCCCAGGGGCTTCTTCTGCTGTAGCTGGGGGGAAGTAGATAGATTAGCTTATCAAATGCAAGAATCAATGAAATTTATGAATTATTTAAATAGCTACCAAAACCCCCCCAAAAAAACCCCAAGTTGTTTGCTAATAGTGCGCATAAACTGGTGAAATTTGTTTCTAGCCTATCACAGGCAGGAAGTGATGTACGCCTTGGACAGGTCTGACATTCATACTTCTGGGCAATTTATAATCACAAAGTAACCTGACCCCACTAACTGAATGTCTTTGGACTATGGCAGGAAGCTGAGGTATCTGTGTGCAAGCTGCACACAGAAAGGCCCTGGGCGCTTGGTGGATTTGAACCTGGACCTTCTTGCTGCGAGGGAAAAGTAGATAAAATTCTGAAGAAAGGCTCTCTTCTGTTTTGTATTCATTGACTGTGTTTAGGCTTGGTTAGGCTAAATGAAAGATAATGGTCTTGTTAAAAAACAGGGTTTCTACAATTTTAAACACACCTTAGAAGGGTGTGTTTGGCAGAAGGTTTTGAAGGCATACTTTCAAGTGCATGTTTGAACTGGAAAATTTCATAATGCTTTTAAATCAGGTAAATCTAATATTAATATAATAATAGTTTCCATGTTGCATCACTTGGTTATAAATTATTATTTGTTTCATTTCAACAGGGAGCTTGGGCTTAATGTGGGCTACTGTATTAACAATCAGATTTCCCACATAACACAGCCTTTCATGAATGAACAGTGGTTGAGATAAGCAACAAACATGCATGCACACAGCAACAGGCATATGTGTAAGAAACTGGAAAATATTAACAGCGTATGCACTGTTTCACAGTGGATCGTGGCATGTTGAAGTGTTTCTGCTCTCTCTCATAGCACTCCTGTTACATTCAGGTAAATCTATGCATAGAAACAGAGAAACACACTCCTCACTCTAGTAGTCAGCCAAGAGGGAGGAGCCAGCGGTATCTCATGTGGCAAGGTAGTATTGGAATATGAAAATAACCATCTGTCAGATCTGTTGAGGTCATCCAATCCCTTTCCAGCAGATGTTTTTGCATGTCAGCAGGTGTGGTTCTGAATATGGATATCTAACATTGGCCTTCATTTCAACAGGGAGCATGCCAGCAAATAAAGTTAGTAGATATGAATTCTATGTAACATACCTTCTTTTTGCACCTTAACAAGTCTCACTCTGCTTGCCATTAGAATGAATACAGGCTTAAGACTTCTATCCTTTCCTTACAGGATATGGGAGAGTTCTCAAACATGCTTTAATGCGGTTTCATACAAAAATACACACTTCCAGATACATTATTTTAACTTTCTAAAAGCTTATCTGACATTTAACCTTGTTTCCCCTGAGCTGCGTTGTTGAGAGCACCAGGGGGATTAGCTCAAATGGTAGAGCGCTCGCTTAGCATGCGAGAGGTAGCGGGATCGATGCCCGCATCCTCCAAAATGTTTTTGACTATAGTCAAAATTGTGGCTATTTAATTGAGCGTATCCAGATTAAAATTTGATAAACTGTGCAGTCCCAGCTCCATCAAATGATCACTTCTGACCGAAGGTCTTGCAAGACTTTGAACTGGAGGTGGATCTTACATGAAGGGTCACCCGACAACCCGTTTTAAAGCAATTTTAACTTTTCAAAAATATTCGAGTAAAGCTAGTTACTCTTACAGCTTTTGTGTGGTCATGGAAAGTCACATTTCCCATCTTTTTTTTCCCCTGGGCACTACATCAAGTAGTAATCAATAATCCCTGAATCCTCGAATCCTTAAATAATATCCTCAGTAAGTTACAAAAACAGTGCATTTCTGTTGCATGGTGCGGTTGAAGCATTCAGAATGCCTAACCAGCTTAATGCACTTTTAAACTTTTAATTATACACTTTTGTAATCATACCGAGCAGCATTTGAAAGTTATTCAGCAATAGCTTTCAGGTCCCCTCTAACAGCTGTGCCAGCACTCCCCGAGTCCGTATAATTGCCACTTCGCATATTTCACAGTGTGCCATAAGAACTCTTTATGCTACAAAATATGTGAGTTATTAGTAAATGGGAAAAACTTAACATCTAATTGTGTTTTAGTTTGCTTTGTTGTCTAAATGAGCCTCTTAACCATCAGTGTTAAACCTTTAAATAACATCACACACTGCAGTAGGGTAGGGACACTGTGTGCACATTTCTTTCGAACAGTGAATCGATGACGCTGTGTCATGACAATGTCAGTCATTATGAAGAATATGACACAAGCACAGGAACTACTGATTAGAAGTGGAACGCTTGTTAAGTTAATGTGCATGTGTAGAGCAAAAATGCCAGTTCTGCCTTTTTGGCGCGTCTCATATTTGAACAGTTTCAAATGCGCATTTTACAGACAGATCCGCTGTGCTTTATTTATAATATGCATACGTACAATGGAATTAAAATGTATCAGGGTTTTGTAGTGTTCAGTTCATCATCGGGTCACAACCCGCAGTATCAAGTAGGGGGGATTAGCTCAAATGGTAGAGCGCTCGCTTAGCATGCGAGAGGTAGCGGGATCGATGCCCGCATCCTCCATACGCATTATTCTTTACAAATAAAAGCAAAGATTTTCCGCTGACACGGTCGTCTTACTCCGCTATCATTATGTTATGGTAATTAAAACTTGTATAAACGGTGGTATCTTAACTTTGACCAGGTAGGTCACCCAGTCCCTAAGAAGACCGAAGACCTCAGGCCACACATCTGCGCGTACATCCCAGAAGGAGAAGGGCCCCTGGCATGTTAACAGTTTTGATGCTATCATGCTAAAATGATGGCAGTTAAAATGACTGACTTATCAGACAGCTGAAAGACAAAGTCTTACAAATGAAAGGCAGTACTTGGAAAAAATATCCTATGAAAACATGTTTCTTTTTTTACAATTATATGAGCGCATGATAGTTTATCATTACCATTAGCAGTTTACTATTTACCGCTGAAGACAGACATGTTTTGTTTATATTTTACAGAAATAATAAAAGGACCAAAAGAAGAAGAAGAACAAAGAAATCACCAGGGCCATATTATGAATAGGAAAATGTCGTTTGTGTAAAAAAGGACTTCAGAAGGAAACCATTTCAGTGGTTAAATGCCGGTAATTTAGTTTTTAGGTTTGTTGTTGTTGTTGTTGTTGTTTTTAGAAGTTTAGAAGAATGCCACACACGCAGACACTCGCTCCTTAATCAGCTGCGCACATATTCAGCTCACAGATCACGCGATCCCTTACTAATAAAAGTTGTCTAACGTGATAAATTGCTTAAACAAGGAAATTACAAATGTGGTTGCAAAGTTAAAAACAATTAGTTACTTTTTAAAAAATGATTCACAACCTGAATAGGTAATAAAGCAATAGATCTTTCAGCCCAATTCTATTTTTTCTGCATAATCCATCATATAAAATGTAATCAAATGAAAAAGTCTCTTTTTGAAACTAGTTTTATTAGTTTTAATCTTTTAACTTTACCCATGAAGCAAACATTAAATTATATGCAACATTCTCTGACTGGAAGAAATTTGTTTAACATTTAAACCTATTTTCTGCATATTCCAGCATATAAATTACATTTTTTTTTTCTGTGCTAGTGCAAGGTAAGTCCAAATAACATAAAAATGAATGCTGTTTCATCTCACTCACATCTGTCTGGTGTTGTGTTCATGTTTGGCTTCGCAACATTTGGTTGTATTCAGTCGTACATGTTTTGTGGAAATTCCTTCTGTCAGTTTATTTTGTTTTTACAGTCAGTGATTAAATTCTTTATATAATTTTCTCTCATTTCCTACATGAATATAATTAGCACAAATCCACAGACGGCCTGTCATATTTTCCGTCACAAGATGGCACCACACACCGAGTCAAATCAACTTCCTGTCAGTACGCAGTTTCCAAGAGACTGGAAGAACTATTCTCTAAGATACATAAAATTAAACGTAAATGATGTGAAGATTATATTTTAAAAAATTAATTGCAAAGTGTGTGTGTGTGTGTGTGGGGCAGAATATTTTACTGGTACAGGAAGGAAAAGCCCATACTATGTATTTATTGTTTTGTTTTTGTTTTTGTCTTGATAGAGTTTTATTAATTGCAGTTTGCTTATGGTTATGTTATCTTATATTTATCTAATATAAAGAAGTTTCATGTGCTACATGGTCTCTTGTCTTTTTTTTTTGATCCATTGGTGTTTTTTGAACCAGACAGGTGCATAACACTGTGCTGTTTGTGTGCTACAATACAGTCTTGGCAGGCATAGCAACAGTAACTAAGGGCGAGGTTTATCATCTGATCATGCATGTCTCTTGTGATCTTCCTCTCTCTTGCTTACTTGTGCTCTCTGGCCCTCTGTATTGAGCTAATGCTATCAATACAGGCTTTAAGGTCATCCGTCAACATTTTCCTGTATGCTGGTTTGATTATCTGGTACAAAAAAAAGTAAGTGGAAGTGGAATCACACTGTGTGTCTCGTTGCTCTTATTAGTACGCTTTTTTATCTTATCTTTCCTTTAATGCAGAAGTTGGTGATCACTTGAGCTGGATTTCTTATGAGGTCATGTGTTTATATTTTTATTTAAAGTAATAATGACTCAAAGGGAAGTCACTCCCTTCCTCTTAGAGTAGGCGTGTGTGTGTGTGTGTGTGTGTGTGTGTGTGTGTGTGTGTGTGTGTGTGTGTGTGTATGTGTGTGTGTGTGTGTGTACATTTGGGCAAGTGACGAGCCTATGTTCAGTTTTAATTAGTGGAGACTCGTTGACTGTATCCTGTGTTTGTGCATCTGTTCCTGTTTGTGTGTGTTAATGTGTTTTCAGTTATATGGCATCAATAGGACCAGAAAGTGAAAGCTCATCCCTAAACCAAACGTGTTACATGGATGGTAAAAATCAAGTTATGAGTTACGCTTTGAAGGATGAATTTATTCTTATTCTCGACACTCAGAGATACCAGCTCCGACTGATTGTACTGCTAGATTTGTTGGCTTGACATTTAGGCTTTGACTGCACAGTTTGCTAACTGAATGAAATCACTGATTGTATAAAAATGTTTTCTACAGTCACTGCTTGGAATACAGGTAGCTCTTTTACTGTAAATGTAGTCATGTGAAAAAGAAGGTGCACCCCGTTTCAATCCTATGGTTTTACATATCAGGACATAAAACAATTACTAGTATGCTATCTGGTCTTCAGCAGGTCTTAAAATCAGGTAAATATGACCTCAGATGAACAGAATCACATGACATAGTACCCTGTGCCATTATTTATTTAACAAAATGCAGAAGGACTGAGTGGAAAATTAAGTTCACTCTCAATGCTACCGTAGGAATTAAGAGGATAAGTAGGAGCAACGTGCTGTTAATAAAATACACTCGACTACCTGATCACCAGCAAGTGTGAGCACCTTTGCAAACACAGAAGTTTTGGTACTTTGCTAGTCTGCAGCATTCAGGTGTGTGTTAACAAATTGCGAAGGAGAGACAACAGCAACGGCCAGCAATAAAGAAAAGAAACTGTTGCTGCCCATCAGTCTAGGAGTGTCATAAGTTCATTTACAAACAATCCATCAGAAAACATTCAAGACAGCTGCCAATTTTTTTAGGAGTGGCTATGTCAGGAAATTCGATGATCTGATGAACTTGTTGTAAATGCACATTATATCGAAGTGTAAGCATGTATGCCCACTCTGTTGAAAGTGAATGGTATAATGGTGCAGCATGGTGGTCTGGTTAAATAATTAAATAAATTTGTAATCATACCGAGCGACATTTAAAAGTTATTCAGCAGTATCTTTGAGTCCTCTGTAACAGCTGTGCCAGCACTCCCCACTTTGCTACAAAATATGTGAGTTATTAGTAAATAAAATATATATATCTCATTGTGTTTTAGTTTGGTTGGAATCTAAATATGCCTCGTCACAAATGACTAAACATCACACACTGCAATATGCATTTGTGACAATCAGATCCGCCGTGATTTATTCAAGTAATGTATTTATTTATGTGCACAAGTAGATTACTGAAATAAATCAGTTTGTGTTCAGGTCATCATCGTCTTGTAACATCATCACATGGTCCTGTTTTTATTGTTTTTAACTTATGTGCATACATACACTTGAACATTACCTGTGTCACGACAAAAGGGGGGGTTAGCTCAAATGGTAGAAACAGATCCCCTGTGATTGAAGTAATGGTTTTACTTATGTGCATACATACATGAACGTAACCTGTGGCATTGCAAAGAAGGGGGATTAGCTCAAGTGGTAGAGCGCTTGCTTAGCATGCGAGAGGTAGCGGGATCGATACCCGCATCCTCCACACGCTTTGATCTTTCTAAAATGAAAACATTCCACTGTTATATGTTATGGTAACATAGACATAATCTTTATGTCTATGGAAAATGAAACTTGTATAAACTGTAGTATCTTAACTCTGATCAGGAAGATTAGGCGCTCCCCAAGAGTACCAAAGACCTGAGGCCACACATCAGTACATCCATCCCAGAAGGTGAAGTGGGGAGGCCCCAATACATTCAGCTATTATAGTTCTCTATCATTATGTTATAGTAAATGAAACTTGTATAAACCGTGGTATCTTAACTGTGACCAAGAAGATTAGGCAGTCCCCAAGAGTACCGAAGAGCTGTGTGAAGTTCCCTCCTGCTTCAAACGCTCCACCATCATCCCTATTCCCAAGAAACCCACCATCACAGGACTGAATGACTACAGACCTGTCGCCTTGACGTCTGTGGTCATCAAATCCTTCGAATGACTGGTGTTAGCCCATCTGAAGGTCATTACAGGCCACCAGCTGGACCCTCCGCAGTTTGCCTACCGGGGAAACAGGTCGGTGAATGATGCAGTAAACATGGGGCTGCATTACATCCTGCAACACCTCGACTGCCCGGGAACTTATGCCAGGGTCCTGTTTGTGGACTTTAGTTCGGCTTTTAACATCATCGTGCCTGAACTTCTCTCCTCCAAACTCTCCTAGCTCAGCGTGTCACCAGCTACCTGTCAGTGGATCACCAGCTTCCTGACAGATAGAAAGCAACAAGTGAGGCTGGGGGAGATCACCTCTGAAACTTGGTCCCTCAGTATTGGTGCCCCTCAAGGATGTGTCCTCTCACCACTACTGTTCTCCCTCTACACTAACGACTGCACCTCCAAGAACTCGGCTTTTAAACTCCTAAAGTTTGCAGATGACACCACCGTCATTGGCCTCATTCAGGATGGTGATGCGTCTGCATACCGGCAGGAAGTTGAGCGGCTGGAGCTGAACACTCTTAAGACTGTAGAGATGACAGTGGACGTCAGGAGACATCCCTCAACTCTGCCCCCCCTCACCATATCAGATAGCCCTGTGTCGACTGTGAACATCTTCAAGTTCCTGGGTACCACCATCTCCCAGGACCTGAAGTGGGAGACCAACATCAACTCCATCCTCAAAAAGACCCAGCAGAGGATGTACTTCCTGAGACAACTGGGGAAGTACAGTCTTCTACAGGAGCTTCTGATCCAGTTCTACACTGCGGTCATTGAGTCTGTCCTGTGCTCCTCCATCACAGTCTGGTATGGAGCAGCCACTAAACAGGACAGGAGCAGACTGCAACGGACTGTAGGGGCAGCAGAAAGGATGCCCCCCTGCCCTCCATCCAGGATCTGTACCTCTCAAGAACCAGGAAATGGGCAGGGAAAATCATCACAGACCCATCACACCCTGCACACAGACTTTTTTATCTGCTGCCCTCTGGCAGACGGTACAGAAGCCTGCAGACCAGGACCACCCGACACAGGAACAGTTTCTTTCCCCTCGCCATCTCCCTTCTAAACAGTTGGCCTGTCACACTGCTCCCACTGCCAGACTGCAGCTGCACCTTATGTACATTCTGTAGTATTCATTCCACTTCATTTCTGTATTCTATGTATATAAGTTTAGATTGGTTATTTATACTTAGTTTACACAGCTTTGTGTATGTATGTGTATGCATGTGCAATGTATATATAGACACGTGTGTGTGTGTGTGTGTGTGTGTGTGTGTGTGTGTGTGTGTGTGTGTGTGTGTGTGTGTTGTGTGTGTGATTTACATTGCTGTGCTTGAGAGCCTCCATCTACCGGAACCAAATTCCTTGTATGTGTCTGCACATATACTTGGCCAATAAACCTGATTCTGATTCTGACCTGAGGCCACACATCAGTACATCCATCCCAGAAGGCGAAGTGGGGAGGCAACAGATGGACTGTCCATAATCAAAGGGTATCAATCCCAGAGAAGCAGAGCTACGGCCTACTCTGTAAGTTTCAAAGATGCATTTTTATGGAAAGATCCCCTGTGATTGAAGTAATGGTTTTACTTATGTGCATACATGCCCTTGAACGTAACCTGTGACACAGACCAGGAGGGGGATTAGCTCAAATGGCAGAGCGCTCGCTTAGCATGCGAGAGGTAGCGGGATCGATGCCTGCATCCTCCACACGCTTTGTTCTTTCCAAAGCACAAACAAAAATGGTCTGCTGTTATAGTCCTCTATCATGATGTTATAGTAAATGAAACTTGTATAAACCGTGGTATCTTAACTGTGACCAAGAAGATTAGGCAGTCCCCAAGAATACTGAAGACCGAGAGCACACATCAGTACGTCCATCCCAGAAGGAGAAGTGGGGACAGATGGACTGTCCATAATCAAAGGGTATGAATCCCGGAGGACCAGAGCTACAGCCTACTCTTTAACTTTCAAATATGTGTAGCCTGGGTAGCCACACAGGACACAATTACTGGGGTTCTTAATGTGCAGTTTTATTGTCAATGACGACTGAATAAACCAAAAAAATGTCCTTTGACCTTTACTTTTGTCAAACAGCGGCCATATGGACTTGTACTGAACATCGACAGCACGAGAGGTAACGTGGCAAAGTAACAGAATAACCGATTAAACAAAGATGTGCCAATACAATACGAGGAATAAAAGAAATGAAATGAAATACAAAACACAAAAATACGGCAGTGGCCTCTGTCTGTGCAGAACAAAATACAAAGAGCTAAATCACACAAGGCTCCTTTAAAAAAATGTGGAAGTGTTACATACATTTTTATAAACACTTACATTCCACAGAAATCTAAGCTCACTTGCAATACTGGAGCACACAGACGATCTCGCAACTTATCCCTTACATGGAGAAAATGGCCGCTCCACGCTGCACATACAGGTCCTTTGCATCATACATTTAAGAAATACATCATCTTGTTAAAATACTGACGTTTTGCCACTGCACTACAATTATACCAATATGTTTCAATGAGCTATGTGCATATTTAACAATTCCTTACCAACAATTTAACTCATTCACAACATTCCCGTTCCACATCCACAACAAAAAGAAAAGATGCATTTCTTGTTAAGTTTTTTTGGAAAACTGCAGTTAACCCTTAAGCAAATATTATTATTAATTTACCATTCGGCTACATATGCAATTTTACAAACAGATCCCCTGTGATTGAAGTAATGGTTTTACTTATGTGCATACATACAGTTGAATGTAACCTGTGTCATTGACAAGACAGGGGATTAGCTTAAATGGTAGAACGCTTGCTTAGAACGCGAGAGGTAGCGGCATCGATGCCCGCATCCTCCACACGCTTCATTCTTTGCAAAACAAAAACATTCCGCTATTACAGTCCTCTATCATTATGTTATAGTAGATGAAACTTGTATAAATAATTTAACTTTATTTTATCATAAGTGAGCTATGACCGATGAGCTAACACTTGAACTGAAATTATTTAGGGTTTGCTTGTCTTCAGATCATGATTGTGTTATAATGTCACAACATGTGGGGGGATTAACTCAATCCCTCTACCTCTTGCTTAGCACGCGAGTAGTAGTGGAATTGATGCCTGCATCCTCCACATGCTTTGGTCTTGCAGCGTGAGAGACAATTAATGTAAGTTTAATTCATAATAAGTGAGCTGTGTGGTACGGGTGACATGGATCTCATTGTGTTTGACCTTCCGTTGAGCTTTTTGTGAATGCAGATTATGTAGAAGTGTAAACAGCCACCGTCTTGGACTGAACTGAAAGTGAATGTAAAATTAAACAGTATAGTGGTCCAGTATAGTGGTCCAGTCCAGTGGTCCAGTCCAGTGGTCAGCGCTGTTGCCTCACAGCATGATGGTCCTGGGTTTGGGTCTACCATTGGTAGGTTCCTTTATAAGAGGAGTTAGGATGTTCGTATAACTTTATTTTGTGCTTGTACTTACAGTACAGGCACTTACAGCTTACAGTTTTGGATTAAAAAAATTATTATATTACACTGGCATTATTGCATCCCCTCTGTGACTGCTCTTGTATAAGATATATAGACAATAACTCATAGGCTTCCTCTAACGCTGACCTATTTTCTGTTTTTCTATTTTGTTTTACACACACAGACACAGGAATCTACATCATTAATCTCAGCACATCCAGATTCTGCAGTGCTCCCAAATGTTTGTTAAATCCGTTCATTAGTTTGAGCCAACCCTCTACTGCTAGGTTTAACTTTTCAAAGTCAGAGAAAAACATGTGGCAAACTTAGATGTTTTGGCCTATTGTAATCCCACAGCCTGAGCTGGTATGATTAACAAGGAATCAAACAGCCCTGAAGTTAAAGCTAAACCTTATTTTGACTCTTGCATGGGGATTTTGAGCTCAGGTCAACTGTGTTTTAAGGATAATCCACAGAATCAACTGGTGTACTAAGTTGTGAAATGGGTAAATCTATACTTAATTGGTTTATCTACTATTATTTTTGCACTTTCACAAATTGTAGCTGTGGTTTAGAATTTGAAATGTATTCTTAGAGTGATCCCTCATGTTATTGCATAACAACAGTATTAGAATTTGGTCTTTGAACAACACCACAGCAGATTTTAAAGCAGTTGAAACTGTAATTAACGAAATAAAGCATCAACAGTTTAAGAATTACAGCAACTTTTGCACAACTACTCCTTTTACTCAGGTTTGGAGAGATCGAGGAAACGTCTCTAATACTCAGATGCAAATTTCTTGCACTCTGTGCCTGGCGGAAATATGGGACCCATAACATTGAATGATTAGTTTAATGCTCTACCAGGATTTCAGTTTCTGCTTGTTTGTGGGTGTTTTTACCTTCATAAATTATGCTCAGTTGCCCTTTTTATAACGTAATAAGTTTGGGTTTTGTGTTGCTTACACCTTTTTGGGCAGCTATAAAACTGAATTCAACACTTGCAGACAACACTTGGAAGTCTGAACTTTAGTCTTGTATATTACTTCCCTTTAAATTGTGGCAGTATGGAGTAAACATTAAAAATCTTAATAGACCTGTCTGTGAGTACTTGGTGTTCATACAAACATATAATAGACAGTTTGGAATTATTCTCATCAAATGAAAGCTGGAACTATCCGCATACATCAGTCACCCTGCAAACCAGGGCAAAAAACCCTGCTAACATTATGTAATGTTTTATACCAGAAGAAAACTTAATATTGATTATTTGGTATGCAAACCTAAGAAGAATTTCCCTTTAATAATATCATGCACATCCTGTGTATAAGAGTGTCTGTGTTAAGGAAAGAAAGTAAAAAGAGACCATAACATTACAGTTTAAATCATTAACAGAATTAAATCATTTGTTTGAATGAAAGAAAACAAATTGTAATCTAGATATTGGAGTATCTAAATAAATTATCCACTAAAAAAACTCACTACCCCACACTACCATATGTTTGGTCAAAACAGGAAGTGGTTCCTTTGTTCTCGAATGTTGCTATAAAGAGGTCACTTCCTGTTTCTCCAGGACTGCTGGTGCTTGTTCTCTACTTTGTTTTTGCTCTTAGAGGATGTGTAGATGGAGGAAGAGGTAGTAAATCAGACTGAAAGGTACACCAAGGCAGATCAAGGATCTTAAATGATGGTACACAGGAACAGAAGTAATAAAGTGCAATATGGATGGATGCATTAACCCTCTACAGCACAGCGTTGCTCCAAGGCAACAGAAAGTTTTTTTTAACCCTCATGCCCAGTACACGTAAACTGAAATGCTGCCAACCAATCAGGGTGTTTGGAAAAGTGAAAAACTTCAGTCCAATGCTGTGTTTGAGTCACTATCAACTCAAGCATGATTTGAAGGTGGGGCATCCTTTTCTGACACATGGTCCTAGGACTGCATGGTGTCAGAAGAAGGTAAGAACGTTTGCCCTATCATGTTTAAAATTACATAAACTGGAAGTTAAAAACTACGTGTGAGTGTAAGAAGATGCTTTAGGTTTTATTATGTTAGGTTTTATTAAGTGTTTTAAATTTTACCTTCTCAGAAATCCAGTTTCTCTTTTCATAGTGCGATAAGGGGTACTTTTTAAAGAGACTTTGATAACAGTGTGTTCGTATGTAATTATATGTTATTTCATGTATTTGTGCACATTTCACTAATGTGATCCTTCTTGCACGGTAAGAGACAATCAAACATTTCCTCCAAGTGGAAATTTGGCCCTAAATACAAAATTGCACAAAGTCTGTGCAAATCCAAAAATGAAGCAAGAGGAGAGGGTGAGTCTCTCTCCAGTTAATGCAATCTAGTAGTGACCAAACTAAAGGGGATTTGATGTGTCACCACGCTAAACTGTAATACATGGAACACCTGCCTGCTAAATGTGCACGTTAACATTATTCTTGTGAGCATGAAAGTGTGCTGATGTTATTAGTGCACTCAAAGCATAATTGTTCCTATATAGAGCCTCACAGGGATCCTACAGGAAACACTCTTTCTTCCTTACTCCCACTCACGATCTTCTTTTGCAACGCTTTTCGGCAGCCCGAGAGTCCATCTTCACTTTCCTCTGCTTTAGTCGTACAAACAAGACTGATGGATTAGATTGTTTCACACATTGTTGAGGAGCTTTTTACTCTTTGTTGTTCCTCTTCCATTCCTTGGAGATATTTTCTTCTTCCTATCCTTCTGATCACATTCACATTTCATTCGATCTTATTTCCTTCCAACCTACACAGTGTTATTGTCACTCAGAGCCACATGGGGGTTTAAAGACAAAGGAATAGAACTCTTATAGCTTCACACAAAACTAGATCAAATGCTATGTTGTTTAGCAAGCAATTTTGGCTGTTTTTAAAGGGAGCAGGAAGTCAACTGCTGCCTAATTATTTTCCTGTATAATTCGAGCTTTTATATTGTGTGCATTTTCCAAAAGCTGAGTCTCAATAAAACACCATCTGTCCAGTCCACCTAATCAGATGGAGCACTGCTAAAGCTCTTCTGCATCCCCTACCAGAGATGATAAATACTTATGAATTTAAGCATGTCAGTAAGATCTGTTTTTTTTTCAACAATTTTTCTACACTCACAAGCCACTTCATTAGGTACACCTCTTCAATTCAGTTTTGTTTATAAAAAAAGAGCCCAGTTTATGTCATACAATGATCAGACTTCCTGATAGTGTTGAGAGGAATGCAACAGTAACTCAAACAAGCACTTACAACCAAGGGATGTAGAAAAGCTCTGAAGGCATAATGAGAACATTAAAGCAGATGGGCTGCAGCAGCAAATGACCTCACGTCTGACAGCTAAGAACAAGAAACTGAGGCTACAGTGTGCATGGGATCCCCCAAAAAGTGGACAATGGAAAATAGGAAAAACATGATCTCCAGTTCTGCTGCAACATTTGGATAAGTAGGATCACAATTTGGCATTAACAAAATAAAATGGATTAAAATGTATCAATGACCCTTGTATCAATGATTTGGCTTGTTAGTGGTGGTGTAATGGTATGGAGGATTTTCCCCCTTAGTACTCAGAAGGGGTTCAAATCAATACCAGCAAGATGTAACTAATGAAGTGGCCAGTGAGTGTATGTATATGTAAGATAAGAGATAAGATAAGATAGAACTTTATTAATCCCTCGGGTGGGTTCCTCTGGGAAATTCGACTTCCAAAAAGCACAGCAACGACCGAAGTTACAGTTACATTATGTATGCATGCTTCTGGACATTTATGGCCAGTGTGGTCAGATGAGATAGCGCTTGATAACTTTGAGGCAAAGCCGGTGTTGTGCCATTTAGAAAAATACACAATAACAACAATATAGTGTCATTTATGTGCTAAACTCAAGATACTGTGAGGGGTTCAAAGTTTCACGTTACCCTTTCTGCTTCTGTAAATTCTTAAAATATTTGTTTTGAAAATCTTTTAATTAGATTTTTAAAATTTTTCAATTTGAATTCTTACTCCTAGAATTGCAATAAACAAGTACAATTCTTATATCAGGTCCAGTCATTCAAGTAAACCAGGAGTGCAGTTCATTAAAAACAAACCACTAAAATTAAATGGACATTACCTATAGACATTAGTTTTCTGGTGTAGAATTGACAAAAGCTGCAGCAGTGAGCATTTATAAGACATCTTATAAATCTTGATGCAGGCAAAATGCAATGCAGGCATCTTGATGTCTTTGACACTGGTGCCTGCATTGCATGATCTGACCTTAACTTGGTTTAATTTGCCTAAACTTAAACAAACTGAGATGGAAAGATCCACTTGATATGAAACTACTTCTGTCTCACTTGACTACCGGCAACTGAGTTTGTGTCAGTGAAACACTGCAGAAGTCAAAATGTGTATAGAAAAAAAGAAAAAAAAATGTACACACGACAAGAGAACAGCTCCTTTAAAATTCAACAAACATTTATTTGTGAAGTCTGTGACAAACAGGAGGCAGTTTTAATGTCATGTTTTACAAGCTACACTGGTTGGATAAAACAAAACAAAATCACCAACCCCTTTAAAAATCAACTTGGATCAAATTTTCTCATCTTCCTATTAATGTTGGCTGCCACATTTTATTCTCCATCAGCTTGAAAACGCTTCTATGTACAGAAGAAATGCTCAAGTGTGGCCTATAAAGGGAGAGAGCTACATATGTCCACAGTGACCTGGCTCAGATCAGCTGTTGATATTCAGCTTTTCTCAAAAAAGAAAGAAAGAAAAAGAAGTAAGGACAAAGTACAGACCTTTCTTTTCAAGTTGCAATACAAGGGACATGTTTTCTTACTGTGTACTCATTTTATTTTGCTTTCATAGCATTCCCCTTTTATTTAAGAATCAAGCAGTATTAAAAAAAGACAAGAGTATAGGCTATATAAAGCGAATATACAGGCAGTTTCTAGGTAATAGTTTAGCCAACATTATGAACAGCTTAATATTCACGTATAGATTCCCAGCATGTAATGATCATAAGAACAGATGGTACAGATTAAATGGAAACAGATTAAAAAAGCTGGGGAAAAAACAAAAACGTTGCTTCGACAGGCTTACAGACACACAGGAAACAATAAGACTTGCAGTTTGCATCATGCAACCTGTAAGAAGTCATCTGTCAATGGCTGGTGATGTGTGACCTGCAAATCTGTTCTGTAGTGGCTGAAATGCCTCATGCTTATAACCTGAGGGGGTGGAGCATAAGGAACACCTGATTGGCAGGTGAGAAGGCTGGAGAGGCAGAAACAACTGACTGAGGAGGTCAGAGTCAGAGAAACTGGAGACGTTTCATTTTATCATGGGACGGTTGACCTTAAAATGAAATTCACATCTGGCCAGTGGAACCAGAGGAAATAGTTCCAAGTAGTCCCTGCAGGAAGTTATTTATTTATTTGAGTATCCCACAAATGATTAATGAAAAGAGACATTTATGCATTTATGACAAGTTTTTCCAATCATAATTTGTCTCTTTAAGCACCACAAGAGAAGAAAATTTATTTTTATCATATTTAACATAAGGCAGAAGACATTTCTCCAAATCTTACAATAAGTTACAATGAAATAATCTAGGCAGGCCAGAGGTAAAATATATTCATTTCATTTTGCGGTGAACAGTTCTGCTCATAGAAAACCAGTTGGTAGTAAATGTCATCTAATATTCATGTCCAGCTCTGACATCCTGCATCTTGTATTTGTTCTAATAAAAATCAAATACAATAGCAAAAATATGAAAATACAATAAGTTATTATCATGGTTTAAATGAACACAAACCAATTAATTTGTTTGCATTTTTGTGAAAAACATAAAACTCCAGTAGTCCCTGTTGTTTGGCGAATGCAGCAACGTGGCAGTTATATGCACGTGCTTTGAAGATGTGCCAGGACGTCATGCTGTCCGTCAAAAAAAACATTGAACTAAAATGTAAATTGGTCCACATTGTCATTCAGCTGTAGGTCTGCACACAAAAACCCCTCCTAAGGCTGCGTGTCATTTAGAAACTGCCGGACATGAATGCACAAGATGATAAATTAAGACGATTAAGTCCAGGTGTAACTATGTGTGGCGTCATCATACAGAACGTACTTAGGTGGAGCCAGACATTTGCAGAAAAATAAGCCTTAATTGAACCGAGACATCTTTGTAGAGGAAAGGCACTAAAGTTACCTTCTTGTGGACAGTGAGCGTATAAGACAATGAGACTATAAGGCTAAAATGTCCAATGATGATCAATATGTTGAAGAAACCCGAATCAAAGTGTTTAATGACACGTGTCAGAGGTAGAACAGATCCCGGTAAACTTTCCATCTAGAAATTTTGTTTCATGTGTGTCATCAGGAGTTTCAAAATAAAAGCTTATTATTATTTATTTCAGTAAAGAACAAAGTCTTCCGGCCTGCTTATGGCATCCATGGCACTTTCACCTTTTTACGTGCTTGAATCTGAAACTCAGTGGAAAAGGTTTCGAGAACCGATCCAAGACCGTGATTGATTTTATAGTTGTGGAGTATGTCTAAAAAAAAAAAGATATAGTGGCAAAGTCTCATATTAGTGCAGGATAATAGTTCCTTTGTGGTTTGAGCCTATTCATTCTAGTGTTTAGTGGGGCAGACTGTGGGATGACTTAAGCACTGGTTTGTGGCCGTTTCAGACATGCCACGGAGATTAATTTCCGACATAGTCTGCTCCTGTTAGATTCTCCACAGTGTAAGAGCTTCTGCCTTTTTAATGGATACACAGACCTCTCGTATGAGGAGCTCACTGAATGGAAAAGAAGCGCAGCAGTTTTATCAATGCTCATCATTACTAATATGTCTACACAGTCATCAGTGTAGTTAGCGGGTACAATAGCTAGTCACTTGACTGCTAACTTAGTCACAAATGTGTCAAAGCCAGTTTTAAGCATATTTAACCTCATGACTGGAAAAAAATGTAATACAGGACTTCTATAGATAGTTGCACGAACCTCACTTTCTTGCCATTCGGAGCCTGTGGTATCTATTTAATATGTCACAAGTCTTTCCAGTATTTATTTATCATTCTTGGTCATGTTTCTGATCAACAGCACCAGTATCTTTCCTTTTTAGGTCTTGCTCCCTTTCTTTTGCTTTTCTCTTATTAAGAATATGTTTTAGGATTCAGTTCATTTCCTGTATGTGCTTCATAGACGTAAAATGACAGCGTGAGGGAGAGTAGGTCTACAGCAGTTCAGTTATTCTTTTATAATGAAGAGTCAGCATCGGCAGTTGGCCAGACGTTTATGCTAAAAATTGCTGTTGGCACACATTTCCACTATCAGTGCATCCTTCCTGCAAAGCCTTAAATTACGGAAATGTCACGGAATGTCGAAAAGGCTTGACTTTTCAGTCCACTTGGATGCACGGGGTTATTCATTTTCGGTGGTTTATCCAATCAGACTGCTTGGGTAGGACTGCATGTTGCGTAATGCTGTGGTTAAAAAGGAAAAAAAAAATCAGTCTAGCCTTGTGGTAATTGGGTCCGTAGCTTTTGAAGCAGCGCCTGCTTTCATGCAGTTGGGTTTGTACCAGTTGTGAGGGTTGGAGAGGAGACAGCAACATTTAGACTGTGGGTTTTCTTCGGTGTGTTATTTAAATACACGCACTGTTTGTGTAATGCCCTATTTTAAACTGCTGAGTCATTAGAAGCCGAGAAACGCTGGTCTACTGCTCAAACACGAAGTGAAAGAGATGCGTTAGAATAGATGGATAGAAAACTGAGTGGACTGCCTTGTCAAAGGGCAGCAAGTCCAGAGCAGACTTTAAACTGAGTAGCACCATGACAGAAAGACTAGAAACCGGCAAAATTTCAGTAAAACGTCCATAAAAATAAACATAACTAAACAAAAATAATTTACTCTCCATACAGTGCAGATAACCCTTGATATAAAAGTTCTGCTCTTACATCTGTTTAAGTACTTTATGCATTGTAATTACATGCATAAAAACAACCCTATTCATTTAAAAAAGGCCTGCTGGGTTTGCAGTTTTCTTTAACAGAGTCCAGTTTTGGTGTGAGCTGACTATTAATAAGTGATCTGACAGGCACTTTGAATATCTGTTTATTGATTGAAAAAAGAAAGACATGGCAAAAAATAAAAACAGAGATAAAAGCCAAAAAAACAAAATGTTATTCAAAACCCTGCCAAATATGTTTATGATTAAATTACATTATTTTCTAATGTTCAATCCACTAAAAAGTATCACTCCTTAATATTTCTGTTGCGAATGAAGGATGCGAATATATCCTTCAGAAATATATTTTATATTGTTGTAACTGTCAGTTAGGGGGGAAAAGGTGATATATGTATAAATTAATAATATATCTTTAAATTTAAAAAATCTAATACTAAATAAATAAAACAAATCTTTGAAATTATTTCATGATGAGTAAAAAACGTCAGTGCTGCTGAGAGTTTGTTGTTTACAAAACTGCATTTATGCTACATTTTTAAAAAACGTGTATGGGTTTCTACACTGCGTCACCAGTGCAGCCTTACAATGCAATGCAGGCGTGTGTCAGAGAGCAAAGGAGGTTAAGGGTGCTTTAAAACATCTGCCCTTCACCAGAAAGGGATTTATGAACTAATAAACCAGAAAACATGACAGCCACACACATCTAGCATGACCTCAAATAAAAAAACGGAATGCAGAAAAGACAGTGAGCAGTTTGAGCTCAGCTACACTGTTTCACTGATTCTTTAGTCTGTTGTTGAAGCTGCTTCAATATCACGTTTTTAAAGATTTATCGAAAGGTTCCTTCCAAAACCCAGCAGTTAGTATATGGATGGATTGGATTTGCTTTGCTAGGAAAATGGAATGCATTTAATGTGATGGTTTTGCCTCCGTCTGTGGCCTATTAGCTCTGAATATAGGTGTAAAAAGGTCAATTGTAATTGGTGCATTTCTATCTGATGCCATGCTCTTAGACTTTGGAATGGTCCCCAGTTAGTGTAACCAACTGAAATGTGTTGGGAAAGTGTGCTGTGGGACTGGACACCATGTCTTCATCACACCATCACTTGTAGGTTAAAGGAGGAATCTTGACATCAGCGAAGGTAGATCTCGATAATAACAAACAGGCACTTTTTTTGCCTGCGGAAAAAGAGTCAAACCAAATGATAATTTCCCAACTGGACTGTGGAGAATAACCTACGCTAATCTATGAGGTTTAAATTATGGCTACAATGCCAGAAAATCTCTTCGTATTTGTGGCCAAAGTTCTTTTGGAAACCAAGCCTAAGAGTATTTTTGTTGCTTAGGTTTGCTAAGAAACAAAAAATAGTAGGAGGTCGTCTCTGAGATCACTTATAGCAAGAAGTTTCTAGCAATAAGTGCAGTCATGCTGAGATATGCAGCCTAACAGTCTTTAAGTTCTTCCTTTAGGAAGGAAACGCTGTAAACGAGTCCTCGACTTAAAACAGATGCAGAATTTTTTTAGATCCATGTTGGAGACACTTGGTGGAATGTTACCGTGCTAATCAATCTAAGCGGGATAATTTCATGTGTTTATGACAAGGTTCGGTGAGTAACTGTCTCTGCAGGTACCATCTCTGGAGAAATCACAGCTCTTAACCAGATTGCATCTCGGAGATTGATGGTTTCAGAGTTATGCAGAATATCTCTGTGAAGAATATCTTGTCTATGGTTGTATGTCTCCTACAGAAACATCCGCACTTTCATTCCATATTTTCTTAACCTTGATTGTTTTTATATCTTAATGGCTGCTTGCTCAACAGCAAGGTGGCAGGTTGATGTCATCAAGTTGGATCTTCCATTCTGTTGTAGTACCTGTCATTGTGCAAATCTGATGGGGTGTTTAGTAGCTCCAGTCCTGACATCTTTGTTTTATTTTGTAGCGTCTCTTTAGGTCATTGTTAGTTCTGTTATGTATGAAAGCATGTGTCTTTTCTGCTCTGCTGGTAGCTTGTATTGTTTAGATCTGATTAGGAGTTTTAGTCCCCCTGTCCTTGGCATTAGAATGGTACAGTCCAAGACAACTGATGCATTGCTCGGTGTGTTTGTGTGATTTCTTTTATGCGCATGTGGCAGTAGGTTTTTTTCAGCAGTCTATGCAGTGTGCTATCAGTGTGTGTGTTACGTTTGGCAGTGTGCCTACATGGCAGGTTTTAGGGGTGTGTGATGTGACAACAGTGAGTGTTTTCATGGCAGTAGCGTCTGTGAAGAATCGTTGTTTGCTTTCTGTACGTATGCGTGCGGCAGTAGTGTTGTCACTCGTTGTTGGTGTCTGCCTTCTCCTCTGTTGTAGGCAAAGACTCTTGTGGACGGTGCTTGCAGTGACGAGTGGATGCTCTTGATGGTCTGGCAAAGCAGGCAGACTGGGCAGCGCAGTCGCAGGGTGCATCCTGGGAAATGGAAAGATTGGAAATGGAAGTGTTATTTCTCCAAACATGGCGGTATGAATGTTTTTCCTGTTGCATGCTGTGTACAGTTTTTAATTAAGCTAAAGTGTTAAAACTGTACCGAGGCCAATTTAGCCTTGTGTCGATTGCATGTTTCCGAAAAAAATATTGGGGTTTGGAAATTAAACGAAGAAGAAAAAAACAGCATTGAAACTTTGAGCTTTTATTATTGGTCTAAAACAAGCAACACCAAGGTATCCTACATGAACCTCACCTCTGTCCCTGATCCAGTAGCAACGGCGTTGCTCACGGTTTCCTTGCCTCCTCCCATGATGCTGATCATCTCCTCCCCAGCTGTCTGTCTCATAAACCTCTTATTAACGATTCTGGTCACGCTGTCGTTGCCTCCACCCAACCCAGCCAGCGTGCCAAGTCCCCCAACAGCCATTGACACGCACTCTGGCTTGGGCTCATCAACGCTGCTGAAGACACCCAAACTTCCAAGGTTGCCAAGAGATTCTCTTTGGGCGCTTTCCCCAGACAGGGGGGCTCCTCCAGGGCTACGGCTGCTGCAGACATTCCTGAAGAATTCCTGGACCACGCCACCGTACCGCTGAGAACTGGGGTCTGATCCACACACCGCCACCCCCGAGGGTTTTCCTGCGGCAGGAAGGTGCCGAGCTGGGCTAGCAGTCTGGCTTGGTCCTGACGCAAAGTGAGATCAACAATGGGTATGGCACTAAACAGGATCAGCTGATAGCTAGAAGCGTGCTTGATATTAAAAACATTTTCAAGATGTGATGAGCAGGAATTACTACTCACAACAAAAGTTTGTGCACTCCTTTTCCTTTCTAGTAATACATTTATACAAACGTTAACATCTCTTCCTAGACATAGAAGGTTCATGTTTCACACTTGAGGTTTTCCTTCCTTGCATATTGTTACTGGTACAGGTGACTATTGTCTATCTTGCCTCTTTCCTGCAGTGGATGTTTGCTGAGTTACTTTTTAACAAGCTACAGTATGCTCATGTGCTCACTTTAGATAAGAAGGAGACCTACAAGGGAAGCAGCTCGGTTTGGGACTTTCCGTACAGCGGAAATGTTAGCTGGGAAAGTTCTGAGAAGAAGCTGCTCTTTAAAACGTTTGCTGTTAGCAAATACACGCCTTCTCTGAATAACTAGGCTTTGAGGGAGTTAAGTTCTAACTTAACAGATGTTTTTATGGACTGAGTGTTACGTACTTATGATTCAAAATATCAGTCTTTCAAAATATATGGCTCCCCTCCTTGAGCGAGAAGCTTCTTCCTGTTAAAAGGGAGTTTTTCTTTGCCACTGTTGCCAAGTATTTGCTTAATGGCAACTGGAGCATTTCTCTCTATTGTTATATTGTAAAGTGTTTCTGTGTAAATTTCCCTGAGATAATGTATGATGTAACAAGTGACGAGGAAAAAAAAGGCAAAAAATAAAAAAAAGGTAAAAAAATTTAAAACTGCACTCATGTTAGCAGAGTTTACTCTTACTATTTCTCATTTGTGCTTTTTCTACTGTGAAAGAATTAAAATATCTTTTGATGCAGCTTAGCAACCAGCTGGTTCTCTGACATCTCAATCTGTTCACAAAACTGTATTAATTTGGTTTTACAGTAAAACTAAAAGTTAACAAGACTACATAACCCTGTGTCATTTTTTTTAAAAGTGACTGTTTTTATTGGCACTTAATACTTCTGACCATCACAGAGTTGATGTACAGTATGTGTAGGTTTGTTAAGCGCTTACCTACGTCACCCCTCCACAGGGACTCTGTGCTCCCAGTGTGTTCCACAACACTGAATAGGCTGGAGAGGCCATCAGTGAGGCCGCTCAAGACGGGGCTGTCTCGGGTGGTGGTGGAGCGAGCCCAGGCTGAGCCTCCACCACCACCAATGGGTCTCTGCTGGAGGCTCCATAGGCTGCGGTCTCTGGAGGAGGAAGCCTCATTCAGTCTGGAGGTAGAGCCTAAAAACAAGGCAACAATGTTAGTCATCTCAAAACTTGAAAAGTATACATAAATAATCATCATCATCAGATCCTGGATACAAGCGGCGGAAATGGGCTTCCTCCGAAGGGTGGCTGGCGTCTCCCTTAGAGATAGGGTGAGAAGTTCGGCCATTCGGGAGGGGCTCAGAGTAGAGCCGCTGCTCCTTCACATCCAAAGGAGCCAGTTGAGGTGGTTCGGGCCTCCTGGGCGCCTCTTGGGTGAGGTGTTCCGGGCATGTCCCACTGGGAGGAGGACCCAGTGCAGACCCAAGACACGCTGTAGAGATTATATCTCTCGGCAGGCCTGGGAACGCCTTGGTGTTCCCCTGGACAAGCTGGAGGAGGTGGCTAGGTAGAGGGAGGTCTGGGCTGCTGCCCCTGCGACCCGGATAAGAAGATGGATGGATGGACATTAATAATCATAAAACAAATTTACCAGAAGACACTCTGCGTTGTAGTTTTGGTGATCCGTATTTGGGCGAGCAGCACGGCCTCTCGATGCGGCTGTGAACTTTATCGAGTGATGTGGATATCTGCCGAGTTCTTGCGGATGCCAAAGAGGAAGTGGCTCCTGAAGAGGGACGAGGAGACCAGACTTTGGAATGTAACCCGGTGCCTCTGCTGCTGGGAAGGTTCTCAGTTTGAAGACCAATGCTGACGTATTGGGTTGCAGTCTGTGTGGACCTGGTGGACACAGCGACTGCCTGTGTGGAGAAAATAAATATTTATTGATAACAAGCAAAAAAGTGAACCCCTATTGGAATCAAAAAACAAACTTGTTTTCCTTTTAATAACTAACTGAGAACCTTAATAAAAAGCATTACCTGACTCCCAGGTTCCTTGCCAGATTTTCTCTCCAAAGATGAAGAGCGAATGGCCTGTCGAACACAGTTGGTCATTTCCTTCATGTCGTCACTTAAATTGGCTGAAATCTCTCCGATCTCCAGGGTGTGATAAGGAGAAGAGGGCGACATCCCATCAACCACATTGTTAGCCGAGCCGCTAACAGTGTTACTGATGACGCTGGGCATCGATCTGGCAATACAGCTGCTTCTGCTCTCCAACAGCTCCCTGTGCTGGTTGGACAGGGAGCTCAGCCACTGCTCATAGGAGGACGAAAAGGAGGATGCAGGTTGACGCTGAATGTCCAGGGTTTCCACTGCAGCTACGCCGGCATCTGAGCCATTCACCTCCAGCAAGAAGCTCCCGTTCTGAGTGTGCTCTGGCTCTTCGGCCTCCTGGTTCCTTCTCCAGTGATCAGTGCGTCTCACGGTGGGAGGGCTGTAGTAGATCCGGATGCCAGTGCGGTCTGGAGCAGTGTAGCTCCTCTGCACAGGCTCCAAGTCCAGCTGTGATCCTACTCGACTGCAGGAGCCGCTGGGACCATCCCATGTTTTACAGGTGTCAATGATCTTAGGGGTCTGAAACAAGAGACAAGAGAATAATAAGACAACTTTCTACTTACTTGGCTAAAACATTACAATATATACAGCTAATTATTAGGTAAATATAGTAAATAATATACTATAAGCTGCATGGATCCGTAGCTCTGTATAAGTAAGCTGTTAACCTCATTGGTTAGGCAGGTCCAATTTTTTCTGGTGTTGTCGCCCAGATCAGAGGGAATGAAAAGAGGCGGGGCAGCAAGCTGTATTTTCTCCCCCTGATTGGCTGTTCCGTTGACCTCCGAGCACTCCAGCTCTAACGTGGACTTGATCCTTTTCACCAATGAGCTGATGAGAAAAGAGAACTTATGCTTAGCTATCAAGACAACACACTGATATAATTTTTTTAAAATTACTAGAGTAACGGGCTAAAATTGATGATCTAGCTGAAATTGATCTATTATTGTTACCTTGGTGACCCTGTTCCGTTAGCAACGACTGAGTCCGGAGACGATTCACCGCTCGGTGGCTTTGACTTTAAGAAGAAAAGAGATCCAGGCTGTCAGTGAAAAGGAACTCGCTGGATCTGCTTTTTTAAGAGCTTATTAGCATTTAAATAACCTGCATCATCTACACAAATTATTCCTGTAACATTCTTTATTTATAGTTTTTTTTCACACCCCAAAAGACATCAATAGGTTATTCTGACAGGAGAAAGCGGAGACCTTGTCTGGTATAATATGTCTGTGGCAAAGTGTATCCAAACACACATACACACACACAGAAGGTAATGCTGAGTCAGTGTGTTTTACACTTGAGGAGTGATCTCACACTCAGGAGCTAATACACCATGGGTAAGATAAAAATGAGAGACAGTGGGAGGAAGGAAAAAAGGACTTCTGCAGGTGATGTGTTGTACAGATGTACCGGTGGATTTTCACTTTCAGCTGCAAGGCAGGGAAAACAAAATATATTTCTAAATATATAGAATATGTGATTCTAAGAGGACTTAATTATCATGTAATGTTAAAAAGAATCCTAGTAATCGTTACAGAAACTGGCCTAAAGGGGGCACTGAAACCAAATGTCAGAAATCTGTGAAAGCTCTGACACTGTAACACAAGCATGTGAGGTCTGCGTTTGACAGAGTGCGACACAGACACACAAATGTGCACACACACTGAGGAGATTTAGACAAAGGCAGGGAGCAGAGTGAATAAAACAAAAAGACAAGTTGTGTCCTTTCCAAAACGCCATGTTTCAATAAAATAGGATCACTCGCTGTAGAGGAGGAATTAATACCAGGATGTTAGAAAGCAAAGAGAGCAAGAAAGAGTGCACACACCAGTTTAAACATCTAAAAAACAAAAAAGCAAAACAAAAAAAACTAAACACAGATGACAGGCTCCTGTCTGTGTGTCTGGATTTTAATTTCTGCCTGTGTGTTTGAAGAAAAGACCTTTAATGACCACTGATGCAATCCCTCATCATCCTTTCCCAGACATGCTGCAGGAGCTTGGCAGTCACTGCGCTGGTGTATAATCAGCAGATATGACTGACTATGTTTTCCCGGTGAGCTCAGCTCAACCACAGCAAGGCAGTCACACAAGTGAGGGTTCTCCTTACTCACATCATGACATTACCAGCTGTGTGGTTAAAGTCGGAATCAACCAAACTTGTCTGAGATAAAAATAACAACCCCAAAGATGGCAAATGTAGTCATCTAAACTTTAAGCCTCGGTGGTAAACGTGACCTGCTCAGCATAAATGAGCCGACTTAGTTTCCGAAAGGCATCTTTTTAAAACATTGAGACCAAAAATAGAGCTGACAAGACATTTAAGCTGCTGCAAAGCTTGCAAGAAAAACTGAAGTTCTTTGAGAAGTCGGAATAACAAATAACCAATAATCAATACTTCATCAGTGTACTCCTTATCTCTGACACGCACCTTCGTCCTTTTAGATTTTATCATCACAAGATAAGCTTTGACATTTTTCTCCCTAACACAAGCCCACCCATCATACCTTCCCCTGCTGCGCAGTTGCCTCTCTCAGTCGCTGCTCCCACTGAGCTCTCTCCTGGCTGAATCTCTCCAGCAGCTCCAGCTTCTCTCTGCCCCAGTTCCTCTCACCGATCTGGAGCTGATTGGTCCGCAGGTAGGTTAAAAGAGAAAGGCGAGAGGAGGTGGATGAGGAAACAAACTGGATGTGATGTTGAAATTATGTGAAAGTCTCCTTCTATTATTATTATCTTGCCTTTAAAGCACTTTGAGTGCTCGGACAGAGAAGAAAAGTGCTATATAAGAACCAGTCCATTTACCATTACCATTTGCCTTTTACTTTGCAACCTAACTTGGTCACCGACTTTGCATACGAAAGTAGCTGTATAGATTATATTTAACATGCACACACTCACAGCAGCTGTGCTGTGCATTTGTGTATTACTGTGCAGATAAAGCAATAAAGCAACTAAGTAAATTTCAGAGGAAATAACAAATAACACTGATCCGTACACCAGTTAGAAAGAAAACAAAAGGAATATTAAATGGAAAATTAAATGATGTAATAACACTACTAATAATTATCCATATTTATTCATCTAAATAAGAACGTTTGCATTTCGTAGGGCTGCATCTCTCAATCTCCCTGCAAGGAAGAGATACAAGTGAAAGGAGTGGTTGAGCCAAAGCAATCAGGGACTGAATCAGAGCCAATGATGAAGTCTGTCAGGAGGCTAATCATAGTCATATAGCTGAGGTTACATCCAATATTTTTCTTGTAGTCCTTTATTTAAAATTAACCATCACTCAACAATTTTCTCAGGCATTACCTGTTTAGTTAGGTCCATCACTGCTGCGTAGGATTCAGCCAGCAGATGCTGATGTTCTTCGCGTTCCCTCTTCAGTGCCACCTTTAGGTCTGGAGGGTCCAGTGCGTCAGTGGAGGACATGGCTGTTGCTGATTTGCTGGCTTTGGTCTCGAGCTGGAAAGTCAGAGGGAGACATAGTAAGCACCAAAATATACTGATTTTCCTCAAAGTTCAGGGAAATAATAAAATGGCAATGGTGACTACTCCTTTTCTCAGTAACAATACACTCCAGATCCGTTCAACACTCCATCCCGACTACGCTGGGATTTTCTGATAGCTTGCCTTCTTCCCATAGTGCATCATGGTGCCAGATGTTCACCAGGCAAGCATGGCAAAGCAGCTATCTGATGTAAAAGAAAATTTGCTTGATCAGACCAGATCACCTTATTCCATTGTGCCGTGGTCCGGTTCCGCCCATTGTTGGTGCTTTCGGCAGTAAAAAGAGGTCAGTATGGGCACCTTGACTGGCCTGTGGTCATGCAGACCCATAAACAACTAACTGTGATGCACTGTGTATTTTGACAGCTTTCTATCAAAACCTCTTTTTTGGTGATTTGAGCTACAGTGGCTCATCTGTTGGATGGGACCACATGGGCCAGCCTTTGCTCCCCACATGCATCTGTGAGCTCTGGGCACCCATGATCCTGTCAGTGATTCACCAAGAAGAAGCTGTTTCTAGTAAGCTGGAAACACTGAAAATGACGATAGTCTGCTGCTTCCCCGAGTTCAAACTTTGTAACACACGCAGTTAATGGTCTTTGTCAAGATTCAAACTGTGACTCATTTTGACCACACTGAGATTTGCAATTGGGAAGTTCCAGCGTGTCTCCATGTTTCATCCACCTCTATTTCCCCGTTGCCATCGCTTCTGTCAGAATTCCTCCCCGCTATTCATTCTCTCCTCCTCTCTAAAGCTTTCTCACCCCACTCCCCGTCTGCCTCACCTCTTCTCCCTCTCTCCACAGCTTTCTCACCCTCTATTTTGAGCTCTACCACCCCTTTTTTCACTCTCCATAAATCTGGCCTTCTGTCACGGAGCCTGTAGGTGGGATAGCTTGAAATTTTTATGAGCAGTCCTGCTTCTTCTTTTTCTCTGTCTGAGCCTCATAGCTCACCACACTGCCGGTCCCATCAGTTTGACATACAGGCGCACACACAAAACGCACCCACCCACACATCTCCGGACCTATCAATCCTCCTTCGATTCATCCGTTTATGGTGCTAATGGAACTGTCAGGCCATCGCACATGCTAAGCCCAACTCCATGTCTCCAACGCAAAGTAGTATTTCTTGTTAATGATGAAGACGGCCTAACGAGCCCCACGTCTTAACGAGGTTTACTACTGAGGCGGTGAGGGGGAGGCTATTTCACAGGATGACTGGCATTTACTGGTGCATCAGAGCCATCTGGTTCATGACTCGTTACCCACAAGTTAGCAAATTCAATTTATTCAGCTAAAACTTTAATAATGAAACAGCAGAGTTGGATGAGAGAGCTGCTCTCTCCTTTATTCACAAGGGATCCGCACAGCCGGTAGCTCTGCATGTTTGATTTAGAAGATTTCATTTATTTATTTTTTAGACCAGATGCAGCCCCAGAGGGATCAGTGCCTCCTCCCAGGATCAAACCACATATGTTCTGCTTGGTAGGCAAATGTGTAAATCACTACATCGTGGTTTATTAACCAGAATCCCCCAAAATACTTCAGATCATGTGTAAAGAATCGTTTTGGGTATAAGATTGTTTACCTTCACATTTCACACATTCATCATGCGGCTTTTGAGCAGTTTTATTCAATTTTTTTTTCCCACTTAATATTCAGTCTGAACATGTGTAACTGCTCATAGAAGCAAATATTTTCAGAAATACAACAATGGCCTCACTGTGTATATATGTGCTATTTCCATATTTACTAAACAGCAAAGTTATCTGTTAATAATTACCTTTATCCTATACCAGCCACCAGCTGTTAAACTAACTGATGTCTCTGTGGACTGTTTGACATCACTCATGGAAACAAAGCAAAGAAGCCTCTCCACCAAACAGCTCTTGTTGCTTGAATCAAACCAGACCTTTGTACCTATTATGCTTTTCTACCGAATTCTAAGCTCATATAAATATGGCCGTAATTACATATACTGATGTCAGATTCTGTAATAAGAATAAGTAATGCCTAAAAGCCAAAAGCTCAGGCTTCAGACTGCTCTCAGTTATATTTCAGACAGTTCTTTTCTTTTCTTGGCTCTACGTGATGTCTGTGAGCATGTGCTATTCAAACCCTCTGACTGCAAAAATAAATCTGCCTTGGGGGTGGGGCTTTAAAGTAGGAGGAGCTACACTGACTTGTTTTAGACAGATCAGCTAAGGGGATGTCTTATTTAAAAAAAACAAAAAACAGTTTGTCTTTTACTTATGAGTTGCACCTGCTTTTGAGTGGCAAGAGCGAAGGGAACTCAACAGATTTGATGAACGAGCGATCAGTGCTTCCCGCTGTGCACTCTGTCATCACGGAGATCGCAGGTGTTCATAACGTGCCCTACAGTCAGTCATTACGGATGAGTGATTAAGAAAAAAACTAAACGAGACGGCGTTGTCCTGCATGCTTTCGGGGTTCTGCATATGCTTTCTACCTCGCTGACAGTGTTTGTGTATTGACGCTGAATGGCGAAGCTAATTCGCAGTAAAGCTGTTTGACAGATAGGACGGAGTTTGAAATTGACTTGACTCGTCCAATGAAGCAACAGCTGGAGGATTCACTACGTGTTGCCAGGAAGCCTTGGCAATGATGTGGTCGACTAGGTGCTGAATGTGCGCACACACACTCACACTCACACACATGCAAGCCAAATTGATGGCATACTTTACAGTGTGTGTTGCTGGCTGAGGAGAGATTGGTTCCAGCTGTGGCATCTCAGCCAGGGTAACACATACTTTGTTTGTAAAGGGCAGGAAGGGGAATAAGGGTGTAAATGTGTAGCACAGATGTTCGTTTGTCATTCTGAGAACATTTGTGATAAGGTGGAAAATGTTCAGATGCAATAAATGTTTCTTAAGTGTGCGCATGCTTTGGCAATGCAATAAATTGCCTCACCCGTAATGAATCACAGCCAGGTGGAGTCAATCTTTGATTAAGGCAGCAATCGTGTGTCAGTAAATTTGTTCTTGGGAAGCAACCTGCATCTACGTCACAGTGCTCTCATCTCCAGCTGCCAATCAGAGGACTTGGACACCAGCGCAAGACCTGAATCTCTCTCATCATGACAATGATTGATGCCTCCATCGGTCTTTGTTTGGATTCTTTTGTTTCTTTACAAACGGGGACCAAATCAAGCATTATTTTAATCTCATTTCAGGTCAAATGTGGAGTTTGGTGCTTTTCTGTAGATGCCTTTGAAATCACCGTGTGCTTTTATAGGTTCTAACAGAAAACTGCACGTGTGATGGACTTTATTTCCAAACTGTATTTGTAATTTAATGACCGTTTACAATTTAACTTATAACCGGGTAGCAATTACCACATGCATCGGGACATAGAAAATATGTTTTTGCAAACTTAGATCAGGACCAAAATAATAGTAATCGTCCTCTGTGGGCCAGAGCATGACAGATGTGTCCGTGTGTAAAGTGCTTTGTAGAACCTAGCTAAGGTTAAAAGTCGCTATATAAGCACGGACCATTCACCATTTAATTGCTTAACATTAAGAGGCCTCTCCGTCTCCTCTCATTTATCTCTCTTCCTTCTCTTTCCGTCTCAATTACTGGGCGGTAACACACAGCCAACGTTCTATCTCAGAGGCTGTTAATTAACAATATTACCGCCTCGACTGCTGTTATGAGATAGACGGAGAGACAATGAGAGAGGAGAAGGGGGAGGAGACATTAAAACCATTACTTACTGCCTGTAGACAAGACAGAAAGGCACAGGAGGGGGGAGGTGGGGTGGGGGATAAAAAGCTCAAATGGACAAACACAAAACATGCGACAGATGGAGAAGATGAAATTGAACCCTTAGGATGCCATTAATTTTAAAAACCACTTGTCAAAAAGACTATCGGACACTTCAAAGCAACACGTGGCCCAGCTGGTGTACAGTATGGTTATACAAAATGCTTGTGACAGAAATCACTCAGATTTAGAAGTAGTTCATTTTGACCTGGGGGCATTTCACCTACACCTAATACTTGCACTACTTTTTTCCTTGCTCAGTATTCTTTTCGCTCTACTCAACAGTCTGAGCATGAATAGCTCATGACTGTTAAACGCCAACATCTGTCTAATTTGCACTCCAAGCAGTAGAAATTAAACCAGCTGTTTACAGGACAGGAAAATTGAACCGTTACGATGCATTTTCTGTATTACTGGACCTCATTAACACGTTTTTGTTTAGCGTCCTAATGATCAGTTTGGAAACTTCTTTACAGCAGCAGCACTTCTTCCTCCTTACCTGTGTTATGAGGCTCTTTAGTTCGGTCCTCTCCACTTCCCATGATGCCTTGGCCTTTGCGAACTGTTGAGTGAGTTCCTGTGAGCCTTGTCTCTCTTGTCGCAACTCTCCGCTTAGGTCCTGCAGCGCGACCTTTAGGTCTGCCAAAGTGCTGCTCACAGCGCTCGACTGCAAGGGAAACACAAGTAATCCACGTAAGCGTGTGCGAGCATGCGTGTGCGCGTGTGCACGAGCTTCACTTGTCCGACCTTTATAGTCGGGCTGAGTGGCTGTTCGTCTGCAGGAGCTCTCTTGTCAGTCTGGTGGGTAGGGCTCGGCAGGTTCTCCTCTTCCAGTAGCAGGTAGAGATCTTTCAGGCTGTTTATCTAAAGAACCAATCACAGAACAGCAGCATCTGAGATCACATATTCCAGTATTTTAGAGGGAACCTGAAGCTAAATCTTGAAGCTTGGACATTTTAAAGAAAAAGTAGAATTACACACAGACAAGCTTCATATAAATAAATGTTTCTGCTCAAAACAACGGCAAACTGAACTATGGACCGGCTTCCACAGATTGCAGTTTCCACTCCCTCGTACCTCCAGGACGTCCTTCCACTCTGTGTCTTTCTTGCAGCCAAGCCTCCACTGTTTGAGGAAGCAGCGTAGTTTGAGGCTGAGCAGTAAAAGGGCCTGTTTGAGGTGCTGCGACTCCTGGACCAGCAGAGTCCTCTCCTGGCACCACAACTTCTTCTGAAGCCGCGCCTGGAGACCCAGACTCTGTAGCTGGAAGTCTCGTCGGAGCATGGCTTTCTGATGCTCCTCCTGGAGCTAAGAGAAACAACAGTAAACACACAGTAGCCCAAGCAGTCACCAAATGCCTATTCATTCTCTTAAAACACCTAAATAATTTGTTAAATCTTTAGATCCAGTCAGAACAGATCACTGAGACAATCAATTGTATTCAAGGGTGCAAACTGACCTGTGTGAGTTTAACAGCAATTTCTTTATGACCCTGCCTCTCTTTTTTCAGATCCTCCTGAGTTCCTCGAACCGACTCCTCCGCTTCTGAGAGCCGAACCTGAAGATCGCTGAGCTGCATGGAAGACGGGACAGAAGAGTGAGGAGGCGTTAAAGGAGGCAGGGGAAAACAAACAAAGGAATGGCAATCGCAGTTGAAAGGGAAACATGTTGGTAGGATAACAGATGAAAGTAAGCAATCAAAGAGAAGGATGATGAATAAGATAAACGGACACCGTAATGGGAGGTAAGTGGTCAAGAAAGCAAATGGAAAAAAGTAAGAAACAGCCAAGAGTGAGTATCCTAATCCATATTACGGTAGGTTTGTGATACAACAGCCTTTAAATCACACATCAACTGTGGCGAGCTGCTGTAAGCCTACACACACACACACACTGGCTTGATCTCATGCTCGCCCCATGCCTCATTTGGCTGCTGAGTGAGTGCGATCCATCGACCTGCTTCTGTACCCTTAATGTCCTGTTTCACCCTCCACTGGGCTCAGCTTCCGCCCTCCATCACCCTCCATCAGGGGCACCACCCGGCCTTCACCTTCAGCTAGAAAAACTACTCAGAAACTCTGTTCCAACAGTGACTCACTCACTCACTCTGAAAAGGTGGCAGCTACCCACGGAAAATGCGCTACAGCATCAGAGGCTGATAATAGCAGAGCAAATCTTGTATCGAGGTTTGGGAATAATTTCAATAACTCATCACACTTTTATGCTTTTAAATATGGTGATTTGAATTGGAATACAATGCTAAAAAGAGTTTTCCAAGTATTTATTAGCCTTTTAAGAGCCTCTCTTTATTTGTGGGATCAGTTCCACTCTCATAATAACTGGATGATGTGCCTTGTTTAATCGGCTGAAAACCATAATATAAAAGCAGCATGTTATTAGGGTTTTACAATTCTTGATCACCAGCAGCTGTGCCTTAAGTCACTGACTTAAGTCCCCTGATGGTGTGACCTCATGTGTGATGGCAATAAACCAGGTACCGGTAAATCTATCTTCCCACTGTTGCCAAGTGCTTGCTCATAGGAGATCATCTAATTGATGGGGTTTTTTCTCTAATACAGTAGGGTATTTCCCCCATAGTATTAACAGCCTTGAGGTGACTTTTGTTGCGAACTGGCGCTATATAAATGTAACTGAGTTAAAAGTCAGAGTATTCAGGTGAAAAAAAGGCTAATTCCTGAATGCTAATAGGTGATTTTTTTTAATATATTTTTTGGTCAGAGCCATTCTTACTGCTTCATCCAGCTGTCTAATCTTTATGCTATGCACAAACAGTGAAACTATTTTTGGCTAGCTTAGCTTAGTATAAAGACAACAAACCCAGCTCCACTGCCTGTACAATATAAACAGTGCCATTTATTATTGTACAGCATGCAGTACAGTACAAAAGTCCTGACCCATCGGTCATGTTTTATATTTTATATTTGGAAATGGGAGCAGCGATTTACTGAAAGTAAAGTTCTTAAAGCTCTTCTTTGGATGTTGGCTGCTTTTTGTTCTCTGTCAAAATGATCTTGCATGCTTCAATAACACTGAGGTCTATTGTATGATCAGGTATCCTGTTGATATACTTTTACTTCATTCTCAGTGTGTTTGGAGTCATTGTCATGTGGAAAAATGAAGCTTTTGCTAATCAGCCACTTTCCAGATGATATTGCGTGGCGGATAAAATCTGGTGGTACTTTTCTGTGTTGACAATCTTATGACAACACCACTGATTAAAATGCTGCACCAAACCATGACAGCACCCCTACTGTGTTTTACAGATGGCTGTAGACAGTCACTGTAATATCTCTCTGTCTCATTTATAGATACTGATGTCAGTTTGAACTAAAATGTTTACATTTGGATGAATCGCTCCATAAGACACTATTATTGTGAAAGCAGCAAAAAAAGACCTCAAGAAACGAGGGGGTGGCTCGAGACTTTTGCACTGTACTGCATGTTTCTGCTGAATGCTGGCTTCTCCCCATGCTTTGTCACTGCTCTACTCTATTTTTACTATTTGGCATTCAATATTTTTCCGTCATTCTATTTTAGTCCCCCCCTTAGATAAAGAGGCAAACACACACAGGCTTGCTTATCACGGAAACACACCACCAAAAAGTCAACCAGACAAAGGTCTTCCTGTCAGTACCCCGGCTGACAGTGAAGTCACTGTTTGTTTACAACACTGTGTTGTTAGCGTGAGGTTGCTACAAATGTAAGGCACCAGTAACCTCAGGCTACAGTATGTCCTCGTACACCCACGCATGTGGAAAATCCAATCACATAACAAACATATTCAGTGATAAATAAATATTAATACTCAGTGTTAAAAGAGAGTAAGAAATCTGATATTAAAGCACTGGTTCCAGGCTCTAAGTAACTGTGTTAGCTGTCAGCCGCGAGATGGACCAGCTCTGAAATTTCAGGCCTCCTGCGCATCTTTGTGCATGTCACAATGTCACGGATTGTGCTTTTGAGCCTCTCACCTTTGCACCATCTGTCTCCTTCTCCTCATGTTGCAGCTGGATGGTTTCCTGATTTTGCAACTCGTTGCTGTCTGATTGGCTGTTCTCCTCGGTTTCATCATTTGCTTCTGGCTCCAACTGGTCCCTAAAATCAGGCTGCTGCATGCATGCATGGGCAAGTTAATGAAGAAAAAGAAAACAAACAGAAAAGAATCATAGAGGAGAGAGAGAGGGAGAGAGAGAGAGGGAGAGATGGGGGAGGAGGAATTGTGGAGTAAAAAAACCCAAACAAACAAACAAACAAAAACAAAAACAAGCAAAACAGAGGAAATGACAGAAAGCAGGACAAACAAATACAACAATAAGAAAAAACAATACAACCAAAATGGCTCCTATCAATGTGACAATATTACATAAAAACTAAACAAAAAAACAGAACAAATAATGACTTATGGGCCTCACAAGACAAAGAAGAGGATGTAGAGGAAAAAGAGCTTGGTCAGAGAAGAGAAGGAAAGAGTGGAGAAGAGAAAGAAGAGGAGGATGGAGGGTAGAATGAACGGCTGAGGGGGCACGACAGAGGGAAGGTAACGGGACGCAGAAGAGCATGAAGGATGGAGAGACGGGGGTAAAAACAGCAATGGGAGGGAGAGGAGGAAACGGAGAAGGAGAGAGGGGAGAAAAAGACGAATGGGAGGAGAAGAGAAGGAGTAAGGCAGTTAGGATGAAAGGTCAGAGCGGAGGGGCAACAAGGTGAGGAGGAGGAAAAACGGGTTTTGATGCAAGATGTGAAAGGAGTTGGAAGAAAGGGATGTGAGGGGTGCGAGGAAGAGGACGGGTGAGGAAGTTATGTGAGGATGTGTGGAGCAGTGGCAAAAAGAAGGTTTGAGGAAAGGTGGGGAAGGGTGAGGTCAAGTGCAGAAATCGATCGGATATGGTGCCCGTGCAGAGAGAAAGAGGGGAGAGAGGGAGGAAAAGGGAGATCGGAGGGGGGTTGGAACTCAGAATTGGCCTCTAATGGAGTCTAAACATTGCATTTTACTAGTTTCACTTAAAACTACGTAGAATTTCATCACAGTGGCTTCCAAGCAACACCTCGATCAGATCAGAGTCGATACAAATTTCTCTCCATGAAGGCACAACAAAACATTCCAGAGGTCTCCATATTTTGTCTGCTATTAAGTTACGAAAGACTTGAATTTTAAACAAATGGGGGAAAAAATGGTAATGCAGTGGTAGAATTTACCCCTGACCCACCCTCCCACCCCAACATTACTGTTTGAGTCTCATCAGATTTTATGTAATTTTAAAATGTATTCCCAACAGTTGATGGCGGGAAAATAAAAACGACTCATCACATTAGGACAAGTCAGCCGAGTAAAGCCATAGCCTCGACTGATTCCAGTGCACTTTTTAAAAGAATCGTGGATCCCATATTGGACTTTTTATGGGCCATCTGATAGTTGAAAATACATTTGGTGCTGAGAGTAAATCCTCAGTGTGTGACAATTGACTGTGCGCCAAGAACTTCCGAGTGGAGCGTTTCAAATGAAGCATGATTGGAAATCTTCTTAGAGCGGCTTCACTTTGGCTTTCTGCTGCTTTCGACAAATCAGTTTGGACAACCTGGATTCTCACATCGTCCCTAATCATTTCAATAGCACAGAGTTTTTCGTTCTCCGCATTTTGTGTTTGTGACAAAAATGGATCGCTGTGCAGTAAATAGAAACTAATATAAATAAAGTCATAAACTGAAGAGCAACTAAAACACACAGAACACACACAATTATTCTATTTTTGGTTTTTTTTAAAATTTTCTGTTAAGAGATGATTATTCTATAGTCAGCTTCTGGCTTCTCTCTGTGTATTTGGTATATATTGATTAAACAGAACTTTATATAAGCTTAATAATGTCACTATATGCATGCATCAAACAGGCTCCATTTGAGGCCTAAAGCAGCAGCTAAATACAGGTTAGGAGACAACTCAACGGCATGCAGAGGACACGGATAACATCACGTGGAGAGGCTTACACTGGCAGCTCAAATCTGATTGCATCAAAGTCAAGACATCTTTGTTTTTCCCCTTATCTGTAGGGCTTGAATTACTGAAGTTAATTTAAAATGATAAGAGAGAAAGACATGAAATTTTATTTTAACGTTTGGGATGATTTGAGCGTGCCGTGTAAAGCTCATTCTTCACCGTGAGGAGAAACTAAAGCAGCATGTTGAAATGGAACTGGGAGTGCTGGTCAGCCAAACTAACAGTAGGCACTGAAAGAACAGAGAAATAAACTAGAACAGAAAAATGACAGAAAAGCTTGAAAAAACAAAAACATACGGAATAAAAGAAAAGCGTGATGATTAGTGAGAAAAGGGGAGTGTTCCTTTTCTTTTACCTTCTCCTCCACCCTGTTCTGTGGATCCTGGCCGTCTCCAGAGCAGGAGGTGGAGGTGCAAGGCGACTCCCCTTCCAACTCAAGGTCCCTGCCACCCGCTGGGGTCCTACCCAGGCTGTCTACTTTCTCCACAAAGGACTGAAGCTGGCTGTGCAGGGCCTGAAGCCTGCTGGTCAGAGCACCAACGAGAGGATGGTCGGCCAGATCAGACAGCCCTGAGATCTGAGGACGCAGAAATAACTGAACTTATCCTACAGTCATTACTGGCTGTGTGAGGGACAGGCTAGAGTTGATAAACGATGAGCTGCAGGGCTTAATCTGCAGGTGGCTGCACGACCAGTAGCAAAAAAATTCCAGAGAGAATGAAGCAGACATTTGTCTCCTAGGCTAGTGTTTCACACTCTTGCAGTAACCCTGAATCAAAGAAATGCAAAAAGCTCCACTTTGCCACTATTTAAAATGCTCATGAACTTACTGAGAAGCTGTGTCTTTTAATCTGAAGAACAACAAGAGACAAAACAGAGGACACGTACCTGGCTGTGAGGCTGCGGTTTCTCCAGATCACACGGCTCTGCTGCCTCACTGTTGCAGACCTTGTGAAAGATGGATGGGGATGAAGAGAGGCAGTTAGACTCGGGGGAGGTCAGGAGCTGTATAGCTGTAGAAACCAAGCGAGCCTGGTCCCTCATGGCTAGCAAGGCATCATGGTCCTTCTGCCCCAGGCACACAGGCAGCGATGTTGTGGCGTCAGCATTGTCCTCAATCTTCTTTTTCTGTTCCTTAATCTCAAGGGCGTCATTCTCACCCCCTACCGGCTCCTTGCGCTGCGGTGGACTGATGGAAAAACCAAAAGATTTTAGTATTAATAGCTGATATGTGGTGTATATATTTTGCACTTTTTGCAAAATATTTCAACACATATTGATGTTCCCTACAGGATAAATGCTTCCCTTTCAATCCCTGTAATATTGTTCTGATTCCTTTATTAACACTGTTTTGATTTGGCTGTTGGGCCTTAATGTGAAGCCGTCTGTCTGTCAGCTAAAGCCCAGCCCAAACCGACTCATGCAACCAGACAGGAATCCCCAAAACAGCAGCAAATTAAAGTGTTGCAATGGTCCAATCAAAGTAGAGACGGACGTGAACCTGATTAAAAAGCTTAGGAGAGCTGCGCAATAAGCCTGCAAACCCCAATGAACCGAAGCAACATCATAAAGAAGAGTGGGTCAAAATTTCTCCACAATGATATGAGAGACTGAGGAAGTCATACAGAAAATGATGACTTCAAGTTACTCCTATTAAAGCTGTTGTATAAGCTGCTGAATGATAGCAGCTTATACAGTTTTTCACTGGACTCTATGTACTCATATGAAAAACATTCTTTTTCACATGCTCAGATGAGCTACCATTTAACTCAAAACATAAAGTCTCTTAAGTCCAGTTCTAATGTTCACCCAACGCCCAAAACACGAAACCCTCACAGGTTTGAATGACGTCGCCTGTGTGTGCAGCAGCAGTGCCGCAGTGTGTGAGTTCATGAGCCTGCAAATAGTATTAATAGAGCATTTTGAGACATATTGCAATGATGTTACCTTAACAACGTTACAACATGTTTCTTATAATTGAAGGCGTGAGACTTTCTTCGTTTACATTTTTTAGTTAATGCACCAGTTCTACTTGAACAACATGGCTGCTCCTGTGATCGTTTCCTTATCATTATGTCTGCTCGTCTATAATTACGATCAGGAACCCCGTGTTTCGCCACAATGTTATGAAATTTGTGTAATTCCATTTAGGTAAAATTTGCAGAAATGCAGATTTACTGAAATTAAATAAAAGACTCAAAAAGTCAACTTTAGAGTTTTTTTGCATGTTATTTTCACAGTGGGACACCCTTAAGACCTCACAATTTTTTTTTATTTTTTTTATTTTATTTTATTTTATTTTTTTTGGCCTGTCCCGTTTGGCTCTTTTGCCATCAGAATTGTTGTCTAAAGGCAAAGAAAGATGCCCAACGGATTTACTTTACCAAATTGACCATCCCAGCCTTGCCGTAATGGTCCATTTGATTCACCTTTTATTGTTTATTTTATTTTCACTTACTGAATACGGGACAGACTTGACTGGGGGAAAGAAGGGGAGAAAGAAAGAGGGAAAGAGAAACAGCTGAGAAGAGGGACGGGGGAGAAGGGCAAAAGACAAAAACCAACAGAACGGGCAGAGAAAAAAAAATGCATATATCAATCACCTGGATCACCTGCTGAGAAAGAAAAAAGAAAGCAAGCAGAAGAGAACAAGAGTAATAGAATAAACAACATCACAATGATATATGGGAATATGACAGTAAATACTAAATGTTAAACATTATTGTGCAGCACATAAGATCAACAGAACACAGTGTGCTTTGAGGTAGGAGCCAAAAAGGGTGTAGTTTGTGGGTGTGATCACCCGTGTGTACACCTGTGAGCATGGACGCGCTTGTTTTTTGTTTTTTTAAAAGGTTCCTTCATGTAATAATCTGCTAGAGGGTGTGAAGCAGGTGTGGAGGAGATCAAAACTCCAGACATCCAGAGGCCCCCAGAACACAAGAGACCAAGGAAGACCAACAGAGGGGCAGCTGCGCCACTGTCCCGGAAAGAGCTGAGGAGAGTCCCAGATGAGGGCTCACTCAGCAGCCGCGGAGCAGAAGCCAGGGGGAGTTGCAGTGACGCGCCCGTGAGCTCCGCCGGCAGCCAGCTGCGCCTGAGTGACCGAGCCCCAGGCCGAGAGGCCGGGGGCACCCCACCTCCGAAGTGGCCCGAGCGAGCCCCAGGCTCCAGGCCCCGATAAGCGGCCGCCAAGGAGTGAGCCGGTGTGTACCTGGACGCCCATCCCCGGACACAAAGAACCACCAACGCACCGATGTCTGAGGGGGTCCGCCACTGGCAGGGGAAGTGGTGGTAGGGGGAGATAGGCCTCCAAACCTTGGAGGGCCTGAGATGTCCCCAGAGAGGTGGCGCCTGACACCCAACCTGACATATAGACACAGACATACAGGCACACACAGATACAAACATCCATTCCCACCCTCATGCTCTCATATGCACTTACTCCACACTCAACCAACGTGGAGACAGACATAAAGAGACGTTGTACACACGATCACACTCCCCAAGCGTACTCTACAAACCGGGTCTAGGTGCCCCCGCCCCTGGAGGGGGGAACTGCACCCAGACCCAGGTGGTGTTTCCCTTTTCCCTGCGGTGGGGGAGGCAGACCGCCCCGACTCCGCAGCAGCAGGAAGGCTCCACACTCCAGACCGCAGTCGGACGGCCAACTCCTCCTCCTAGCCCCCCTGCTCCAGCAGGTCGCAGAGAACGGGGGTGAGAGAAGACTCCGAACCTCCCTCCACCCGCTCATTGTAATGTTGATGCATATGTGTTCTAAGGTGCATTTAAAACCCAGGAGGGCATGGAGCTACCTGCCAGAGAGCAGCAGGTAAGCGCATGGTCCCTCCTGCTAGCCCTCAATGTCTACGTGTATTTAAAATTGAGAGGTGGGCAACGATGCCAGGGGTGGGGTGTACACCCTGATGGTACTTTGGACTCCGTGTATCGTGCCCACCCCCAAGATCCTATATGTATGTGTAATGAGAGTGTGAGTAATGTGAATGTCTAAGTTGTGGGATAAAATTAAGGCAGAGGCAGCCAGAAGGGGACAGGGGGGGGGGGGTAGCCTCCTCTGCACCCTGGTGACATACCCCTACTCCAAGGCCCTGCATGTGTGGGTGGTTGTGGTGGAGCGGGAAGAGGGAGGGAGACCTCACAATTGAAAGAAAACGTGACTCAAAATCTGTGAATCTGTACAGTGGGGCAAAAAAGTATTTAGTCAGCCACCGATTGTGCAAGTTCCCCCACCTAAAATGATGACAGAGGTCAGTAATTTGCACCAGAGGTACACTTCAACTGTGAGATACAGAATGTGAAAAAAAAATCCATGAATCCACATGGTAGGATTTGTAAAGAATTTATTCGTAAACCAGGGTGGAAAATAAGTATTTGGTCAATAACAAAAATACAACTCAATACTTTGTAACATAACCTTTGTTGTCAATAACAGAGGTCAAACGTTTACTATAGGTCTTTACCAGGTTTGCACACACAGTAGCTGGTATTTTGGCCCATTCCTCCATGCAGATCTTCTCGAGAGCAGTGATGTTTTGGGGCTGTCGCCGAGCAACACGGACTTTCAACTCCCGCCACAGATTTTCTATGGGGTTGAGGTCTGGAGACTGGCTAGGCCACTCCAGGACTTTCAAATGCTTCTTACGGAGCCACTCCTTTGTTGCCCGGGCGGTGTGTTTTGGATCATTGTTATGTTGGAAGACCCAGCCTCGTTTCATCCTCAAAGTTCTCACTGATGGAAGGAGGTTTTGGCTCAAAATCTCACGATACATGGCCCCATTCATTCTGTCCTTAACACGGATCAGTCGTCCTGTCCCCTTGGCAGAAAAACAGCCCCATAGCATGATGTTTCCACCCCCATGCTTCACAGTAGGTATGGTGTTCTTGGGATGCAACTCAGTATTCTTCTTCCTCCAAACACGACGAGTTGAGTTTATACCAAAAAGTTCTACTTTGGTTTCATCTGACCACACGACATTCTCCCAATCCTCTGCTGTATCATCCATGTGCTCTCTGGCAAACTTCAGACGGGCCTGGACATGCACTGGCTTCAGCAGCGGAACACGTCTGGCACTGCGGGATTTGATTCCCTGCCGTTGTAGTGTGTTACTGATGGTGACCTTTGTTACTTTGGTCCCAGCTCTCTGCAGGTCATTCACCAGGTCCCCCCGTGTGGTTCTGGGATCTTTGCTCACCGTTCTCATGATCATTTTGACCCCACGGGATGAGATCTTGCGTGGAGCCCCAGATCGAGGGAGATTATCAGTGGTCTTGTATGTCTTCCATTTTCTGATGATTGCTCCCACAGTTGATTTTTTCACACCAAGCTGCTTGCCTATTGTAGATTCACTCTTCCCAGTCTGGTGCAGGTCTACAATACTTTTCCTGGTGTCCTTCGAAAGCTCTTTGGTCTTGGCCATGGCGGAGTTTGGAGTCTGACTGTTTGAGGCTGTGGACAGGTGTCTTTTATACAGATGATGAGTTCAAACAGGTGCCATTCATACAGGTAACGAGTGGGGGACAGAAAAGCTTCTTACAGAAGACGTTACAGGTCTGTGAGAGCCAGACATTTTCCTTGTTTGAGGTGACCAAATACTTATTTTCCACCCTAATTTACGAATAAATTCTTTACAAATCCTACCATGTGGATTCATGGATTTTTTTTTTCACATTCTGTCTCTCACAGTTGAAGTGTACCTCTGGTGCAAATTACTGACCTCTGTCATCATTTTAGGTGGGGGAACTTGCACAATCGGTGGCTGACTAAATACTTTTTTGCCCCACTGTAAGTGTGGAGGCTGGGATGGGGCCTAAGTCTTGTTATCAGACTGAGGCCCAGTTTGATGGCTGTATTATGACAAATCTGGTTTTTGATGGTGACTTTCTCTTGATCATTTTTGAGTTCCACTCAGTTCCACCCAAAAATGTTGAAAACCGAACAGGAAAAGAGAAAATATGAAATTACCTGCTGGGGAGGCACTCAGCTGAGTCTCCAGCCTCTGCATCTGTCTCCAGAGCCAGTCTTAATGAAGAGGAGGAGGATGAAGAGGTGGGAGAGTGATAGGAAGCCAGATCACAGCGCTGTAGGTTGGACAGAAGCACGCGATTCTCATACTGAAGCTTCTTCACCTTCCCGCTTAGTTCTCCAATCTGAAGCGTCGCCAGTCGGAGCTCCTCCTCCTGAGTCGGGGTGTCAGTGCTGATAAGCACCGACCCTTCCTGTAACGTGTGCACCGGACTGTCGTTGAGCATCCCGTCTGTCAGCGACATTAATGAGTTGGACGACAGCGCGGATGCAGGAGGCGGGAGCTCAGATTTATAGCGGTTTATCTCGTTCATCAGAAGTTTATTTTGTTCCTCCATCTCAATGAGAGACCTCCTCAGCAGCTCTGCCTCTTCCTCCACAAACTGCAGGTGTCTCTGGAGCTCCATGACGTTTTCAGATGAAGCCCCGCCGCCAAGCACCATGGCCCCTGCTGTGAGGCCAAGCGCTGCCCCAAGACCGCCGCCAACACCACTGAGCTCTTGAGGACCATCTAAGGGGAAAAGCAATGAAAGTTAGATGCTAAAACAAACAAGGGCAAAAATTAAAAAAAATAATAACATACTTTTGGTATCTTCCTTGAGTCTTTGCACTGTATACTAACTGGCTACTGACTCTAGCCTCATCTTTACTACACAGCTAACAAGGACATATCAATCTTATCATCCCAGCAGCAAAATCACTGAATTTACAAAACAGTCTCAAAAGCAATTTAACAATATAAAATGAAAAGAAAAAAATTAAAATAAAGAAGCTAAGGACCTAATATACATATAAGCCTGAGCTTTTAGGTCACTGGGTTGGCTTTTACAAAAATCTTCCTTACTTTAGTCAGGAATTTAATCACTTTAGTATCCAGTTTTTCAACTTCAGTAAAGAAAACGTTATATCCATCTGCAGTATTTTATATGAGCAGTATGGCTCTGTCTGCCCTTGAAAGCCTAAGGGAAAGCATACCTTCCTGCCCTTCTGTGCACATACATTTAAAGCCTGAGGCAGGGAGAGCAGCACGGAGAGCCCAGAGTACAAAACAGACCAGGTAAAAGGCAAAAAAAAACCAAACCCATGATGTTGTTTAAGTCAGATACACCTTCACAAGGAGCAGCTAAAGTGCAGGTGGGTTGCAAAGAGGCTTGGATATCTACAAAGTTTACAACTGAAGTGGGCCAGCACTGAGATCAGCTAACATCAGCTCATGTATCTGGCTTGGCATGCCTCAGCTAATGTTATGCAATATGTGACAGACACAAGTATATATAAGGTCATTATTTACTGAAAGGAGCCAGCATACCAGCATATGTCTTTTTCCTAATCTAGCCACTTCCTATGTAAGATTTCTAAATACAAAATGTTTCCTGCTGATTTAAGATAATCTCCACCTCCAAGCAGGTGGAAGATCAGATGAAAAATGGACCACAGAATAATTAAACGATGAGACAAACCACCTTGCGGGCCCTTCATGTCGTCCATCTCAGCCCGTAGCCCCCTGTTCTCCACCTCCAGCTCCACAATGCGTCGACTCAGTAGGTTAGCCTCCTCCTCGACCAGCTTTAGGTGGACTCTGATTTCTGCCTCACGGGTGTGGGGGGAGTCAGCAACCTTACAGATGAGATGAGCAGAGAAAAGTAATTCACCTCCTAATTCTTCATGCTTTAATTTTAGATAATGCAAACTGGCTCAAATGTCTCTGTAGCAAATTGTCAAGGAGCCCCATCGTTTCCTCACCTCCTCCACAGTGAGGGAGGCATTGATGTCTCCGTAGAGCGACCTGTACTTGGCCAGCTCCTCCTTCATGGCCTCGCTGTCCTTCACCAGTTTGGTCAGCTTCTTGCACATCAGGGCTGATTCCTCTTTGGCAAAGTGGAGTTGACATTTCAGGTCTGAACTGTCCTCCTGCAGCGACGGGACAAGACGAAAAGAGAGCACAAAGGTGACGATGCTATAAAAAGTGCTGCATCACAAAGACACCAAAATGCATACAAGCGCATTATGGAAATGTCAGAGGGCTGTGTCGTCATTTGAGTATCGAATCATCTGCATTAAAAATAAAAATTAATTCAGATTCAAAAGTGCATATGACCAAATGATGAAAATAATTAAATCACATACATTTAATAAAGGCACCGGTTGTTTGGGTCTAAGATATAATTGAGAGTCACCCTCAGACCTTTCAGTGTAATTGTAAAAATGCAACGGCAGTCCATCATATGATTAGAAAGTCATAAAAATATAATTAGCTGTTATTAAGCTGTGTTATATGTGTTACAATAAATACATGATAACGAAAAGATAATTAAATAATGCTCCATTAGTATAATTTATGCAAAAACTTTAATGGAAAAGTGAATGAAGACAAGTAAATGAGAGAAAAAAAGAGTAGATAAGGTTCAGTGAGTAACGACGACAGACAGTCGAGCTTTGACAGAGGTTATACAGAGCTGAACGAAGTGACACACACAAAGTCAAAGCTGCAGACACACTCAGACACACAACAAGAGAACCGGTCAGATCACTTCATGAACAGAATGCAACCTTTAGCTCCATCCAGACTGAGACGTGGATGACATTAGAGGTTAAGGTGAATCATCTGAGGACTGGTTTATATTCTGATGTTGATAAGTTTAATATCTTGGGCTCTGTATTTCTGTCAGCTTGCTGGTAAAAAAGAAAAAAACTAAACAAGACAGTGCAACATTAAGGCCATGCTGGCTAATGGTGAAACATTATGGTCCCTTTTTCAAGGTCTTTATAGTCTCTCAAAATAACTATATAAAACCACAAGTGCTGTATAATAACCTGATTCAATTTTCCTGTGCTGTTATCCTAAACTCAGTACTAAGCCTTGTCGACCTGAGGTGACCCCGTGCAGCCATTCCTCAGATGCAGCTCCGTGGTTGTATTTGTTTTACGGCCTGTGGAGCGATTCCAACCACATTAAGCTCGACGAGGGCCGGCGAATTTACAGCCATTTATGGTATGTGGCTTGGAATGGGAGCCCGGGCCCGGCTTGTGTTAGCAGCCAGAGAGATGGCGGTGTAGATAATTACCTTCACTGCAAACACCTTCTGTGGTGATTTGTTAGCCTGCTGAGTTTTTATTCTGCATCTGTGTAGTTTGTTCTTGTGTAAAACCTGAGCTCCTACACCACTTACTTCTTTAGTCCCTGTTTTCACATTCTTTGGGCGGTGTTTAAACTCTTCTAATGACTCAGAAGATTAATGAGGGGGGATCGACTCAAAAACAGTGGAGGAAAAAGCTACAGAATCAAAAGGAAGGAGAGACTGAAAGTGTAATCTTGAGACTTGAGCTGTATTCCCCAAGCAAACAAGAACTGAGTAGATAAGGATTACAGGAAGTACAAACACCTGCAGGACAAGATGGAGAAGAGTAAAGATGAGAAGGAAGAAGGGAACTGCTGATCTGTCTGCTTCAAACTGCAAGCAGACCGTTTGGATAGCTAAGAGTGTGATCCCCAGAGGAAATCGCTCAAAATAAGCAGAGACGCGCAAACAACAAAGTCATGAGTTGTAAGGCCAAAACACAGAAAGGATGAGAAGTTTCCTAACTTGACACATTCAGCGTCTATTCTGAAGCTTAAAACACAAGTGAAGGTTTGGACTGAAACAAATAATAAGACGTACGGAGGAGATGTTAGGGTTTTTCTAGTGGTGACTAAAATATCCGCATTCAAATTTATTTGTTTGCCTGTTTTCAATTATTAACCACATAAAAATTAGTCATCATAAAAATGAGACCATAACAACTCCTCATGGCATGTTCCATATGCATGTTACACTTTACAATATCATATTCTAGTGCAGGGTATGATTTATGTCTGGGAACGTTCATGGAGGGCAGCTTTTCATAATTATTTCAGCGCTGTTCTGTTTTTCCTGCTTGATCAGGGCTAATAACAGTCATAGCCCACCTGCAGCACATGTGATTACATTCCCAGAGAGGTGACAGTTGCCTGCGGCGATGCTGACACTAAAAGCTACACCACAATATGATACAGTTTAATATCTATATTTCATATCTTTAGCTGTTATCGTTAGCTGTGGATATCTGGACAGGCAGGAATGGAGCTTCGCTGTAAGAAATAGAAATATCCTGAATGAGTGTTTATCTATTAAAGAAAGTTGTATTATATCACAGCCTTGCAGATGCTTTTGGAGGAGTTATACTCTGTGTTCGCAAAGAGTGGTATAGTTCTGTAAAGGTTTCCCTCCGTCCCTGAAACCTACAGACGTAACTTCTCATGCCACTTGCTCTCCTGCTATAAGTGTCCCAAGCTGCAACACATTGTGTCTCGTATTGATTTGTTAAACCTTCTGGAGGAAAACACAGACGTGTGCGTGCTTGGTTCTTACCTGTGCGGCGAGCTTTTTGTCAGGTTTGTTGTTGGGTCGTGCTCCTCGTTTCTTCTGGGAGTTCTGAAACAAAGACACACACAGAGCCTCATTAGTAAGTCTTGACACCATATCGACTGTGAACTGTTTCAATAAAATGAAGAACGGACTCAGGCTGAAATGAAGAGGAGAGAGCAGGGACTTAGGGCCATCAAAAAGTGGTAATCTCAACTGTCAGCATCAAGACAAAAACAGATTAGGATTGTTTTGTGCAGCAAATGGGACGTCATTTTTGGGTTCTTTTGCACTTTAATATCACTAAATAACAGATTTAAGTCAGTGTAACTGCATGAAGCCGCAGTCTGGAGACTTAAATCCTTAAATTAAACATAAATACCAGAAAAACAGCTACCCTGGCTTCGACCAAACGTGACCACATTGGACTGCGAGCATCTTTTAGGTCCACTAATTACCATGTCCTGTTGTGTTTGTTTAAGCTGTACAAAATCAATCTCTTCAGATTCCTATGTCAAAACATCCAAGTTAGAGACATTAAAAATTCCATTTACAGCATAGTGCAGTGTAGTTTTCCTTTCAAATGATTTTTTTCCTTTCTTTTAAAACCAATTCAGAGTTTATTGAGGCTTAAAGGTAGGACTGAGATTGCTGCCACAAAAAGATGCATGGGTAGAACAAATTGGGTTTTCTCTACTACTACAAGAGCAGTCACAATGTATAAATGTCAAGGACTTAAAGTGTGAAAGGCAACAACAGAGAAAAAGCCCTTTTTACACACATAAAGAGCAAAATCAGACTTGTGGACCGGATAAGGACATTAGTCATTCCTGGTTTTTTAAAAAACGGTGTCAGCACAAACATTGACGTTGTATCTTCAAAAGTACAAAAGGTAATGGATGATGAGACATTGGCTACATTGGATACAAATCTGCTTTTTGGCAGATTTAGGCCTGCATTAGAATTAGAAAAATATATTTAAAATACTCAAAACCTATTTTTTTAAATTTCATCGTGACTGCCATGAATGGGCACACCAGAGTCATTAAATGCTTTTCTTATCTGTCTGTGCTTGATGTGTACCTGTAAGTGGTAAAATATCCAGACCATCTTTGTTTGAGCAGCTCTTTTCTTGTCATCTTATTATCTTACAAACAATACAATATTGTATGTACAGCAGCAAATCTGAGCCTTAATCTGCCACTGAACATCATTCTAGAACCTTATAAGCCACACACACACACACACACACACACACACACACACACACACACACACACACACACACACACACACACACACAGAAATATGAAATTCCAAACACACTCTTTCATATGACACACTTCCTCTCCCTCTTGGGCTAAGCTTTGGATGTCACTGCAGTGGTGATGTGTATCATTTCTGTGGAGACTTGAATCAACACTGATAAGAGCGTGGAATTACAGCTGTGAGGTGGAGGTACAAGTGCTAGAATAAAGAGACACACAGACACATCATCCACTGTTTGTCCAACTATCTTCCCAGTGCATCAGACTATCATAAATCATCATCCTTCCCTCTCTTTACAGCCAATCATCACACATACACATGTACACACAGGACAGACGCTGCAGTGCAAGCAGCCAAGCTCATCTGGCTCACTCCGTTTCCATGGAAACAAGCTACTCTGCAATGAGAACTGCCGACAACAAAAGAAAGAAACGGAGGGATGAATAGAACAAAAAGGTGATAAAGGACGACATAAATATATAAACAAATGCTACTGCTTGGGTCATTTTTTAGATCTACAGTGTGTTTTTAATTTTCCCCCAAATGACCAGGCTTTAAGTGAATTATTAAAATGCTCCGCGGACACTATCAAGTGGAGGAAATTTCAAAATATGTTATCTTATAACCAGGTGTACTGCAGCGAAGCATCAGACTGAAGGACATTTATCTATCTGTCTCACTTCTTTCTGTTTTTTTTATGCATTCTGCTCTTTTATTTCTTCCAAATGATCGACTCATCATTCGTTGGGCTATTTCCTGATTTTTAATTTTTCATCTTTCCATGTCCTATTTTACTCTCCCAACCCATTTTATAACCATTTTATTATCGAGTGCAAACAGTGGTTAAAAGCTCTGAACTCACTGATCGATAGGCCTGCCTGATAATGGAACCATTGATTATGGCTGGAGGTTGAACAGATGTCAGAACTGTTGGATCAGGTTTTCAGCTGGGCAGCAATCACTGCGATCCACGAATTTCCAGCAACAGCAAACGCTGCTCTGTCTGACAAATTGTCATTGGAGTTGAAAATGCAGCAAATGAATAGTTCCTCAAACCTTTTCTGAGGAAAGGTGAGCAGCAATCTCCCGAGTTAAAAAGTGAGACCAATGAGGAAAAGGGCCAAAAAGTGCAGTTCTGTAAACGGCCACTTAAAGCTGGCTTCTAGCTGAGTTCTGATATGGATTTCTCTTATACCAGACAAATAAAAGGGGCTGCTGTTCCCACATGGGAGGCAAAATGACATTTTGATGTTAGAGACTTTTAGAGACACATCATTGATTACAGCAGCAGGGAAAGTATAGCTTTCTTTGCAATACATCTGGTCCATTCAGTTGTCCCATTAGGTAGTGATCTTGTGGAACAACCTAATATATATGATACAGTGTCACAGAGTAACTGCAGGCCAGCCAGTGTGTACAATAAGAGGAGAGCGAATTCTGGCATATTTTATTATTTACTTGAGTCCATTTCCTGTCTGCATATCTGTTATTTTCCAGTGTGCCTGACTTGTTTAAACCTGCTTTACCTGCTGATTCTTTAGCGAGCTGGGCAGGAGCACGACAAGCTCTAAAGAATACGAACTGATATGTTAGGAAACTGTTGCACATTTGCAATAATCCAACAGACTGTCAGTCATCTGTGTGATCCTCTGACTCTCTACACAACGGAAAACAAAAAAACCAGCAAACAGTACAGGCTGGATTGCAGAAACTGATAAACCGATATGTCAGAGGTTCTTCTCGCTGCAATCTGCATCAATCTGACCAAACTATCAGTTTAACAGCTAAAATGAGAACTTCACTGTCTGAATCTGGAATAAAAGGATGGTGATGGCAGCTGTTCTTTTAAATATAGTAAATATATATGTTTCTGCTGATCATTGATGCAATGACATTAACATTAACTATGACAGATGGAAATACCTCAAATACCTGTGTGCAGGATTTTTATACCTCAGTCATTACCCTTCTATATAAAAAACAACCTAACAAATTTCTATTCCTGTTCCTGGCACCCTGGTGTATTTGATGTGCAAACCCTCATTTTCACATAAGCATGCTTTGAAATGTTCATTATTATTTTATGTAAACGCACACACACTGTGCCTGAGCCTGCTTCTCATGTTTCTCAGCCTGTAGGTCTACGGTTACGCTGCAGATACGGTAACAAGTCAACTTCCATGTTATCTGATAACATATTTAATAGCGTCTGACCGCTGCCTCTGCTTTTTCAGCAGCAGCAAAGGTTGTGTCAGGATTTATTTTACAGTAACCCCACTGTTGATCCTCTGCAGCAGAAATGCTGATGAAAGGGGCGATGGAGACAGATAAAAAAATGTGAGGGGGAAATGATGACATATCCAGAGAGTGTCAGAAAGAGGAGCAAACAGATGGATTTTCAAAGTCAAACACTATTGCCTGAGTGAACCTCAGGATAAAAGGGAACAGATCAGGACAGAGAGGGAAAGAGGAAGAGATGGCCAGTGACAAAGAGACAGAAAGCAACAACAATGGCAGAGGAAGAAAAAGGGAACATGAAAGAGAGAAATGTTGTCATTCCTCTGTCATGGATGAAGAGTCACAGCAGTGTAAACTTTTCTCCTTCCAATCCAATCCGATCCACAGCTCATCCAGCCATGGCGTATGGTACTGCAGAGCAGGGTGGGATCAAACGCAGTGAGACAAACACTCGAAGGAAAGTTGGGAAAGTCTGGAAGAGGGCCATGAAAAATGTTTAAAATGTTTGGCAGCTAATGAGGAACGGCAAAACCTAAACAAAGCAACGCTGCAATTCATGATGTGGCAATTACAACACCTGTAAAGGGCAAAAAATGTAAAAATGTGAGCGAATAAGAATGAAATAAAACCGACTTTATTGTGATGTTACTGTTGCTGAGAGCTTGAGAGACTGGAGAGAAAGAAACTGACATGCTTTCTGAGTGGAAATGGTTTTAACAGCGAGTCAGGTTACGGCCCGTCACACAGGTTAACTGACAATACATGACACTGCTCCTGGAGAACGAGGGGGAGAGAGAGGAGACTGCAAAGAAATCAGATTTGCTTTCAGTGTACAGACTCACTTAAACCAACCGGGCATGAAACCCTGGGCGTGACACAGCAGAGAGGAAAGGACTTCTAGAAAGAAATGGACTGTAAGGATGGGAGTCTAGCTTTGTCTTTACATCCACAAACTGAGGGCCTTTTTTCTGGTCCCACTCTCTGCCTCTATACACGGATGGACAGATTTAAAGGTGTACGCTGGCTGCACACACGGCATCCGTGGGGATCAAACACTTAACCTGGGCTACCAAACTCACTGTTCAACTGTCCAACATTTTCCAACGGTGACATTTTCAAGCTATTTGCTGATTTCATAGATTAGTTCACAACAGTTTTGATGCAGGGGTATCCTTTTATTTTGTTTTTCGAGTAGACACGGCAAAGCAAAGGTATGCCTAATATCCCTGTGTTGTGTTGTGTCTGCATTATCGTAATAATGTTGGTCCAGGATCAACATTGCACCGACCAGTCACGTGGCTGTGATGTGATAGCTTTGCAATGTGGGGAGAAAAAATAAAAAAATAAATCCTCTGCTTATATAAAACTCTCTCCTGGAACAAATGGTTAGCATTTAATGCTAACTGAATGCTCAGATAACATCCGTGGTCAGTTGCAATGTTAGTTATTATTATAATGATACAGGATACACAAACAAAGCAATGATTTCATGGACATGGACAGCATACATATAAATAATTATGCATAATTCTGAAGAAGGTCTGCACCAAAACGCTGCAAAGTCAGATTTTAAATCACAAAACTTTTATGTCACTTATAAAAATATTGTTGTCTGAAGAAAAACAAGAGTCTTTCAGTCACTGATGCACTGCTGCAAATAATTTACTCTGAAGGTAGAACTTAGATCAGATTGCTCGAATATTGAGTGAAAGTGTGTGTTTGTGGTTGCCAAGGGGATTGCGCAGGTTTCTGGAAAGAAAATTGATTTATTTGAAGTGGATGAAGCTCCAGACTCTCTCTCTCTCTCTTTGTTTCAGGCAGAGGAGCCGTCTCTGCATGAAAGAACAGGACATCACTACCGCACACCCGGGAACAAAGACTGGCCACAACACAGCACATAACGAGTTGCATAACCCGGGTGTGTGTCTGTGTGTGTGTGCAAGATAAGAATGGATGGTGGTGCAGAGAAATGGAAGAGTGACAAGTGGGAGAGGAGGAGATAATTAGAAAGTACTATCCCTCCTAGTGCTAACAAAACACAACAAATCATCAGCGCTTGCTGCTACAAATCATTAAATTGGCTCATTAATGAGGTTTGAAATGCAATTAATCTTGTTTTTTTATCTGTTTTGGGGACATAAACTGCCTCGCATTCTAAAACAGGCTAAATTAACACATCTTGCTCAAATCTCGCTATTTACCCACTGAAACAATCCAACAATGTCAACACCAAAACACAACTGTGTGCTTGTGATGTTGTGAACACATCTCAACATCATATTTATAGTTGAAAAATCCCTTTGCTTAATTCCTAGGATGCACAAGCAGCGTTAAGCAGCTCTTCCCGACTGCGTGCACACAGAGCAAAGCCGCTCCGAGCACAGCGGAGCAGAACAGATAATACGAAAGCAACACCAACGTTTTCCCAATCCCCAGCCCGCTCAGCTCATTACTACACGCTCACACTGTTTCTCCATACTTTGCAGTATCTCTCACACCCTCTTAACACACATTTCATGAAAACGTTCCAACACCCGGCTAGTCCTGAATTAGGAAATAATAAGCCCATTTGCTGTGAGCGCTTCAAGCATAAAGCCACTTTGGCTGCTGTGGTTATGACCATGAACTCCAACTTTTCTAAATTTCCATTTTCTAAATTTGCTTATAACTTTCAATCACACCGGTGGTTTTACAGGTTATGATATTATAAACAAATTATTTCTGCAATTCGATGGTTTTAGTTTGAGTTTCCATTTTTCTCACTTTTTCAATAAGATGTAAACGGTGCAGACAATATTTTTAGAATCAAGATTCAAAGATTCAAAGTGTTTATTGTCATGTGTACAGAAGAAATAGCATTTCTCTGCGCAATGAAATTCTTCCTTTGCTGTCCATACACAAATGCCACACACAGTGGTATGAATTTTCTTGTGGTTTTCACTAGTATAGGGATAATATTTTAATAAGATCCAGAGAAAGAATTCAGGAACATTTGCTGTCACATATCTTGGTACTGAAAAGAATGAAGATGAACAGACTTGTTGACTAGAAGTATCGACGGGCAGCTCTAAATGTATCCTCCAACAGAGATTTGTTTGCTGAACACACCTTTACATCTTTACTCTTCTTTTAGATAAGTGAACACAGTGAGGTCCCGTATCATCGCCAATATTACCGTAAATAAAAGAAGCCTGGCTGGCCTTGAGGCCTCAGCAGATGCAAAGAAAAGATGCCTTGAGAAACCTTGAGGTCAGTGGCAGCTTCAAATCGGTGGGGTTCAGTAAAGGCTCGATTGAGCGGGACCTTTCCACACCTCTCTAAAATAGGAAGATCTACCATAAAAATCCTGCACACCAATTTTACAGCTCCAGTGAGCAATTGGGGGGCGGCAAAAACTGCCGCATCTGGCTTCAAAGTAAAGATGATTTGTAAGTGAAGTGATAAAACCTGTCAGAGCGACTCTGGCCTCGAGTAGAAATTTCAAGATCTGGGCACATTAAATTTGATGCTGGAAACATCATGGTTAGGCAACACATCAGAGAGCGATGGGAGCGCGTGAAGAAAAACAAACACATTTGTTCGTTCATTTCGTCACACTTGCTCATTTCTTGCTTCATTTCTTGCTCTTCTACTCTTTGAATGGTAAAATGAAACGCAGCAAAGCCCTGCGCAGTGCACAAACTCTGTTAGTAATGTTTGCTATAATGAAATATTCATTTTTGACAGCTGAAAGCTAATGGTGACACATTCCTGACTGTACTATAACAGCAAAAATGACTGGTTTGAGTTCTTACGAATGCAACTGTTAAATAAAAAAACATCCATTTTTCATATAAACATGATGTAGCCTCCCCTGCCTTAAACTGGGAGGTAAATTTCACACAAGCACACAGGAAAAAAACACACCAACAGTGAAGAGGAGGAATGAAAAAGTGGAAAGCCAGTGTGGTTAGGGATGACTGAGCTTTCCAAAACTATCAGACTGGCACATTAACAGCAGAAACGCAAGGATCCAATTAACGCAAACAACGAAGTCGTTCATTTTTGAAATGTATTTTTGTTGTGTGACGTCTGCTTTAATCAGAAAAGGATTCCTGGGAAAAACTCACTCAAGGAACGTCTGAAGCACCAAACGGCTCCAGTTCAGAAATCCGGCAATTAGTTGACGTCAGTGTGGACTTTATGGTGGAGTGTAAAACAAAGGTGCCTTTCTCTAGCACACACGCACACATACTCACTGCATGCTATCTCTGCTTGCACCCAGTTATGTCCTGCTTTCAAAATACAGCAGGGAAAGCAAGAGGAAGAAAAAAACTGAACAGAAGAGAAGCTGATGAATGAGAGTTGTATGTGAATGAACAGCCTGGTGCCATCACGGTGAAGAAGGCAAAGCAGACGACTGTATCATCTTCATAGAGATACAGGGAGATGTGGAGGAGGAACAGACACGCTGACTGAAAACTATTAATCTAACCGTTTCCGTCTGGTGCTTCGGGATGTCTGGGCGATAGGGTCGCGACCCGGGCAGACTGAGTGAGACAAAATGGTACAAATAACATTTTTTTTTGTATTTCTCCCTGTGTGTTGTCTGCTAAACATGCAGTGGAAAAATAAAAGCTAGATATCACGGCAAAGCTCCTTCTGACCGCCGTGTTATGTAGCTAATAAAGTATCTGGTCAGTGTATGTTAATCTATATGAGCACATTAAACCTCTTATTAGGGAATTTTGCTAAATACTAGGATCAAAGGCAGAATATAATTTAAATTTCCAGGGTACTGTTAAACAATGGGAATCCATGGTTGCTTGTAAATCCTCACTCATGTTTGGTTTTTTAATGCCTAAACATATGAGCACCTGTATTTACAGATGTGTTTACCCCATCAAGAACCTGTTCCATGTATTTCCACCCAAAAAAAAAAATAAATTTGGAACCAGCATGACAAACCTGAAACTGGCCATCAGCGGGTGTGGGAGTGGCTTCTGAAAAGAATTCCAATTCTTGGTGGATTCAGCCAACACATTCTGCTAGCCACAATTTTTCTTCCCACAGAAATGACCCCAAATCCTGCTAATAAGAAATGTGGGTTGGCTCTCAAAAGGGATTGAAGCTGATTTGGCATCAGAACTGGCACCGAGACTAGTGAGTGTTGGTAGAAAACAGTTTATTCCTAACATCTACTCCTCACACACACACACACACACACACACACACACACACACACACACACACAAACAGAAAAAAAGACCTAATCTTTCAGTATGTCACAATATAGCTTAACCACAACTGGATGCACACACCTTTCCATTGCCTCTGCTGATGAATTGTTTTGTCAAACATTAGCATTCATTAATTACAGCAGGTCTGATGGAAATCTCCTCTGTGCAATTTTCCTCTGTGCAATTAAATTGATCCAAACCCTGCTGCGAATTAGTCAGTGTTTTCTGGGAAATCACCGGAAGTTGAGCTCAAACACTCTCCTCCAGCTGCTGGAGCACCATGCAAAGGCTGCCCAGCTGCAAGAGCTGAGAGCGTCATTCATTCATGTGCTGTTGCTTTTGAATACTATTACTTAAAAGAAACAGTTATGTTGCGTCTTAAAATGTTCCCACAGTGTCTGTTGTGGCGTTTCGCTGTGCAAATTAAGGCTGACATGATGTAACGCAAGAGTGATTCAGCTCACATCCGCCTGTGCGTATCATTGAAGCTTAAGCCAATAGAGTGAATGGTCTATTAGCATTGCATTAGCATAGCATTAGCAGAGCAACAAAGAGCTGCAAGACAGATAGAGCTTGGATATGATACTCTGCAACACCAGACTGTACAGAAGAGAAAACCAGCCTCCTTCTCTTCAGTTTACGTTGGCTCTTCACAGACAGACAGACACACACTCTGAAACAGGCAAACAAAGGATCAAGAATTAAGGAAGATGAGGATGGAGAAGGAGGGGCAGAGCAAGGAGGCTTTGTAGGTCTTTGTTACTAAAACCACTGCTGACTTTCAGCCACTTCCATTACAGAAAAGCTGACAGTCTATATCTGCCGATGTGCGTGCACGAGTGTGTCTCCAGACGCTCTGCTTATTAAGGCAGTGTGTTAGTAGGTGACCTTGCGCAAATGAACAGCCTTCAAGTGGTATTGATCTGAATTATTCATATGTGTACAGTGTGCACATTGTGCCTTGACAGTGCGTGTGTGCGTGTTAAGCTGCAACATGGGTGTGCATAATATAAAGTCCAGCCCACTACGGGTGCGAGTGAAGGGATCTGTGTGTTTTTATGAGTGTGCCTGGTAGAGCTGGAAGCTGAACAAAGCAAGCACAGCCTAAGAGGAGGACTAGTGTGTTTGCGTGCGTGTGCGTGCGTGTAGTAGACATCAACCCTTAATGCCAAATACCTCTCTCACCTCCTTCCTTCCTTCTCTTCATGTGTCCACAGGGTCCTAACGCCTTAAAAGTTTCCTTATTCCATTGATTATCAATTGTTACAACCAATATTATTCAGTTAAACTGTGTGCTAATCACAAGCGCCAAATATGCCCCTCAGGGACTTGTTTTCTATTTCCTATTGTGCTCTTATTTTGCCTTTGGAGTAGACGGGCACATTTTTGGCATTTTCTGGATGATATTTGATCAAAATATTAAGACACTGCTACATCTACAAGAACACAAAGCAGCCACGGTGTAAACGTCCAGATTATCCTGATATATTGTAGTAAAAACTGGCAGCTGATGTGCCACTGCAATCTAGAATGATAGTTTATAACTATATAATATAACATCACTACAGTCCTGTACACAATATAAGGTTTTGTGTGTGCCCACTATAAGCAGTTTGCCCCAGTGCACTGATACCAGTGATACTGAATTGTATTTGTGTCTGCTTATTTTGTGCTTTTACTAGAAACCCTCCATGGTGATGTCAGAATTAAGTAAGACATCCAGACAGGTGCATCACAGATATCAGACTCTTAATATTTGATCGTCTGACCTCTTCTCCTCTGAGAAGCAAATCCAGGGAGCTAAGGATGCAGCATCCATTTACATCCCCCCGCCTCCCGACAAACGCCTCTGCAACCGCAGACCATAATATGTTGCCTTGGCGATGGCTTTTGCAGCCTGTCGCTAAGGCACCCTGTTGGCAACACATTAGTGAAAAGACAGAGAGACGAAGAGGAGGACGGAAGCGGGAGAAGGAAATGTGGGAGGGGTGAAGGGGACGGAGGGCAGGATGAATGATAAGCGGGTCGAAGAAGAGAAGAAGGAAAGAAGGAAAGGAAAGAAGGTGTTTCAAAACAAATCAGAAACAATAAAGTACAGGAAGCCCAGACACTTAAAAGGCTTTTGACAGCTTCACCTCTTCAAACCCAAACCATGACCGATGACCAAATACAACTGCCCCTCTTATTCTCCTGTTTATTTGTTGTCATTTAGTAAGCTCTTCGCTAATAAGGGCAGACAAAGAAACCATATATATCTACATAAACACCATTAACAGCACATTCCCTATGTGCGTCATGTAAGAATATAAAACATGTGACATGATGACGGACTGTCAGCAGTGGCACAGAGAGAAGGAGAGGCAACGACGAAAAGATTTACTGGTATAATAAGAATAATATGACACTATAATTCTGCAGTCATAATAATTGCATTAAAGGAAATAAGACAAAATTACAAGTGTCTCGTTGCAGGCTGTAAAGTGTTTCCCTGCCACACTTCTTTTTCCTCGCAATCATTTTTTCTCTTCCAATTCGTCCTTGCGTTCTCATTGCAGAGAAAAAAGCTCCACCGACAATATTTCTCTGCATATATTTGGACATAATTTTTAAAAATGGCTGTCCAAATGCAGGCCAATGTGAAACTGTCATAAACCTGATTTATTGTTTAGCACAGGGAGCAGCATGGAAAAACCTTTTTCCAGCCTACTCGGTGCAACATATTATCCAGCCTGCAAACATGATTCTGGGTTTTGTGACTCTTAATGATGACTTGCCTAGTAACTCTTATGTTTAGTAGATGATTGCAAGCAAATGAGTCATCAAGTTTGATGCTTTTTTATGTTTTAAGAGTCATGCTGTGCAGTCGCTCTTGGACTGCAGGCGGCTCTTAAGTTGTCTTTGCAGCTTTATTTACACAGGAACATTTTCTTTCTTTAAGAAGTCATCTTTGGCTGCTATTGATCATACCCGACGCTTTATAAAAAACAATACTTTGTGTAAAACGTATAAGACGTGTCCTGATGGAACTGTTTTAATTGTTATTTGCTACTTGAACTTGAACACCTGTCTTTTATGGTACAGTCACACTAGGGAAAACAGTGGTTGCAAGTCGCAAGGAGGTTGCTGTCCTGGGAGGTGTTAAGCTAAGAGGAAGTTGTTGTAAACGCAGGCTTTCAGTTGGTTTCAGTCCTCGTGTGTTCGTTTGCCATCTGGTCTGGTTAAACAAGCATTAAACATCATCTTTCCTCCCCCTTTTTCTCTGTGGCAGGCACCTGATCTGACAGCAAGTGTTACCTCAGAGTCACAGAGAGAAACCATATGTGAATGAGAAAACAAACACACACACACACACACACACACACACACACACATACACACTCAAGCTCTTTCACCAACATACCGGGTCTCCATCTGGTGTGCGTGACAGAGGATGTCCCAGCAAAGCATAAAACAGCACCCAGTTAGATCCTATAAATAGAGAGCATCATCTACAGTTAACACCTCTCTGCTCTCCTGCAGCCAGGCCCTCTGCCTCACAGTTTATGTTTTCGACAGGGAATGGAGGAAAAGCCCAAAGTTAACCACGTGCACCTTATCACCGAGATTAGCATCAGACAGAAAGTCAGATTGCGGTGGGAAGGAAGCAACAAAGAAAGAAACTCAGGGATAAACATTACTGTGTGTGTTTTTCAAGGGTAAATGTCCTGAATCTTTAAAGGATCATTACTGCGGGATGATTATCTTGCAATTTGTAAGCTCTGGTTTAGAAGTACAAATGTTGCACAACTTGTATTTTGGGCACATACAATATGATCCTGGGAAGCTGAGTGGGATATCATTAGTAGCAAGCACAGTGTTACTAGTATGGATGCTCTGTTATAACGGCCCCTATAGACATGTCAAATTATATTAGCCCATCTGCAAATAAGATAAGATTCATCAGTATTGGTGACATTTCTATTTCTTCATAGACATATACACTGTTATTCTACAAGGTTTGGGCATCTCCACAAACATTTTAAGCAAATAAGGAGGTGAATTAACTATAAATTAACTAATGTATATGACACACATTCATGAGTGGTTTGCACTCATGCATATGGTCAGTAGCTTCCTGATAAGTGGGTTTCACATGTTTAATTAATCAGTATATCTTGTCATTTGCAGTTTCACACCTGACACACACACACAGACACACGGGGTGCGCTAGCTAACGGTCTGAGTGTACTGCATGTGTATGTGCAAGAGTGCAGAGTGAAGTGAAGCGTGTCTGACAGGCTGACTGTGTGTCCAGTAATTGGCAGCATGAACTCCATCAGTCTGTGGGAGCGATACTCCCTTTATGTTCGATGTAAAGATAACAGAGAGCGCAAGTATCAAATGAAAATTGCAGTAATAACGTCACATCTCTTTGTTAATTTTTTCTATTTTAACTGTCATGCGAATTTTTAAACACGCAAAGTGTACGCATTATGCATATGAAAGAAAAATTAAAAATAATTATATTTAACAGTGTGTCCGTCCCACTGGAGAAGGCCACAGGAAGCCATTGTGAGGTTCATAAAAGCAGACTAAGTGAAGCCCTTTGTGCTTTGAATAATAACGGGCTGTTTGATCTCACTGACAGCAGAACAAAGCCTGACTCTGATGGACATGTCGGGGTTCTGGTGACCTTTTAGGTGTGTCTGACAGTTCAAACACAACGACAAAGACAAAACACAGGCACCATCCGCAGGCACAAAAGTGGTATCAGCGCGATTACCAAAAGAGGACAGTGCTGAGATTATACACAGGCTTTCTGAGTTATTGTAAAACAGGGAAAAACTCAATCTGTCCAGATTTCGAGATACCTGGTTTAATTTCATCAAGACTATTCAAAATTCAAAGACTTTTATTCATAAATAATAAATAGAGCAATACCTTCTATTTTAATTTCAATGCCAGTGAGAAACAAGCGCAAAACCAGATCAGAGCAGAGCAAATTAGGATTTAATGCCTTCTAACGTTGACCACTCCTACTGGGGTTATAATTTCATTTGACATTCAAGAAGATATCTGCACCATAAGCCTTAAATAACCTGTCCCCGGTGTTTGTCTGGGTTGAACTGTTGATTTCATTAGATTTAATTAACATCTTGATAACTGAGCTCACGCATAATGAAGCTGCAAAACACTTGAGGCGTGCTCTCATACCAGCTGAAACGTATCTTCCCTTAACTGTCAGAGATTTCCTGTGTTTGTCGACAGACATTAAACACACCACTCGTCTCCTAGCCTCGCCGTTCGCTCCCCTCATCTTTTTTTCTTATCTCCGTCTCCTTCCATCAGGGTCCCGCAAATCCAGGCAATCAGTTGCTGTGACAGGAAATCAAACAGGATATGACAGGCTGATTGGAGCCTTAGCCTCACTTTCTGAGGAGAAAGAAATGTTGTGACCTTGTCTTGTCCACCAGTAATAACTGCTTATGTGAGGAAAAAAAACTGCATGTGTTCATACCGTGCATATTTAGTATCCAGGAAGCTACTTTTAAAGTTAGATCTTCTTCTTCTTTCATGCTTTCGTGCATTAGGGGAAAAATGTAATTCCTCATTATTACCACTGCATACATCTTCCAGCCTTCCAGTGTTCTGGAGTGGATGTAGACTCACATGCTGGGTGCAGGACTGGCTCTTCTCACTCTTCCCACTCACTTTACTCAGCTTCTTCCGTCTTTCAGGAGTAATACAAATCGCAGAAATAAAGCCTGAATTATTCCTGTGTGCGTTATTAACAATGACTGATGTGGCATTTATAATTACATCACAAACATTAGCAGCTAATAGGAAAAACAAGTCTTCTCCACATGGCACAGTGTGAGCTTATTCAACCCAGTTACCGGCTCCTGTGACCTGATTATTGTGGCTAATGTAACTCGCACAGATGCACGCAACCACACCCAAACAAACATTCAGTCGTTAGCTGTGAGTTAGAGAACGCGTTTTTAGCACAGTTTATCGACCCTGATGACCTGCTACAAGGACTTGGGATGTGACTGTCACCCTCGACAGGAGATGAGCAACGCTAATGAACACGGAGGGCATCAATGTGGAGCTGTTTTTATCGCGTGGCTGTTACTGTCTCCAAAGCAGATTTTGCCCACGGGACAATAAACTTTAGTGCGTCATAAATTACAAGGAGAGGTAGAGAAGAAAGGAAAATGAAGGCAGGGAAAGGCGACGAGAAGGACAGACAGAACAAAAAGGGCAGACTTGGAGAAAACAAAATATCATCAAATTAGTTCAGAGAGCTTATCAGATCGTCACTACACTACATTATAATTTACAATCACAATCATTTAAAAATATCTTTCAGAATGCTTCTTTATTTCACACAGGGGTTAAATGTCGATTGTTGAAAGCTGATTGCCAACTGGTTGTATTCTGGTTATATTCCTGCAAAAACAAAGCTGCTGAGTGTTTATGGCATTTTGCATCTTGCACCCCTGGAACAAATTCAAAAAGAAAAATTAAGTTAGTTAAAACAAGCAAATGTAAATTAAAAAACAAAAAAGAATTAGTACACAAAAGTACAAATCTCTAGCAATGATGGCAGATAACAATGTTTCTATTTCTGATCCCAAAGTTTAACAGTGAAAGGATCTTTCAAACTTTTGCTAACCCACAAAAATCCATCCAATCTCATATAAATCGATGGTTCCTAATACCAAAGTCTTCGACCCACATGTTACATTTAAGGGCTGCTGTGCTTTTCTCTGTCTGGCTGTAATAAATTAAGCTGGTGGAGCCTCTGGCAGATGCACACCCAGGAGAGGAAAACGCGCATGCACACATATACACATCCGCGCTGAACCACTTAGCTCTGCTTCACCGCTTCGATCAAATCTACACGGAGACCAGCTGGGAAGAAATGCATTTTTGACCTCTGTTTGACAGAACAACACAAACGTGCCTTACTGAACCTCCTGCAACCTACAGAGGCAATCACCAGATTGTTCAAAGTACCCAAAGATAACTCGAAGAGTTTCCAAGCATTTTAGCAAATGCTTGGAAATCCTGACACCAGCGTCACTGATTAACCACATCTAACTTTCATTAGGTTAATAAAGCGCTGGGAGTGCTCAGGTAGACTAGCACAGTATACGAACCAGTCCATAATAAAGACAAAAGAGCGTGAAATAGACATCCAGTGACCTAAGATCTTATGGCATGGTGTGGGTAAAGACGCAGCCTATATGTTTGTCATCTATATTGGACTGTTTACCCTACAGCATTTTACATTTAGCATTGCACAGCACCTTAGGTCTCAGACTCTGTGTCTTGACACTCAACAGTCATCTTGGTAATGCCCCTGGATGGTTATTTGGTGCCAAGAAGAACAAGTCTCTATTCTAATGAATGACTTTATTAATTTATTATTAATGAGAAGTTTGGTTACTTCAGCCCTAAAAAGGGTTTTACAGGCTTTTCTCCCCACATGTTATATTTCAGCTACAAATGGCTCAAACCACAGTACTAATACAGTCAATGTGTCCAAGTCTTCTCAGCATACAAGCATTTGAAGCAATGTCATGCTGATTCACAATATATACAGTAAGCCGAGAAAAACAATTGGTACACTCACCTATGTATTGTCTTAACTACAGCCCTTAGATATGCCCGCCCCTACACAACTGAATTTAAACGGTGTGCTTGTATCAAAGCAGCTACATGACTGACTTGTTTCCTGGGTCGGCTTAAATTGGCTTTCGGGGTCAGGAGCAGGTCAGCTCCCATCTCTGGTGTTGCCTCATTCTCCCACAGATTTCAGGTCTTTCACAGGAAGTGTCTCATAGTGGCAACACGGATTTGTCTCCTCTCTGTTGTGCCCAGCAGCATCCTCACATGAACATTACACTGTCAGAAACCTTCAGCAGTGGGAGTTTAATAATCCACTTTCTGTCTAATTATAATCACAAAGGGTTTAAGTCCGGGCTTGTAGTTTTGATGTGGGCAATTTCCCCCCCACTAATTATGAAGAAATCTATTTATGAGAGCACCCAGAGCCTAATTTGGAAGGAGACCATTAGACCATTTATAATAAGTCTGAAATAATAAATAAGCGGATGACTCATCAACAGGTTTTAGTTAGTTTTGCACATATTAACAATAACTGCCTCCTCAGCCTGGACGCTCATATAACAAGACTGCCTTTGAGACAGAAAGTGATTCTCTGCAGCAAGCTTCAGGGTTCAGGTTAATGAGCCATAACAGAGTGAATATTAGCCATTTAAACAGTGATGGTCTGGCCTTGTGGACTGCAGCAATCTCATAATTCCCTGCAATATGTGGGCTAATAGCTAACCCCGATGACATGAGACAATCAGGGAAACGCAGCTGAATCCAGCCATTCTGGACGGCATATGCTCTGTTCTGTAGGAGAGGACAAACCTGCAGTAAACTGACCTTGGCAAGAGGACACTTTCAAAGGATCCCTTTCATATTTAAAGCTACGTCAGACAATTTCACTTCCTGGCAAACCTGCACAGCTTCAAGGAGGGATCGTCTAAAATGTTTTTGAAGTCCATCCGACAAATCTTAGAGAAAAGTGCCAGGGAGCAAACCTGAGTCGCACTCTTTCTTTATTCCTTGTTGAAAGGATTTAGATATGTTGGTCCAGGTTTTTCGCTCATGTTTCAAAGAAATTCTGTATTTTTCTCCTAACATACCGGTAACTATCTCAGTCAGCATACTCAGTTTATGCCTTTCTGTTTACATTTTCTGCATTTGATAACCTTTAATTGCATACTGTACTGGTTATTGATCTAATAACAGTCTAAACATTAAGCTCCCCTGCTTTCTTGCTGCAAAATAAATGACCAAATTCATGCCAGCCTTTGAAAGTGTCAATTTTATAACCTACAGTTTCCTAAACACAAAGCTCTGTGCAAGTACATTTTGTTTTTTAATGGACATGTGATGATAAAAAACAGCAATCATGTAATTAACTGCTCTAACATAAAAAATCAGAGCCTCCTTACTTTTTATTAAAGTGCTCTGAAGGCTAAAACCCACAGTGTGGTCACGTGATCATGATCAGCTGATGAAACCATGCACTCTTTAATGGTCCACTGGTGTCCTCTGCCATCATGCAAAGGCACGAAGATAAATCTCCTTTACTGTGGGATTACACAGTCACCTACTCCACTGAACATGTCTCTCCTCCACTCCTCAAACACCTCTCTATTATTTCCTATACACCACCTTATTTACATTTCCATCACCACATTTCTGTTTTCTTGACTTTCTTCTCCAAACTCCACCTATTTGTGTTCCCACACTCATCCTGGCTTCATTTCATCCCTACCTTGTATTCATATTTTTAACTTTTCCTTTATTTTCTCTGTTGACATCCAGATTCATGTCAAAGTCTTTTTAGCAGTACTTTATGTGCTTTCCACATCCTCATTCATTTTGCTTCCAATCAGCTCAAAAAATGACAAAAGTAACTCCCAGTCATCAGCCTATCACAGCTAGCAAAGAGCGAAAGGCAGGGTTAACCAGGTAGCCTGTCCATCACAGGGCCAACACATAGAGATGGACGCCAACTTAGAATCTCCAATTAACCCAACCCCACAAATGTATGAGGAAGCTGCGGTACCTGGATAGAACATGCAAACTCCTCACAGAAAGGCCCCCAGCCAGATGGTGGATTTGAACCTGGAGAAACCCTCCCACCCTCCGCCAAAAGTAACTTAACTCTGAAAAAAGCAACAGATCATCACTGAGTATTTTTGGCAAGGTATTAAGAAGGTGCTAATAGCTTCATTAATATACTGTTATTTTAAAACTCTGAGGACAGATCGTAGCCTCTGTCACATATCAGCTGGTGTTGTGCAACATTTCACAAATAACTTATTCGGTTCAGGTTTCTTTTTGAGAACTGCTCAGTCCTTTTACAATAACCGCATCAAACTTTCCATTCCCACCTGGTCACCTGGAAACTAAAATGCAATAAAACTGTCCAATGGCTGCTTACAAATACCAATTCTCTGGATCACCTTTGCCTCTGTCATTTTTGTCACGGTTGAAGACACCAGGAGCGTCTTTTGGTAAAACGCTTTGTTTAGATCTAAATCTGCGCTCGCTAAAACAAACACTTCTAATAGTTCTGCTTCTAGCATTGATGTCACATGGCGGAGCACACAAAGAACTCTTTCTTCCCCCCCCCCACCCACACTTTCACAATAACATTTAAGAAACCCACAAACGTTTGCTGAATGCCATAGCAGACACAAGCTTCAGACTGCCCTTTTTCTAAAAAAGAAAGAAAGAAAGCACAGAAGAAAAGAAGGTAAAATCGATTTCCTGATATGTATTTGATCAGGGTGATAAGCTTGTACATCTAATACTTTAGCCCAGCTATTTCACTTTGCTAGCAGACGTAACGTGAAGTCTGTTGTACAGAATCAGTGAGAATGCAGGAACAAATATCGCTGCTGGAAATTTAATCTGACGCACACTACTCACACAGCACATATTGGATGCTTATACATGCTTACACAGCCCCGTCTGCCTGCTCTGCTAAGTCAGGTCATGCAGCTACAGTCATTTCTTTCTTCTTTTCATCTTTTCCTTTTATTGACCTCTTTTTCCTCACCTCTTTCTCCCCTCCCCTCCCATCTCTGTCATAGTTCTTAACACAGCAACCCTTGGAGCCACTTTTCCCTTCTTGCTGTTGCACAATCAGCCCCTATACCACCAGTTGGGTCATCACATAATAATCCCTCTATTTCTTTTTCTCTTTCGGGCAGTCAGTGAGTCTGTGATTACATTAGAGTTCCTCTTCTCTGCTCAGGCGAGCTCCAGATACCCACCGCTCCATTCTGCCTTATTAGACATTGTCTGTGCACTTGGGTGATTGGGTAAGGCTTTCCGCCATGCTACAAGTGAATTAGTCAAACCTTTCACAGTGAAATAAACATGAGAAAGATAGTATTGCAGAACAATAATACTGCCTCGTCTTTTTCTTACATTAAGCCATTACTTATTTTTTATGCATGACAAAAGCACAGGGTAGAATGCAAACTGTTAGTCTCAACTCATTGTTCACATATTAGGTTTTTTTAAGCGCCTTCAATTAGACGAAAACTTTTATTAATCGTTATGGAGATGGGTTAACATAGGAGCAAACAGGAACTGATTGAGTTGAACAGCTAATGGACTTGTGCATTAGCAGATCCATATCTGTTACAAGTGAGCAAACTATCTGTTGATAAAGTCTCTTTGATATGAAACATTGGTTTTATTATTGAGCTACACAAACCTGATAAAAATCATTCGCAGGCAGCCAAGAAAGACTTGTTTTGCCCCAAGGAGCTGTCAAGTGAAAACTATGAATATGCCCATAGTTTCTCGAGTTTTCTGTTTGGATGCTTTATTATTTGACTTTTACTGGCTTTACACAGCACACAAGAACAAAATGCACTTGAGACAAAAACAGCATTAAACAAAGCTGTGTGCTTCTGCTTTAAGGAAGGCAAATATTACAAACATTCATTTCAGAATTCGTATGCGGTTTGAGGAATTGCTTGGGAGACGATTTAATTATCACAAAGAAACAATATTATGCTGCAGCCTGTTTGGAGAAAGAGGTTATAATATTCAAATTACTCCTGCCACAGTCAGTGAGGCACTCAAGGAGGTTTTAGATGGTGATAAATGTCTTTGAATATAATCAGCATCGATCCACTCCCAGGTAAGACACACTCACACCAACAAACACAGCAGGTTCAGATTTATTCTCACTTTTTAAACCAAACTTGGCAAGCTGACGGATAAAAATGTTTCTGCTCATGAGGACCTTCATGATATGAACAGACTGCATAATTTGTGGCTGGAAAAACTAAGTAGTAAAGACGTCTCAAATCAATGCAGACAGCAGAAAAACTACATGAGCTTTCTACTTATGGTCAAAGTGAGACTGAGTCCATGAATGCCATGGATCTCAAGTACTTTGCACTTTAACCCCAATTATTTATGTTCTTAATTTAAAGGTGGAAATGTCAGGAAGGAGGAAAAGCAGAAGAGTAGAAATGAAGGTTTAAAAAACAAAGTAGTAAAGAGGAGAGTCAGTGAGGAGCGTACCAACCGTCAAAACACGAGACATCAGCACTGATCTAAATGAGCAAGTGTGTGTGACTGTGAATTATGCAACACAGCCTTACTATGAAATCCTCACACTGAGATACTACGAAGAGACATGTTAGAAGATCCTTTTTAGATCATGTAACTCATCGCTTTATAACAGCCCCGAGGCGGCAGCTCAAGTTTCTTTATCAAGATGTCACTGCAGGGAGCGGCCAATAATGAGCAGAGAACTGGGGAAGAAATGCTGTGATGTTCCAACAACCTGATGACACATGTTGGAAATACAGATATACAGAAAACATTTTAACCACAAAGTTAACAAAAAAATGAAAAATTACTATTTGATTCTTTAACTACTACTGAAAACAAATTTCTTTGAGTTGTTTTTAACTGTATCCCACAGCTGTTATCACCAATCAGAGAGTTCAAGGAAAAGTCAAACAGCCCATGAATATTCCTCCACAGCTGTGATCCCACAGTTTTGATGGATCACAAATATTTAACGAAAAACAGCTCTTATGGAAAATATTAAAAAGTCTGCTTGTTTAAAAAAAAATCAAAGTCAATTCATCTAGATCAGGAGTGTCAAACATAAGGCCCGGGTTCCAGGATTGGCTCAGCAAAAGGCTAAAACCTGGCCCATGGACAGCTTTGGACTTTTTACTGTATTTTCACATTTCTTTCTTTCTTTCTTTTTTTTTTTTTTACAATGGGTCTATGGGAAAAAACAAAACAAACAAAAACATTTTCAGTGAATTAACATTTTTTTATTGACAGGACAGCCTATGGAATGAGCTATTACAACTCTTTCTGTAATTTTAAGCCCAAAGAGTCGTGCTTACATATTTCTTTTACTTCTTTATCTTATAGAAAAACTTTGGGTTACTTAACATAATCCCTGGCTCTTTGATAACAGAGTGAGGTGTTTCACTATGGGAGTCAAACACTGAGCGAAATTTAAAGAAAAAGAACTGATGTGTATGGTTGAAATTGCACTTCTTTTTCTTATATTGAGATATCTCATGGATTTTAATGGTGTAGTTAAACTTCTTTCACTGGTCTAGATCACCTAAGATCAAAGTCGGATCAAAGACGATTTTGGTGTGCATTAAGCAGTACTGGAGATACTGATTGTCTGCCTTCTCTGAATATAATCAGGGAACTTCAAACTTCACTTTCCATGGCAGAAATATATTTAGGAAAATTCAGCAATTCCTCAGTCTAGAAATCATGACCAGGTGACTCAAAATAAATAAACAAATTAAATAAATAAATAGATAAAATGCACAACGTGTGACCTTCATGTGAAAATTTCACAAACATGTTTTTTCTCCCATCTACATCCACCAGTCAAATGAAGCTAACTAACTTGGAGATGCTAAAACTGTTTACATCTTGCTGGATGTCACTTTCAAGGCCCTCGCGTCATGAGTAGATGGATGCTTCGCTCTGCGGAACTGTGCAGTTGAGTAGTAATACATAAGTCTATTGACTGTGGGAAGACCATGTGTTCATCAATTTAAATGGAAAAACATTTTATTCTCTCTAATTAATCATTTTATATTAAAGAAAATTCTGGTCTTATAATCGTCCTGCATTTCTGATGGCAAACAATCACAAATCCAAGTACAGAGCTATCCCTGCCAGGCTTACAGCTGCTGTGGGACATCACGGTAGCAGGGTAACCATAGCAACACACATGACACAGGCTATGTCGCCATAGTAACCGCGGTGCAGCCAGACTATCATCAGCGGGAGGTGCCAGCTATTCATTTTCCACGTCTCCACTTCCACATCACAACAAGGCCTGGCAGCACCGTGATGATGTCACCCGGGAAGCAGGAAGAGGGCGATGTAGAGAAGGGGGGAGACGTGGAAAGAAAGGGAGGAGAAAGAGGGAGGGAAACAACAGCAAGAGAAGAAGAGGGAGAAAGAAAGGGCATAGAGAGGAGGTTTTGGGGGGGAATGGATGGATCTTAGGAACAAAAGAGACGCACACCCTTGTAACCCTACCTGCATGTGTGCAGCCATGTTAATCTCCTTGCTGTGGTTTCGCGCAGCCACGGCTGAACAACGTCAATACCCAGCAGACCTCCCATTTATATGCATCAGCACCAAGCCTCGACATTCATCATACAATAGATACTATACGGACCTCTCAGCCCCAGGCAATAAACACTTTAAACACTGTATCTTGAGCCAAGTCCTTGCAGCTAAGAAAACCTCAGACTCATTTTACTACATTTTTACATAATCCATGTTTGTTTTGGTTATTGCGTGTCTGTCATTTGTTTCTGCGCTGCATTCCCCAGCTGTCAATCAGACGCTGGGGGTAGGACTGAGAAGCCTGTGGATTTCTGCCGAAAAGGTTTAAACTGGAGCTTTTGTTCCGTCTTTGTTCATTCATGGCCCTTGGAGGGCCATCTGCTAATACAAAACATTCAATTTCTCCATTTTCCGAGCCGCTTGTCTAGCTTAGAGTGGCTGCAGTCTGCAGTTGTCAATGGGTGAACGCTGAGGTATACCCTGGACAGATCACCCGTGCATTAAAAGACCAGCAGAGATGGATGACCACACCAAATAAAGATACAAAAATGAAATATATGGGCAGTTTAGTTCACTGATCAAGCAGACGATCGTATGGCACACAGCAGCAGCCCCCTTCTTTTCATTCCTACTTTTAACTACTCCCACTCTGATAAAGGTGAAAAATGCCCCCCAAGAGTAAATACAAATATACATTTTCTTGACTTCTTGTTCTTGATCTCAGTTGCATTTAGGAAAATTTTCCATTGCTACTATTTGGAACGAGACAAATAAATAAACCAGGCCAATATCTTGGTCAATACGAACTTATTGTAGTTTCTTAATATCAGTCTAGCTGTACTGACATTATTCAATAAACAGCATTCATCTTTTTTTTTCAAATCTGTGTCAGCCTTAAATACTGGATTTCAGTATTGAGTGACTAAACTCGAAGAACACGATAACTTTTTTGGGTTTCAAGCTACAGCGACTGGTCTGCTCAGTCATCAAATCCTTACAAAGTGATGAAGTAATCTATTACAGTATTACACACTCCTCAGTTTTAATATTAAGATTCTGTTGTCTGTAATATTATGAATTACATGAAGTATTTGAGTTATTTGAAAATCACCACAATCTGTTTTTATTTATTTTTAAACAGGGGCTTTAAAAATCATTCTGTGAGCCACACAGTGTAATTATTAATAACCTCACTATGACTGGATATCGACTGGACTTCAGCTACGATCATGCTGCAGCACTACCGAACAAGAAATCTAGCGTATCGGGTGTTTTGGTTCTTCTTCCACAGAGGAGCTCATCAGAAACCACAGTCTTTCACTTAGCAAAGGGTGATGCCATTAAATTTTAAGGTACTCTACCCTTTTAAAAATTTAAATGCCTTTATCGATTTGGCTCTGCTCAAGTTAGCCTACCTCCAGCCAGTTTATCTACTGAACACTGAGATCCCAGCAGCAAAACCACAGACAGGCTGAAGCTGCAGCACGGTCTGTGGAGCAGATTGACAGCCATTCAAAGAGGTTTTTATTCCTGCGACGCTGAAAAAATTCTGAAATGTCACAGAGAAATCGGGTTTTGTGTCTAATCCATTTCCTGACAGAAAAAAATTGAACAAACACGCAATGTGAAAAATAATCCAGCCTTTTAGGATGTGGCAACTTTGTAACATTTCCAGGTAAAGTTTATACTGCTCTTACAGCTCCAGACCTTTTGACTTCCTGCCAAGTGAACCGATTTACTCCTGACTGAAAAACCTTGGAAAGAAATTCTGGATTGGTGTAAATCATGCAAACATCCCACTATCTATTTTTGCTTTTGTTCCAGTGAAAGATTAGATCTACACACTGAGGTGAGGATGTGGTACACCGGTTGTCAATATGCTAAACTAAGACAGTTTAGACAGTGGTTGTGAGAGTGGCATCCCGTTGGCCTCGAACAGCTTGTCTGTGCACTTTCACTCATTTTATATTACACTGTTTGTCCCTTCATGTGTTTCCCAGTAACTATGATGGTGTGATAGCGATCATTATGCACAATAGGAAGCTAAAGAGCCTTCAGCAACCTGTACTTTTCCGCATGCAACGTGTCAACACATCTTACACACCAAATGTGTGAAAACGGTCCCGTTAGGTGAAAATAATCAACACTTGGCATTTAATTAGAAGCAAAATCCCAAACTCACAACTCTACCAGATATAGATTCATGCATACACACGCCTTCAGCTTCTTTAGTCATCCTATAACTGTACTCAGACGGCAGAGTCGGTGTTCGGTAGCAGCATAACGCACTGCTGAGCAAATTACCACTGACATCAGGACACATAATTTATGTGTAATTCATGAACTGAGAGCTGCTCGGCATCAGTCTAATGTGACGCACATTTAGACGGCTAACACTCCCAAAAGTAGACTTCTACATAAATTTAAAAAAGGTGGTTGGAAACACTCGCACTTATGGGAAAGTAGAGTGCACAATGAAATCACAGGGGGAAACGTTGGATCTATATAGCCCCTATATGAGACAATCAATAAATCATCACACTAACACTACACAAATACGACCGCAACAGAATGCACACACAGCAAGTAAACCCTGCTTTGTGTGCGTCTGTTGGTGTGAATGTGTTGCATTTCCAGATACAATGGTCCTCCCCAGAGACCAGAGCGAAGCCTCTTCAGCCAACCCCAGTTCGTCCCTACAGGTGAGATAATCTGCACTCCAGTCAGCCTTTAGCAGCTTGAAACCTTTTAATGGGTTCGAGACAGGCAGCATCCCTCCTCCCCTCCATCATCCACCTGCTCTATTCTTTGTCCTGTCTGTGTACAGTGTGCTGTCTGCAGGCTATTTCCTATTCATTCTTCCAGTCTCACCTCCCACCTCATTTCATTTGGCTTTTCCTTTGTATACATACAGATGAGCGCATTAACTATTACATACTGTTCTTCAGTTATAGGGGCCAAATAATAAACCACATGTCATACAGACAAATGTAAGGTGAATTCCTGAACTGTTTCTTAGTATTTAAGCAGGAATTTGGCCACGTTTATATGTAAAAAAACATTCATTCTTTCTGAAAATATCCAAATTTTGGACATAATCTAACCCTTTGGAGTCCAAATTACGTGACCAATTTAAGACGACAAAGCAGCAAGACGCAGCCTCGCTGAGTCTCAGCTTCACTGTGTGTCGAAAGTGCAGACTCCAAACTATGTTCCGGTTTGTAATCCTAACAGTGCAGTTATATGGATTTATTGACAGTCCTACACGACAAAAACAGATTAAATCCAGCAAAATACCCGTGCTTATGTTGTCTGTCTTGTGTATATATCTTACTCCGAATAACACATAAGCTGTTTAGGTGTTTTATGACAAGGATCACATTTAGTGTTATATTTTAGATCCTCTCAGTTGATATTTGGGATTCGGGTATTTGTTTTAGTTTGACATTGCAAAGCACAATTTGGTGCTGCTATCCGAAAGTGTGTGTGGGATTAGGCTTAGGGTTAGCACACATGGCTTAGACTTTAGAGGGTTAGGAAAAAGCAAGGAAAACTAGATTTAAATGAAATAGAACATAAATGATATCAAAGCATGAGAGACAGCACAGCTACATTGGCTTTAAAGGTGTTTCATTTGATACTTTGGGGTTTTCTGCATTTGTTTGAACTTCCAAAGCACAGTTAGCATAGGCCCAGTATCAATATGTGCATATGTAATAAAATAGGTTCTACTGTGACAGTGTTTGAGTAGATGAATAGTGCTGTTCTATGCGAGTGACAGTGATATTTAACCTTCTGATATTTACAGAGTTGTTGTTCTTAATAGTGTGACCATCTGCTGCTCTCAGGGAAACATTCAACTACTTACCTTCTGCTGAAAAATATAATAATAATTATATTTGACATTTTCTAATATTTGAGCTGTAGTTGCTCGTGTCCTTACTGACTATAAACCAGCAGCCTGAGTCAAATACTACCATCAATATTGGTGTTTTTTCACGGATGACGATTTCGCTCGTCTTTGTGGTTCCCGAAGGTTTGATCATTTTGCAAAACTTTTTTTTGTTTTGCTTTTGTAACTTTTGGTAACGTTTGGAAGAGGTACAGAATACATCTGAATGAGGTGATGCAGCGGTCATTTTCTGGTGATGCATTAGCACAGGAAAAAAGGTGTCCTGAAGTCAAAGGTGAGCACTTATCTGATATTTTACAACAGCTTTTAAAGGCACTCAGCCGATCTGAAATGCAGGTCAGAAAACAGCCTTTTCCTGACTCCTTTTTCCCGTTCTTTGTTTCTTCTCTCACTGCTGAGCGGAGAACAGCTGCCAGGCTATCACTATTCTGTCAATCTATTAATTTAAGTTAAATAACCGACTCAAAGTGAAATTTTTGAACAAAACGAGAACTATGAAGACATCATCTAGGATTCTAAAACTATGTAAATGTGCTTTAAGCATTACTGGCCTGTTTGTGGTGTTCTCCTCCAGCTTGAGCCCCCTGTGGGGTTGCTCTCAGTGAACGGGAGCTACAAATTCATCCCCTCCCTGTTTTGTCCTGACATTTATCCACCCTCTCTCCCTCCTTCGTTCTGCCCTCCAGTCCTCTGTTCTTCCCCTTCCCTCTTGAGTGTTTACACTGTTATTGCTCCCCAGTCATCTCCCAGCATCTCAATCCGTGACTCGACCAGCTCTCTGCCCTTCAGTGCGCAGGGGTATCTTCAGACAGACTCATGTTACATCTACTGAGGCATGAAATTACCTCTGCACCCCCTACGGGCCCCTAAAAGATGCTCCACTGTTGAAAAATGCAACACAAATATTGGCACTAAAGAAGGGGTGGAGATGAACACAATGCTAATCATCGGTTTATAAAAGCGTCAAAGCGAGGAGAAGTCATGTTAGCTCTGATCTCCCCCCGAGCGAGTGAGATACTGTCAAAAAAGTTAATCTGAAATTGATTGGATGATGGTGGGGGATGATGACAGGCCGTGCAGTTATAAAGCGTTTGGCTGTTAAACAATGGGAGATTTTTCAAACATTTCAAAGCACGTGCTTGTTCCTGGTTATGATAACTAATGCTTTTAAGAGACCTACAGTCACATTATTCTCCACCATGAGTAACACCTTGTAATCCAGTGTAATCTGCATGCTGAAACACACTGTTTTACACAGAAGTTGCTTTAATAATAATAATAATAATAATAATAATAATGATTCTTGATAGTTGAGCAAAAACCCTATCTGCATTATGTAATTAGCGAAGTCCTTTAGCACTACTATAATTCTGTCAGTAACTTTAAACAAAACAGTGTAAGTGTTCATCCCTCAGTCAGTATGGAGCGCCCAGCTGTGGATGTCTGTGTGATATACAGGGAGAAGCGGAGATTCAGGCCATTACTCTTTGTTCGCCCTTGTACTGCTCTCTCGTTCTTTCTGTGTGTGTGTGTGTGTGTGTGTGTGTGTGTGTGTGTGTGTGTGTGTGTGTGCCTATAAGGGCTTTGAGTTCCCAGAGAACATTCAGCTCTCCTATTTTTCTATATTCTAGTACACGTATATGTGTGTGTGTATGTGAATGAGTACAAATGTATCACTCTCTTTCTCTGTGTATGTGTGTTTGTGTGTATTTGTGCATGTGACTTCTGTCTGTCCCACTGGTACCGCTGAAGTTCCCATCGACCTAGAAACCCTTCTGGCAAAATTCCCCCTCCTATCTTTCCTCGTCTCCTCTTCCTTTCTCTTTTTATCCATTTTTTATGCCTTCTTCCCACCAATAGCTGTGACGGCCAGAGGCGTTGTGTTTTCTGAGTATCCACCAGCCCGATGTTAATTTCATCCAACCCGATTCTTATACACATCAACACCTTGATGATATTTCTTAACATGTAGCACAAAAGGTCTTTACACCCTCACAGAGCACATTTTTGTCCAGTACAGTATAGTTACCGTTATAAAAATTATGCAATACTGCCGTACATAAGCACCACCTGCCATAATGGAAAGTGCAAGGCGAAGTCGGAATGGTGGAAGATTATTTCATATACGGGTTTGACGCCACCTGAACCCATGTGCCTGGACTGCAGTGATTTTGTTTTTTATATGTTTTTTTTAATATGTTTTATTTTGTCTCCCCTGTCCCACTTTTCCTCTCTTCTTCTCTCACGATATCACTCGCTTTTGTTCGCATTTTTAAACAGCAGTCTTATCTGCCATTCACAATCTAAATCCATTCCCTCTTTTGTTCCCTTTATCTCTTTCCATTCCTCATTCTCTCACCTGTCACTCCTCTGAACTTTGATTCTCTTCCTCTCTCTTCCCTTTTACTTTCAGTCTCTCCGCTTCTCTTTATGTCGCTCTAGTCTTGTGTTATGCTCTAACTCAGTTACGCCGTGCAGCATCCTGACACACTGTAAACAGGTTTCCTCACTCACAGAAAGACTGTCATCGCCTATCATTTTACTCTTTTTTTGAAAGTGTTCACCAAAACTTTTCTTCATCTCATTGTCTTCCTTAAGTCACATACACATACTCGTTTTCATATCTTAGTGAGGACATCTCATTGACATAATGCTTTCCCTAGCCGCTTAGCCGTGTGGGACTAATAAAGGTTATCTTATCTTATCTTATCTTATCTTATCTTACCCTAACCCTGACCATCAAAAATGAATGCCTAACCCTGACCCTTAGCCTAACCATAACCATAACCTAATTGTAAACCTGACACTAAAACCACATTTTGAGCCTCAAAAATCCCTTCAAGCTAATGGGGACAGGAACTTTGTCTCCATAAGTGACTGTTGGTCCCCATAAATATAGCAGTATGCCAATTTTCTGTCCTCACGAAGATGTCTAAACATGTACACACACACATATACACACACTACCCTGTTTCAGGTGTGAAGTGGGGTTATGTGACTGATTTTTCTCTAAGCCTATCTTCACCTTAATCAATCACTCTGACCCAGATAAGTTCAAATGTGGACCACTTTGATGCTCTGACCCATTTAACAACACTTGTGTCCCTGAAGACAACACACAGCTTTCACTGTTGGCCTGACATGGAGTGTCGTGACTTGTTTGGTATGGAAAAGTAAATAAATACATTTTAAAAAATGACTAACATGTGTTATTAATATAGTGCTGCTGGGTGCTTCACTGTTTCCACAAGTGTTTCAGGTTATCTTCAGACAAAACACTAAAATTTGAGATATTAAGCCCGTATTGACACAAATACATCCCCAGTAACACGTCGACTCACATACAGGCACAAAAGCTCACTCCAAAGTCTCTGGCTACCCCTGCCCCACATCCCTCAACTTGCTGCAAACAATAGGCAGCACTTCCTGAAAGACAGGAATAACAGGGAACAGTTTCCTTCAGCAGTAAGTGGGGAATTAGAGAGAGTGAGTGGAGAGGGGCATTTAAAAGTAACAAAAAGGAAACAGCCCTGCAGGACTGAAACATACAGGCTGTGATTAGAAGTACTTACCACTCTGCTTCTCCTTCATTAAGCCAGACAGAAAACATATCAACTATATAAATGTGTAGGTCCCCATATACACAGAAGTCCCCTTACCATCATCAACTAGGTTCTGAACCCTCATATGCACATATGCAGACACACACACACACACACACTCTCACAGAAAGGGAGTATGATCCCTGCTGAATGACCTTCAAGGGAAACATGGGATTTAAACCCATGCAGAGAGGTAATGGTGTGTGTGGGTAAATCTGAGGAAGAAACAATTACAGAAAGAAAGAGAGAGAGAAATGCACAATGAATAAAAACAAGCACCAGAAAGAGAAATGACATGCCACATTTCTCTCTTCACCCTCCAGTCACTGAGGATTTTTTTTCCAATTAAGGCTGTTATCTCCTCCACTGCCAGCCCTCCTTACAAGACCCCACCCACACGGTATATTCCCCCTCCTCATCATCTCCCTTTTCCTCTTTCTGTCAGTATTTTTTGCCCTAATTTCTTCTTCTTTATCCTCCTTTCCATAATTTCTTTGTTTTATGTCTTCTTCTTTTCTTCCAATATACAGGTTCAGCCAACCAACCAACAAACGAACTATGCTGTTTGTATCCCCCAGTTTCACCTCCCTTCCGCCTGTCTACCTCTTCATCTTTCACCTTCAGCTCTATGTTGCTCCTTTGTGTTTAAGCAGCTTGGGGCAGAGTGGCCATGGCTGGAAAGGGAGCTTCTGTGTTCTTTTGGTCAGCTTGTATTGCACTCTGTAAACAAAGACAGCTCTGGATTGGTGCTAGGAGCACAGCAGCACTGCAACATGGATACATTCCTTATCAAAAAAAGAGCCAATAAAGAACTGAGTATTATCCAGGGTGGCAAAACTTTAGATTTATGCCTTCGCCTAAACCAACAGACAGATATGCTGTTAATGCAAAATACTTCCAGGCAGTATCAGAAGTTGATCTGCTGATATCTGCATTACAAGGTCAGTGTCCTTTTATTTCTTCTCATCCGTCTCACCTTTGCCCTTCACTAAGCGAAACAGAAACTCACTAAAATTCAGTAAATTGGTGTTATTATAATGGTAGTACCTATTTACAGTGAATACAGTGGCTCACTGAACGACAACATCCAGACAGCATAAATGGTATTAACCAGAAACAAGAGCTGCTTGTTCTGTTGATTGTTACAAAGAAGACGTAAATAAAGTGTGAAGGAAAGTAAAATGAAAGAAGGTCTCTGGTTGAATGACAGGCTGGCTTGTATTCAAAAGACAGAGTCTCTTGCAACCTCAGCTTTATTGTCTTTCTAACCATGATTTTTTTTCTTTCTTACATTCCTTCAATCAATCCTTCCCTAACATCCGATAACTCTAACCCACTCCTCCCTTCATCACATCTGACCTTGCCTCTGTCAAAGGTCAAGCAGCTGGAATGGATCGATGGGTTTTGGAGAGGGAAGGGAAGATTGCAGCAGCAGAGGAGGGGAGGAAACAAGACAAAAAAGGCGAGGTATGAGTGAGCGAGGGAATGAGGGCTTTGGTATGAAGGAGGGAGAGGGGGCGGACTGGCTTGAGTAGGAGGAGCAGGAGGAGCTGGACAGAGGAGAAATTTTAAGGGAGAGAGGAGAGAGATGGAAAAAGAAATCCCTGCATCAGCATTCCTCTGCGTCTCTATGGGAGCAGCAGGAGAGGAGGAAGGGAGGGAGGCAGGAAGAATAGAAGGTGATAACAAATGGGGAGATGCAGGAGGAGAGCAGAGGTGCAATGGAGGAGGGGAAGGGAGAGCCGGGCTGTGAGAGAGGGATGAGGGTAAAGGAAAACAAGGGTGGAGAAAATGAATGAGAGAAAACATTGCCCTTCTGCTTGTTTGACTAAATTAATTGTGTTTTACGCGTGTTTGTCTAACAGTGCGTATACATCTGTAGAAGAGAGGCAACTGATTTAATATAATATCAACCAATATTATCTATTTTCCGATCTATTAGTATTGATATTTATAACAGCTGATAATTAACTATCAGCCATTCCTACATTTACAATGGATGCATCCGCATATTAGCTTTAGCTCCAGTTTTTACACTGGGCGCCCTTCTGGACCCGACCCTTCAAAGGATTTTTTTAATTCGGTTTACTTCATGTTTATTTATATGCAACCAAATCATAACAACAGTTGTCTCAAGGCACTTTATACTGTGAGTTTTCATTTCAGTCTTGATTTTTACACCAGAGAGCACTCTGCAAACTTCCCTATTGGGAACGCCGCAAACACAACAATCATCTGAGCTGAGTAGATTTGGGCACAACATAATAAATAAATAATAATAATAATAAACTATGCGTAACAGATTTGGGGGAAATCTGTTTATGTTTTTGTTTTATCTGGATTAAAAAAAAATCGGCTCATGTAATATCAGAGTTTTAAATCAGAAACTATTGGTATCAGTATCAGTCTTCAAACTCCTACATCGGTCAGACTCTAGCAACTATTAAAATTCTTACTTAACTTTTACATGAACCATTTTCTAAAAATACATAAGATAGGAGACAAATTCACGAAAAATCAACTGAACGATTTAATTTCTCCACAAAAATGCACAGTTTGAATCAAGACAAGGCTTTTCGGTATGTAATTATGAAAGTGATGGAAATATTATGATGTGGCCTTTTCAACCCAAATTGACATTTGGAGGTTTGGACCAAAGGGTTTGAGAAATTTGTCACTCTTTATAAATAAAATAAATTATAATCTGGAATTCTTCAGTGTGGGATTAATGAAGTCTATTTCTATGCATAAATGACATTGCTTCCTATATCAAAATTGACATAGTTTTCTAAAATATGGCAGATCTTGACCTTCAAGTTACCAAATGGAGAAGGCTAACATAATAACACTAGTGCACCATCCAAACCTGCTGTGATTAAGTATTAAGTATGTCATAAAAGAGGCATCATTTGCGGTCAGTGAAACTAATATGTTACAAACATATAAGTAAAATACTGCAACTAATAATGTGAATGTACCTAAGGCTAACACACAACTGCCAAAGACTAGCATATAAGAGAAGATTTGGCAATGATAATATAAAGCACACATGCAACAGCGATGCTTGTTTCTATCATTGTTTTTCGCTCTGCAACTGGCAAACTAAAAAATGATAGCAGCCTATAAGCATATTGACAACGATTGCTAAAAATGTGTTTTTATTATATTAATATAATACAAAAACATGCGCATACAGAAACCTACCTATAAGTCCAACCTCTAATGTATAGTTTTTACCATTTATAGCAACACATGATACATATAAAGCAAAAACTAAAAAAGAATATTGACAATTCAAACGAGATGTAACAATCAAATTACATGTTTGTCTGCTTCTAATTGACATTATTTCTGTTTATGTAGCTAAATCATTAAAACTGTTACTCTACAGAAACTAATCCTCCTGTTTCCAGTTTGGTATTGATGGCCTGCAGCAGCAGCAGCAGCAGCAGCACAGTAAAGGTCTAGCCAGTGCACCGCACAGCTCTTCTTTTTAAAGAATATCGATATCAGTGCAGACCGTGGGCTGCAGTCACCACACAATCAATAATTCACAAACTTAATTTACAGCTGTGAAATACCAAGGCCTTTACTGACTGCATGCACTCCTGTCTGTGTGCTTAAATCCCTTTCTGTCCAGTGTGTTTATCTTCACCGTATAATTTTTTTGTGCATATCTGTGTATATTTTATCACTCTCTGAAAGGCGGCCGCTCTTATCACTCTCTTTTCTGTGATGTACTTGAATTCTTGTGTTTGTACTGTGCAGTCGAAGGTGAAACACAGATGAGTGAGACATTCCTTTGTGGATGAACATGCACACAAACACAGCTCTCTGAATCACATCAGCTATGTGAAGAACTCCCTTCACTGAAGGGTTAGCATGACTCTGCACAGCAGTCCCAAAACAAGGCTTATGAAACCATGTTAGTTCATAGCACATCAGGCATCCAGTCAGTCAACAGCCTGCTGTGCTAGGTGAGAAATAACCATGGTACTTTCCACTTGGTGAGACTTTGTAGCTCTGCTTTAGTGTATGATTGGTGACATAATACAATAGCCAATGGGCTATTTTGCTTTAGATGGATGAAAGCTTTCTTCCAAATACCAGGAACTATCAGGATCTTTTAATTGTAAAAAGTAAAACATTAAAGCCTGTGCTTAAAAAATGACAGTATAAATAACAATTATAACTCCAGGGGAAGAAATTTCATAACAACAAGATTAGCATCCGGTTGTATCCATTTCTAATGGCCAACAATTAAGCTTTGTGGAAAACTGACATTTTGATAACTGAAAACAAAGGGTTGTGAATTTTTTCATTATGACTCATTACATTATTCAGATGACTCGAGAGCTGCTGTGTTTTGAAGGAAAAGCATTCAAAATGTACAGTAAAGAAAAACACGAACTGCAATATGAGATTTCAAACAAAATCTCATATTTGCAGGATATTAAACAAACCAATAATACTTTTACCAATTAAAACTGCTACAATATAAAAATCTATTCCACAGACTCATGCAAAGGAAGCTCAGTCTTTAAATCAAACCATTGGTGAGGGCTGGAAATATAAATCAAATCATTGAGATATTAGGGTGTTGCATCTCCATCACTGTGGATGTTAGGGATGGGGATGGCAAGCAAGCTATTTGAAATTCACTGAGAACTGTTCATCTATTTTTAAACACCCCCCACTTGTGGAAGCCTCACCTGGCAGAGTTGCACTGAACCTTTTTTTTTTTTTAATTTTTTTTTTTTAGAGAAGGTCAACTAAGATTTTTTGACATCTGTACAGTGGCATGAAATCTCACAGTGCTACACATATTTCAGTTTAATAGTAGTATTTAATGGTAGTTCAACAGAGGCTGGTAAATAGTGCAATATTGCAAACTTGTAGTAGTAGTACAAGATACCTCCAGGAGCTGAGAAAAAACAAGGGGAAATGTATATAATAGACAAGAAGCAGCTATTCAGAATGTACGTATGTGTATATCATCTGTAGTGGATGCACCACTACACTTCATCTGAAAGACAGCCAGGTGAAGGGTGATGAAACCCAGCCATCTTCCTTCAATCCACAAACAGCAAACGCCCAATTGTACCAAAGGAACACACAGTCCAGCCAGACCAGAGCAGACAGACCCAGATCCCCTGCCAGGAACCCAGCCATCCATCCCAACCCGAGCCACATCAGGGACCTGGTCCTGAGCCAAGGCTGTGACCATCAGACCATTAGACATTGGCAAAAGAGACAATAAGCAGAAAGAGGGAGGAATTGGATGCAGAACTGTAGCCTCATTTTCTGCTTTTCACTCACATTACGCTTCTCTCAGACCAAATCTATGTGCAAATACACTTACTCGTATTTTTTCCCATTAAAAAAAAAGGGCAGCAACATCAACTCTGTTATGTTTATTTTCACTTCACCGAGTCCTGACATCAGTTTCTATTCTTCCTTTTCATTACAGTTTTTATTGGCTACACTTAGTATAACAAAAAAGTCCCTAGAGTTGCAGCCGAGTGGCAGAAAGGAAGTGAACACCAGAAAAGAACAGACTCTCTGGAGGCTTCAAGACAAACTGAGCACAGTAAACAGTTTTCTTCAAAGGTCCCAAATCCACGACAGGCTAAATAGGGATCTGCCTGAACCTCAGTGTTTAAATGAAATTTCTAGTCAAGTCTGAACCTAAACAAACACACATCTTAACTTGTAGTCTTGTAATCTACTTCAACTGGCAAACCTTTTTTAAATGGTTTCTCAGTACATGGCTTCTGCAGCTTGGCCTCTCCTGACTCAGATGCAAAGTTTTGATCCTACCTTGTCAATTTCCTGCTGCAGGACCTGTTTAGCGACCTCCAGATCCTGCAGGCGGACCCTCAGCTCCTCATTCTCCTGCTCAAGACGACTCCTCTTCTTCTCCACACTGTCCAGCTGGCTGTGGAGACGGATGGACACGTCCTTTGCCACCTGTGAGGGGAAGATGGAGGGGTAGAGGTTGGGAAGTTTAGCTCAGTGCGTCAGTCGTCACAATGATACCTAAATATCATACATGAAAGTCCGTTTGCCTCAGAATTTCTTTTACACGATCAGGTATTTGGGCACACAGACACATATTAGGACCCTGCAAGTTGTTCGCTTTATCAGATATTATAACAACATTATGCTGCCTAGCTAAAATGCTAAAATGATCCATTCATAGACTCCTTCAAGACCTTATCGTCTTCATCGGATCGTTTCAGTTTAATGACAATATCCACATAACATGAATAATGTGTTGTTCAAGTTATTAGGGCATGATCCATGATCCTAGGAAACACCTAACAAGGAACTAAAGTTACAGACATAATCATACTGTGGTGTGTACTTAAAATATTCTCAGCTGTAGCAAACCTAAGTCATATCCATTTAATTCAGACATCTAGGGTAAGAGTAGTTTCAAGCAATGTGTGTGTAAATGCATATTTTTCTCCAAAAGGAACCCCAGAGTGTTGTTATCTCGGATTGTAAGTTCACCAAGGTTGAGGGAGGTTACTTATTATGTTATTAATCTCTGTTCAGGTAAAATAGAACATCTGGGCTATGCAAATATCAGAAATGTTATTAAAATAGTGCTGGAGGAAAAAAAGAACTAGTTAAATACTTGTTATTTGGGCTGAGACTTAAGAGTGTATTATACATCAGGAGGAAGTTTATACAGGCACTACTTGGGGACAATGATGAGGGGACTTTTTTTTTTTCAATAATAATACCAGAAAAGATAATTAATAGCAGCCTAGCAGGGACTGATCTTTTATACATAAAATGATCTCATGAAAGTCTGATTGTGCCCCCCTCCCCGGACTGCCTCCCCCACCACCAAAGCCCTGAGGGCAGTTATTCATTAAAAGTTTCTAATGTCAGAGAGTGACACCAAAGTCGACACCAGCAGCTGGGGGAAAAAAAAAAATTAAAATCCCATGTGACAACTGCATTGCGGTTTTAGTAAAGCTATCATGCTGTTACAGTATTAAAAATCAGAACAACTTCTAAAATGAGGCGAGTTAAATAAATTTGTCTAGTTTGCGAACTTGCATGGCATGAAGCTGAATTAAGCAGCATTTTGCTGTCTGAAAAACAAAGAGTGCCCTGATCTGCAACACCGATGCAAAACTGGTTCTTCAATGTGTTTTGGGGAAACAATACACAAAATTACACACCGACATCATCCCGAAACACTGTATTCAGTATTCACGTCATAGTCTTTACACAGCCAGTTAAGAGTTTGCATAGGGGCCCAGTGATATATCAGCTGATGATTGGTATTTGATAAATATCGAAAGGTCTGAAAATAAAGTGTGAAATATACTGATGTCAACGGCTGTTTTTCTGTTGTCCCATATTCATTCACATTCATGTGTTGTGGTTTGTTTGTTGTATCAGGATAGAAAGGGGAATAAACTGACAGCAAAAATCAAATATACAACCCCAAAATTATCAGTGTCAGCAGTAACACACAAACACTCGAATCAAGACTTTTTAGCATTTTTTTCATAAAAAAATGTCTGCACAAAGTATGATATCGCACAAAACACTGTGAAGAATTGCAAAAAATAAAAGGTAGTCAAATCCCAATTATGGCTTTCAGTATAGAGGTTTGTCAATTATCTAGCAGTGAAAATGACCAGAGGCTAATGAGCCGAAGCCCCGACTAAAGAGCAAAAACTATTCCACTGGATAGATCGCTGTATCGCATTTAATCAGTCATCGCTGGTTATTAAAGAAGACAAACACAGAAAAAATGAGCTTGTGCAGAGAAAAGGGGTCATTTGTTTTAATAAATATCAATTTCACCTTCAAACTGATTGCTTTTTGCTCAATTCAAACTAAATATGAGGGCTTTTATTTTAAGAGGCTGCATTACATTTGATCAAATTAAACTTTAATGGTTCCCATTGGGAACTAAGTAAAAGACTTCATCTAGTGTTTCGGGGGGAAATCTGTTCAATCATCACTCAGTAGTTCAAAAATGCACTTAAACCCCATTAACCTCCATACTGATTTAATCTAGTGGGATGAGGGTTTTTGTCTCCAATGGTTTAACAGTTTATACTGACCACTTTTCATTTTAGCAGTTAACTGGTGCAGGCTTCAATGATTTGTTATCAATGAACTCGTTGTATTTAATATTTAGCTGTGAGACAGGCAGGTGTGAGTTTTAAAAAATAGAGGTGTTTTTTTGTTTGTAGTGTAAATAGTGCATATCTGAATAGAAGCTGCAGCACCAGTGGAACCACTATTAGTCAGAGTGGATTTATGTGGTTTCAACAATACTCCTGTTAGAGTTTATAAATGCATGTAACGGACTGTCTGCTTGTGCACTTTGTAAATGTGTGTGTGTGTGTGTGTATCAGGTGTCTGTTTGAGCATCACTGGTACAGTGCGTCTCGCTGCTTGTTTGAAACGACTCTCTTGAACACAGTTTGTAATTGTACGTCTGAATGTGTTTTTTTTACGTCTGTGTCTTTGTGGATGAGTTTGAATTGGTGCCAGGATGCACAATGCCCCTCTGTACCCTCACTCTATCCAAATGCTCTCGCAGCTCCACCATGCTCCAATTCATGCTCAAATGTGTGTGTGTGTGTAGTTTCTAATAGTTCCAGTGGTATTCAACTCATTTTAAGTCTTTATTTTAAGTTTTTTTCTGAACTTTATTCAGGCATCTCTCATCTTATTATTATATGAAGAGACTTTATTTTAGACAAAAGTTATTAACATGAAAATATTATTTTGTTGCTGTCTGTCTATCTGTTCATTTTCAGTCACCTCACATGTTGGGCTGGTTAAAAAAATATACCAATATAAGCTAACCAGTTAGCTATTGAACATTTAGTAAACTGTAATGTACTGTACAGCTGGATCCAGGAATATTTGTACACTGACACAGTTTTTCTAGTTTTGCTTCTATACATCATCATTATGAATGCTGCAACAGTCAATCAGGATGTGACTGAAATGCAAACTCTTTAATTCAAGGGAGTTAACAAAAGTATTGCGTACGTCTATATTTCTATATAACATGTCCTTGTATTTGTACACCCATACCGTGGTAAGCAACTTTTGACCGTTAGACTTAGAGTTGATTAGTTGATTAGTTAGAGTAGGGGTGTCAAACATAAGGCCTGGGACCAGAATTGCCCTTTCTTTGGAAAATGTGAAGGAGGGCAAAAATCTTGGACTTTTAACTTTATTTTCAGACGTTTTACAACTTTTCCTACCCATGCAAACCTCTCCCATGGCCCTTCATACTTCGTCAATGTAATTAAGTAATAGACAAACATTAAATGTGTTTTGTCTATCACAGAAATCTCTGTTTTGTAAAATTAGCCCACAGTAAAAAAAAAAAAAAGAAAGAAAAAAAAGAAAGAAAAAAAAAATACTTAAAGGACAGTCTGAGGCATGAGCTACCAGAACTTGATATCCCTAAGCTAGAGCAAAAACAATATATAAAAAACACAAAGCCCAAAAGTTTTTCACTATGCACACACACAGATTTATGGCTTATCCATCTCCCCCTTCCTTTGTTCCTCCTCCCACCCTCACTTCTATATTGTCCCCTTCATTAACACTCCTTCGTCAGCCTTTTGACTCCCAGTAAATGCTGCACTGTTCTTCTATGTTAAAGGGAAACGTGAAGGAATTTAATACCATTGAAGCTGTGGTTTTTACCCAGCAACAGAGCCATAGGATGTAATTAGAATTCAGTCAGGGTGTCAGCTGACTGAGAAGATGTGTGTCTGCGCGCGTGTGTGTGTGTGTATACATGTGTGCATGTGTTAGAGAATGAAGGAGCGAGTGTGTGACAGGGAGGTGTGGAAGAAAAGCATTAAACCTACAGAAAAGGGTGAAAATCAGGCCGCAGGGGGGAAACAGTCACATCATTCTACAAGTGGCAGTTAGTCACCCAATCACTCTTTTTTTCATGCACACTGTGCGGTTATTTGTGTTTGATTGCGCTTAACAACTGGAGTCTTGTTTCTCCACAAACACACACACAGCTGCTTTCTTTCCATAACGGACATCTCTCTTTAACAACGACTCTATCCCTGTAGATCTTATCAGAGGGGTTTTATGTGCAGCCGCTTGTGTGTGTTTACGTGGCCGTGTGTGTATTTGCATGCACTTGTTCTTATCCTGAGGTACAAAGCATACAAAAAAAAATATTTGGCACTCGCCTCTTGAAAGAGCGGTTTAAAAAAATTAGATCAGTCTAATTTAGACATACGCAGGTTATCTGTGGGTTTATGTTAAGGCAAAAAGTTGAGCATGTGCATACTGTACTTATCTGTGTTGGTGAAGGGTGAAAAAAGGTATTATGACAAATTATATATCAGTTAATAATTTACAGAAATCTTGTAAAAATATATTTACAGATAAAGAAAATATAATTTATGTCTTTACCTCAACTCATGAACAAACTCTTTTATTCAATATGTTTCTTTTTTTAACTCATGCACTGCAGCCCAGAACTGCTTGTGATAATGCAAATGCCCAGTGCAGATAACAAAATGATCTTTTACATGCCAGCTCAGTAATGTAAAGTCTGTGTGTTGTGTGTGTGTGTGGTTGCACCACTTTTCACTCATCTGAGAATTGTGCAGGTTATGATAATCTGATGCATCACAGCCCATGCCTGTCCTGGGTCCTGCTTCCTGCTGTGCTCTACCGCATATCTCTTATTGTCTGAGGTTTTCTTTTTTGTAATTTTGTCTCTGTACACCACCACTGCGTTTAAATCAAACAAATAAGTCTTTTAGCTTTAATTCAGGGACTTAGCTAAAGCATTGCATTAACTGTTTAGGAATTACAGCAATTTCTATGTCCAGTCCCCTGGTTTAGAGGTACAAAATTAACTGAGCCTTTGTCTGGCAAGTGCTTTAATTTTTACCTGATCAATTAAACAACTAAAAGATCTGGAGTTGGTTTAAAGTGGTGCGCTTGCATTTGGTAGCTGTTAACCAGAACTGGAACAAGACATTAATGTAAGTGAAGGAGGCCATTATTGGCAATGACAATGAGAAATAACAGCTTAAGCAAAATGTCTTCATCTGTTTCTTCCACTAAAATCCTTAGTTTACGTGCTAGCAGGTTGGCATGCTATATTTGAATTGCTCAACAGCTGAAAGAAAACTTTTCCAACATTGCTACAATGAGCCTATCACCAAACATTTTCTTGAAACCTACTCTAACTAAAATTCCAGAGCTTAACGGAAAAGGGTCCCTAGGCAAGCTCATTCTTGATTTTATGCTAGCTGGTAAGAAATCACCTGAACTGAATGGATGATAATGTACTCTGCTACACCGCACACGTAGCTCTTTAAGAAACAGGATTTACATGTGTTACACCACCTAATTTCCAAGAAAACATGACTGAGTACTGACCTCGGATCTACAGCTGTTCTACCTCACAGCATACAGAAATTAAAATAAGACTCATGCTAATATCGTGGTTCAGATAGCGACCGACAGGTTCAGTCAGTCCTGATGGTCTTTGAAATCACTCACAGTTACTAAACCACTTTGGCTTTGTCCATTGTTTTCCAACTTTGAATTTTTAAGTGCTGAACATGTGTGGGATTCACAGTTCCATTTCTGAATGCCACTTCACTCTGCTTTGTCTGCCTGCACTCCAGCGCTATAGCCATTCTGCTGTCAAATCAAATAGGAACATAACCATTTCTGCTAATGTAAAAATATGACAGTAACAATTGTTCAGTCTGTAGTTTTATTTACATCAGCACTCTGCAGCGGTTCAGCCTTCCATTTACCAATTTAGAAATCGCTGCAGATTCATGTCGGGGAGCGATGACTCTAGTGAAACTGTAACACTCAGCCTTGGAGTTGAGCGCATTGTTTTTTTTAATGAGCTCTGAAATATGCTTACAAAGAGTGGCTCTATGTAGAATTATTGACTGCCTACTGTTAAGCTGAACCCATCAGTTTATCTTGGATCAGAGTAATGCTGAATAAGCTTGTAGCAGCACATATAAACAAGGAGTGTTTTTGAAAAGCTATCTAAAACACCGCTGCTTGCTTGTAATTTCATTTCAGGTAACCCATTTTGAATGTTTGCATGCAGTAATTAAACAGTCGGATTTTTTATTTGACACATAATATGATACAATAAAAAGCCACGCAAATAACTGCAGTATATTCAATGGAAATTGCTGGCTTTTTTGACGTAGCTGGATAAACATACATTTGATCCTGTGAGAACAGGAAACAGCAGCTATTAATAAATGTAAACACGATGACATGCTGTCTAGAGAATGACCAGTCTTCAGTCAGTCCCAGTGTTTAAAGATAATATGAGGTCATTAATTTGAAATTTGAATATGAATTTGAATTGAATTACAGACTGGAAGACAAAAACTATTTCAGTTCTAACTATTTCAATCTAAAAGGACAGTTATTTATATTTCTAGGCCTTCAGTGATCCAAAGTGGATATCTTCACTATTGCTTCGAAAAGCCTAATGTTGCATCAGTGCATCATTTTGCATGAGTCCTGTCATCATTTACAGCCCTCAAAACACAACCATGATAATGATAACTTATCACAGTATGGAGGAAAGAAAACATCCCATATGACTCTATCATTTGTTTTTATTAAACTTCAAATATAATTCAAGGTAAAGGTGAGGAGAACACATTTTATTTAAGTCTGCTCAAGTGAACTGCCTGATTTTGATGGAGACGGTGGGTGACACAGAGGTAGCCCTGGTCTTGATGTTTACTGTTCACGATGCTGACCTTTTCCACAGTCGTCCAACATTCTGGCCCTTCAGTACCCACTTAGAGGGTGTTACGTCACAAGTGGTCTGCTTCGTGTCTATATATAAACCATTATGTGTGAAAGAAGAAGAGAAACAGACAGTGTTGTGACAGCTGTGCAGGCTGTGATCCATCTATCTTAGAAAAGAGGGTGTGAGAGAGAGCCACAAGGAGGGAGAGAGGTAGTGAAAAGTGAGGAATTCTCACAGTCGCTGGCATGCTGGGAATGTGTGATCTCGCCTCCAGTATCACCAGCAATCATTTTTAACCATGTTTTCATTAATGCATGCATACAAACAGGTATCTGCTCAGTAGGGGTGGGACTGAAGCTGCTGTAGTTCTTCACAGGGCACGTCCTGTTGCTATAAGCACTTCTGCTGGACTCTGTAACATCCAAAAATAATTCTACATAAGCATTTTACTGTTAACTTCCTGAAATGTAAAGCGTGACACACGCATGGAAACAGCAACTTCCTACAGTATGTGTGTGTTTGTGTGCGTGTGTATGTGAGAGCAACACAAGAGGAACATTTTTACTGGAACTCACACAGTGTTATTAAACAGTAAAAACAAATCCCACTTTAGAAATTTTTATCACAAGCACACACACACACACAAGCACACACACAATGCAAATAAGATATAAGATAAATGTACACTGCTGCTTTTGATGATAGTGAGCATGTGTGCGTTTGGATGGCTGTCTTTTTGTGAGAACTAGTGTAAGGCTTTCAGAGTGACGACATCTTGTCTAGTCCGTAACTTTTCAAGATGCATTGAGGTTATAGCTTGTGGTTAGTTGAGTATATTTTTAAAAAACATGGTTCCTCTCAGCTGGAAGTCTGTCTGATGTTCATGCGTGAATGAGTGAGAGGCAGGATGACTCTTGACCAAGTGACAATGCATTTATAAGAACATCTACAGGAAGCACCCTCCCCCTAACACGCACGCACACACACATCTACTGTGTGGTACAAAGATAGGAAGTATTATAATGGAAAAAATGAACTGAACTAAATGACAAAACAGAGAAAAACGAGAAAAAGAATTCATAAATATTTGTCAAATTATTATGGTCTACTTTATATATCGTGTTGACATTACCGGGAGCACAGACTGCACACAGGTACCATATGTAGCATAAATATTGTACAAAGCACCGTAAAGCTGTCCTGATTTACACTCACTGCTGCAGAGGGCAGGGGTGTCTCCTTATTTGGGCAACTTAAAAGAAGTGTTCAAGGCCCAGGCCTAATGCTAAGCTATGCTAAACACCTTGTAAATCTCTCTCACAAAGGGAATCTACTCATCTTCTGAAAAAGGTAAGTTCACCTTAAAAGTTTTGCCTTTTAAAACTATATCCTTTTAAAATATTACTTGTTCTCAGGTGGAAATCATCTTAAAACAATCTACTTGAGATACAGTCAGATACAGTCACACCCTTAAGACAAGTGAGTGAATAACTGACTTTTTTCTGGAAATGTGAAGTACCAATGAGCTAACATCATGAGAATCCTAACAACTATTTCCTCTGTGTGTCCAGATGCCTGTTGCCTGTGGGAATGAGAGTAGTGAGTGAGTAGGACAGGAAATGATGTCAGGAATTCTCATAGAGAGTCTGATGGCTGTAGACCTACTGAACCCTTACAAACACACATATAAAAACAGGCAGTCACATGCAAGCAGACACCCGCAAGATTTCTAAATGGGCACAAATAAGAGCACATGATGTACATAATGACATGTTTGTGTCAGAAAGTATTCACATGACAAACACATTAGAGTGAAGACACACTCTTTCTAGTTCACCATTTCTTTCACTTGTCATTCTGACTTTTTTCCATCTGACTTTCAGCCCACGTGCTCTCCCTAAAGGACAACTAAAGGCCTTGAGAATAGACTGAAAGAGGCAGAGTAAGGAAAGGAGGAGTACTTTTGCTGATTTGTTTCCACTTGCATGCGAGTGAGTCATCGAATCTAATGCATCAACAGTAGTTAAGCCAATTACTTTTGCAAAGCAGCTCAGGGCAGAGCTGCTCGGCAAATCAAGGTCAAGTTGGACCATGAAGTGCAAAAACACTGGGGCGCGTCAACCACAAGAACCGTAGCTCAATAAAACGTTTTATACAATAAGTTCGCACATTTCTCTGGAGCAAGAAGAAGAAGAAGCACTGAGATTTTCACTCATGTTTACTCTTGTTTAAGATAATCAGTATGACTGTCATACTTGATAGCTGTTTGGCATTGCACCAAGCTTTTGTGAGGCCTACTGTAAATGCAAAGAAACATGTATTTTCAACCCGCTGTCAAAACGAAACTTACATATAAGGAGTGAAAACCAAAGTGGAGCTTTTTTCTTGTATTGTTTGATTTTAGTTGAGTAATTTAAAAAGGTGAATCAGTGAATGTTTATTAGTTATTTTATGACCATCTTGCAAAGCCTCAGGGACTTACCACCCTTTACTTGGATCACTAGCTGATCTTATGGAGCAACAGCCACTCAATCTAAACTGATAGTTTTATGTTACATTGCACTATGAAAGGGGCAGTATAGAGCTACTACTTAATGCACTTCTGTGTACAAATGAAAACACTGGGCTTTTTTGAATCTGGCCTTCTGGACTTCATGCCTATTAAAGGATAAGAACACTGACGCCAGCATACCATTGCTACACTGGTAGATTTTGTGTAAAACTTTATGATGCATCCCCTTACGATGAACCATTATAAGGGTACTAAAAGAGATTTCATTTAAAAAAGGAAAATATCCAAGTAATTTTATGTCAGTAAATTATTGATTTTTAAACAGAGTATTTGTAAATTCAGTGTGGTTAAAAATATGGGAAAAAATCCTTAAAAAATTAATACAGAAAACTGCTTCATTTTAAAACGGTACATTGTGCCATACTTTTACTTTTACTGTGGGGATGAACTGGGGGATGTTTGTGCATCTTACTGCTTAATTAACTGTGCATTCATTTTTGAGGCAATACTCCACTCAAACCTATGAACATTTTCCAATTGAAAAATGTCCTTTGATTATTTTCACACATCTGATGTCAACTTTAGGGTTACTAAAATGTGCACAAAAATACAACAGTGCTAATATTTAGTTGTACAACAAATGGCACATTACAGACAGTTGGATGATTTTGGTTTCTATGACTTAGTTAATGGCAAAGTTGAAGAGTCTCCAAACAATTTCGCTTGTTTTTATAATTAAACTTTTATGCTCTGAGTCAGAAATTCAGAGCTTTTAAATCTGCAACACTGAAAACCTTTAAACAACGTCAATTTTTTTTAACTCCTATTAAAGCAAAGTGAAGATTAAAGTTTTCCAGTACAGCCTAATCACAGTGGAGTCATAGGGGTAGGTAGAGTGTGTGTTTTTAAAATACGAATAATGAAGCTACCAGAATAAACAGAGGAGTGGCTGATACACACTAGAGAAAGAGAAGCTTAGCCACGGCTTAATGCATGCAAACACACACACACACACACACACACACACACGAACACACATGCAGAACAGTATGTTGTAACTTGACCTGGCATCTGAGTCCTTGGCCCTGTCGGCAACAAGGCACAATCAGCCATGTGTTGTGAGAGAGAGACACAGAGAGGGCAGACTTGTCTCCCAGCAGTGTGATTTTTTTCAGCTTTCTGTGTTAACGATACCCCTTTGCTGATGCAATCAACAGATGCAGACTTAGCTCATTTTCCCCCTCAAGCTTTAGTCTTTCCATGCATCATCCCTGCCATCACTCCCCTCTCATTTTCTAAACATGACAACTGGCCACTGAATTCAAACAGGGACTCCCTTCTGCCTTTGAGTTGTTTTCTCATTGGCCAATTTGAATTTTCAAACACTGACCAACCACCCCCTTCCCTTTTAGTCACAGGATGTACACTCATCCCTCCCTCTTTCCGTCCTCACTTCCCTCCTTCCTTCCAAAACAACCAGATGGTGATACAGCAGCTAAGAGACAGACAGCAGCAGCGGGCGGGAAGCCCTTCGAGAGTGATTCCACGGTCTCACTCTCTTGCACGCTCTCTCTCTCTTAGAGGATAAAAAGCCCTCATTGTGTCGTCCTTCACGTGGAAAATGTTGGAGGAATGCTATAAATTTCGCACAGAGTAACGGTAGTCCAGGGTCAGTGTGACAAAACACACACACAAAGGCTTTGCCCTAAACTCACCGTGTTCCTGTACAGCTACTGCAAGGCCCTACCAAAACAGACTGTGCACATAGACACATTTATAGTGTCTAAAATGTATCAATTTTATCATTGGTGGGGGTTTCCTGACTAATCAAATTAATTGCCTGTATAAGTGGGTTATTACAGATAGCCCATGTTATAGGAAAAGGAAGGAAATTCTTCAGAAACAAAAGCTCGAACTCGATGCAGTTTTGTGACTTTCAGAGTGTGACAAAAACTGGGTCAAAGGAATCTCCATATACAGACACATCATCAGAAAGCATTACTGTATCCAAACATATCTTCTCTTATGTCACAAAAATAGTGATTGAAGACCGTTGCATAGCAAAAATTATGCAACCGTGTGCAGTGAACTTATGATCCTGTCGCCTTTGAAACAATTGCTTTGAAGAATGCAAGTCTACGGCAAATCGCAGCAAGCTGGATTCTCCAAGATTGACTGAAAGTGGTTGCCCAGAGGTCGAGCGTGTAATGCCTGAACCTCTGTATATTTTACTTCTAAAGATCAAAGATGGTAGAAGAAGTTTAATTAACTCGTTAGCTAATTAAACCTGACAGCTGTGTTTTTATTATTGAGTACCTTAGAGATGCTGGGATTAAAGACAAGACATCTAACGATGTTCCACTTGACTCTTTTTGAGACCAACTTCATTTGAGTCCACACATCTTTTAATTTCCAGCTCAATCTCCAACACTTACTTTTACATCCTGCTCTAGTGTTCGTATCAGTTCTCCATCCACTTGTCCTGTTTGGGCCACGCGGATAGAGCGTCGTTCTGCCTTCCTCAGCCGGTACTGCAGGATGCGGCAGGTCTTGTTTGCCTGAGAAACAGGGGCAATGTCAGCAGATCATGTTATGCATCAGCTGTCTAATCCATCTCTAGTACTTTGCTTCACTGCACTGTTCCTTGCAGCAGTCATGTGCATGTAGAAGAAATGCAGAAAACATAAAATGGCAGGAAAGAGCATTTGTTGCATTTATTTTTGGAGCCCAAATTTGCTTTTCAGATGTAAAATAAATGGAATTCTTTCTTCACGAGGTCATTTTTGCAAGATCTGCGATAAGTCAGGCTCATTAAACCAGTCTGTCTTTGTAACCACATACCTGCTCCAGCTGTTGCCGCAGTTCCTGCAACTGGTAAACGTCTTCCTCCATGTACATGTCCCTCATCTCCAGCATCTCAGATCTCAATTCCTCCATCTCATCCTTGGGGCAGTGAAAATGAGAGAGTATATAAGTGCGTCTGTTATTTTTACACATAGCTAAGTACTCCTCCAGTGTTAACCTGTGGAGAAGGTGTAAAGACTTCTGACTGAACATCAGGCTCTAAGTGGCTGTAAAGAGCTGACAGCATTATATGCACACACAGGATTTTTGTCATAAATGCAAGGCAATCATCACTGTCATCAGAAAATCACTCCATTAAACTTTCCAACATCGTAATGTAGTCCATCAATCACCTCTTGCTGCCATGTATGACTACATCTTCTTCTTTATCACCCTCATAATTGCATAACAATCAGTGTCCTCTTAAAATGAGCTTCTGCAATATTTTCTTACATCAGATAAAAGGGGCCATGCAAAATAGAGAACTGCATGACCGAGTAAGATAATATGACAGTGAACTGTACTCTTGTTTTTTGCCTCACTCCGAAGGTAGTGCTAAGGAGACCAAAGGTCAGGGTATAGCTATTAGCACACCTTGGAGCAAACTCCAGGATGTGGCATCTGTGGATTAAGAAAATTCAAAATCGAAGCAGAGCATTTGGATAGTGTGGGACTGCACTAAAATACAACTCACAAATACTACAGACCAGTATAAATGTTTCATTCAAACCAGTGTTTTTATCTACCCCCGTTTTAGTCACATGCAGATGAATTATTCATTTCAGCCTGACAGCATGAATTGCATCACACTTCTGAATCATATTTAAGGCGCAGCTCTGTCTGTGTTTCCAATGAAATCAAGTATCACACCCCATAAAAAAAGGAAAGTCTAGGTCACTCTGTTTTACGGCAAAGCACGACAATGTGCTTACAGAACTGTTAAATGAACGTGTGCTGGCAAAAATCCCTGCCTCTAAGTATGAGCGTGTTTGTGTGGGTGATGTGTTAGCATAATGAGCCAAATGAGTATGAGCGGCTGTAGTAATAGTAGTGCTGTCATGACTTACTACAGTAAAGAATGTGGGTCAGCTTCTGCAGAGCTCCAAGTGCAGCAACAACAAGCTGTGCGGGTGTGTATGCATGTGTATTTTTGTGTGTCTGTATGTTTACTATGTGCACAATATGAAAAGCAAGGTGAGCAGTGTGTGCCTGCGTCTCCACTACGTACGCACTAAACTGTACAAGGATGAATCATAACCGTGTGAGCAGGTAAAGTAAAATGGATGGATTTAGTAATGTTTCTGTGAGTGGCACACCGCTGGCCACTGCTACACATCTGTGATAGAGAACAGAGTGAACGAGAGAAATGGAATGAAGTAAAAAGAAAGGAGGATGAAAGTTAATAGCATGAAAAAGAATCAAAGGGAAAGAGCAGACACAAGAACAAAACCCAAATTCTGAAACTGAGAGGAAAAGGAATGAAAGAACAGCAAAGCAATAAAAGGGAATGTAAATGGGAAACAGGAAAAGAAAAATCAGATAGGGAAAAAAACAGAGCGTGAAAACTATCTAGATGGAGAGGGAGATAAAACATGACAGCAGAGAGTGAGGAAGTGAGGACACGAAACCAGGGAATCATAAGTTAATGTGGTGAGAGACTGAGACTGAGGGAGAGAGATGGTCCACTGACCTGCTTTTCACAGCTAACTAAAGAAGAACAGTGAAGAAGGTCTCTGTCATGTGAGCGAGTCAGGAGAAGAAATCAACCAATCAGCTGTCATGTTAGTGAGTCAGAGTGGTTAATGTCAGAAATGAGTGTGTGCACACATCTGCTGTGATAACAGTCCTCCCTACCTGGCTCTGCAAATCTGAAACCCACCATATTTTGTTGTCAGTTGTGTACGAGGTGATTTAGCTAATTGCTTTCAGTATTTTGTCCCAGCTTTATGAGAGTGGCATTGTCAGGTTTTCATCTGACTCTCATATTCTTACATTCGTATGTGTATTCTATTCTATAAAGAAGCCTACAATAATACAGAGAAAACCCAAACAATCAAACAACCTCTTATGAGAAAGCACTTGGCAACAGTGGGGAGGGAAAACTCCCTTTTAACAGGAAGAAACCTCCCAGAACTAGGATCAGGGAGGGGTGGCCATCTGTCACATACAGCCCGGGTAAGAGGGCGAAGACAGGATAAACGAAACACGGCGGAAGAGAGCCAGAGATAAATGATAACTAATGATTAAATGTGGAGCGGTGTAAAAACAGAGTGAGTGAAAAGAAAAAAGAGGAGTGAAGATGAAACACTTGGTTAATAACGGGAAGTCCCCAGCAGTCTAGGACAAGTGCAGCCTTAAAAAGGGAGGATTCAGGGTCACCTGACAGAGCCAAAACTATAAGCTTTATCAAAAAGGGAAGTTTTGAGATTAACCTTCAAAGTAGAGATAGTGTCTGTCTCCCAAACCCAAACTGGAAGCTGGTTTCACAGAAGAGGGGCCTGAAAACTGAAGGCCTCCCATTCTACTTTTAAATCCCAGAGGAACCAGTCTCAGAACAAAGTGTTCTTTTGGGTGATACGATGGGCCTGATTATACAACACCTTGTGTCTGAGGAGTTAAACATAAATTAAATATAAACACAAAACATAAACATAGTGGATCTGTATGGTTTTTATGTTCATTTAGGCAATTAGGCAGCAGATCAAGCTGCTATTCTGTGCATTTCTATCACATTTGCTATATTTACATAGATCCTGTATGTTTATTGTTATTATTATTTTCAGATTAAGCCTTCAGGATCATAACAAATGATCAAATGACTCATTGAAGGCACCATTGCATTTATTACCACTATGTTTTCAACTATTTAACTCTACCACCAAGGTCGTCTTTTACAATTTAAATTACTCCTAATTGGTAAGTGAAAACAGCCATCTGCACAAGCTGCACAGATGCTCATCTGTTTGTTTAAATTGCAGTCACAGGACGGACATTCCTAAAAATTAAATCCAGAAAATCTCGTCTTTCTTTGTGAAACTGTGTCAGGTTAGGCATAACATGAAGAGCAGCACGTCCCTACTCCTGGTTTATTGTGTCGAAATACAGCATGTGGACTTGAATGATGATTCAACTGTACTGAGCGTAAGTTCCCCCCTTGACAAGGCGTGCGGTGACTAAAGTGCGTTCAACAATTTGTCAAACTGTTTGTCAGCATGGCACCTACAACCTGACAGTGTATGTTCATGGTGTAGGAAAGCAGGAATGTAAGTACAGGCGTCAGTAATGCTGCGTGCGCGGTACGTGAAACATCTAATCAGATATTCTTTTGTAGCTTCAACAGAAACACAAACAGTAAGGTATAAAGTCGCCACTAATGAGATTCAAACAGCTGCCAACTGTTTTGATCTCCTACGGTGATTACCAGCTGAATGGGAAACAGCTCGGCACCCAGAAAGAGTCTGCATATTCATAGGATGGCGGTGGAAGACTGGCAGGCTGGAGATGTAAAGCATGAAGGAGGAAAAAAAAGATGAATTTTGAAGCGGTGGAAAACAAAGAGAAGGAACTGGAGACTGAGCATTACAGCAAGGATTTATGATAAGTCTGAGAGCCTGATGCCTCTGCAGCATGTTGTTTTGATCGTCTGATCACTAACCAGGTGTTCCTCGCAGCTGCAACAACACACACAGCCAGACTTACTTCACTGCCAACCCTCCCGTGGGGCTTTGCCGTGGTCCAATGTGATATGATGCCCCATATTCCGTCAGCAGCCACACACTGCACCAAATATGCACCAACTAGGATGACGTGTGTTAATGATAAAAGAAAGGAGTATTTTGGGGACCAGGAGTGGGCAACCAGAAACTAAACCAAAGATCAAAACACCCCCAACAGTTAAAGAAACTCCTGGGGAAAGTGCTTTTTGCTTAGAGACAAGCGCTGCTAATCAATTACCACAGGCAATCAATGTCTGACAATCACTGGCTTGTCTGGTCACTGCCAGGTAGTGCTAGGGGATATGTTCCCTAGCTGATCCTTGCCTTAATCAATCACTCTGGAGGGAGGCTTGACCAGCAGCTCGATGTATATAATACATTTCACTGCCTGCAGATGTACTGTGGGAGCTGTGAGATGCCTATTCTATCAAAAACACTGATGAAATCAAATCCTCCTGTGAGCTGAGGTACTTTGGGATAATGCAACAATTGTTTAGTTATTGTTTTCAAGAGTGATGCTTTAGTGTTTGACAGACAACAGGAATTTGATACCGATGCTGCCAGTAGAGGATCTTTTTCTCTTTTTTAATATAAGAGTTTTGCACTTTTATGGAAAACCCCACTCAAAATTCACAACTTGCAGGATTTCCATATTTACTTCCACATTTTAGGTGTTGAGAATCTTTAGGCAATCACACAGCGCTCTACCTCTGTGTTAATACAGTGCTATTAATAATGCCTTTAGGAGCAAAGCAGAATACAGCAGCAGAATGAACCGTACCTCCACTGTGCCAACATGCGAAGCACAAGTGATGAACACCAAGTGCAAAATCTCAATCCAAAGCACACCATTGTTAACCATTTACAGTATTTCACCGTTCTGCAACTGCAGATTTTCTATCAGAAACCTATTCTGTCACCAGGAAGCAGCATGTTGTGCTCATGCGTGGCCAGGGGTGCAGACAGACTCTCTATAACATCAACATCCTTGTAGTGAGTACTCTTGGGAGGCATCCAAAGGAATCTCTACACAGTGAGAAGCAGGTCAGAGTGACTTTTAGAGGCAGACTTTGGAATAAAACAGTATGACAGAAAGATGATTTGTTTAAGGAATGAAAAATGACAATGACGTCAAATTGCTAAATAGGCCAGGTGTATGCATGTGACCAACGTCAGGAGTGTTTTTCATGGGAACCCATGCAAAATCTGGTGTCACTGCTTGAAAAAAAAAAAGACTAAAACCCTGTTTGTGAAGCACTATGTAGGTTAAGCAACTTCAAAAACACGAGCTGACTTACTTTGAGGTAATCATTCTCAGATCTCAGCTCTTCTATTTCCCTGACAAACTCCTCGTGCATGCTGTCCATAAACTCCTCTGTGAGGTCTGAGAAAGCCAGAGATGTGCTGGCGGGCACCCGGCTATCAAATGAGGTGACCGATCGCTCCTCGCCCGGGGATATGCTCCCTTCTCCCGTCTCGATACCGGTGGAGAGCCGGTCCTTCTCTCCGGAGGAGCAGGTGGTCTTAGCAGCAGCAGCAGTAGCTTGTTGGCTGGTTCTGTCCGCCAACGCGCCATCCCTGAGCGGCTTCTCTAACTCCGGCCCGCCGCCCCTGCTACTCCTCGACTCGGCGTCGCTGCTCACAGCGTCCGTGGACAGCTTGTTTTCCTCAGAGGCGCAGTCCGACAGCTCGGAGCTGCTGTCGGTTGGGGAGAGCTTCCCCGGGGCGCATCCAGAATCCTTGGATAAATCATCGGATCCTATGCTGGCGTCCGACACCTTCCTCCGCGCTACGGTGCTTTTGATGGCCTTGGACGCCGAGCCCTTGGAGGACATGCCACCAGAGAGGGAGGATTTGCCGGCGGGTTTTCCGCCACCACTCTTCTCCCCTTTGCCGTCCTTCCCAGCAAGACTTCCCACGGGGCTGCGCCTGGATATGCGGCTACCCAGATGAATGGCTCCTGGCTTGACACTCAGGGTCGGGGTCCCAATCCCTCCTCGGATCTTCGTGAGCGACCACCCGGGTACATCCTTCGGTCTCGCCGGAGATGGGGCCCGGTTGATCTTCTTCTTCTGGCCTGGAGTGTGAGCGGACAGCACGGCAGAAAGGTCCGCAGATTCGGGCTGCTGACCGGGCACCGCGTGCTGCATCTGCCCGCTATCCGAGCACTCCGTCCCGCCTCCGCTTTCCATCTTCTGCCGGAGATGGAGTCTTCGTTCCTTGGGCGAGGCGAAGACGAGGTGAGTCGGAGAGTTGTGGACATCAACCTCCTTTGTTTTTGTCATTCATTCCGTTTAGGCAGATACGAGAAAAATAGAAACGAAACCTCCTATTTGCAGAAACAGGAGGCAGAAGTTAGGAGTGTGAATAAACAACTGCAGAGCCACACAAAAGGAGGAGATCACTCCGGCCACAATGAGGGCTTGCAACGGAACAGGACGAAGCGGGAAGTAGAGTCTAAAAGATCGAGAAAAGATAAATACAATCCAATTTTCCAGTTCTGTGTGCCGCAAATGCACCAATTATTCCGCTTTGTTCTGCTGGATCCTCCACTCCTGTCCTCGGGATCTCCCTCTCTCTGCCTCGATGACACAAATTAGCCGGTTCCTGCTCAGAGGAATTGTGGGTGAGAACAGACGGCAGTGCGGTGCCTATGGTCACCTCTCTCTCTCTCCTCTCATATAACGGGATGTAGCTCTGGAGGAGAGAGATAGTCTCGTTTCTGCAGCTCTCTGCCGCCACCAATGCAAGATATCAGAAAAACAGTAAGACACAGCAATAAATAAATAAATAAATAAATAAAATATTGTGTAGAGACTCCAGGGCTCGGAGGACAGGGCCCATTTATGCACACTTAAGTCAGCTTAAAATATTTTCATACAGGTCAGTAAAGCAGCTGTGTGTGTGTGTGTGTGTGTGTGTGTGTGTGTGTGTGTGTGTAGCAGCCAGACCAGAAACCTTTCCTTCCAAAGTAACAGATATTTAACATGCGCGCAAATCATAGAAGAAAGGTCACAACAGCATACAGCTGCATTGTGGGAGGTGAGAGCATCACCTGACCCCAAATGTGTGCATTAATGTAGAGTACACTGTAGGGCTCAGATTATCTGTCTCCTTCTAAGCAAACAAACAAACAAAAGATTCCTCTGACATCACACTCAAGCAAATCTTTCTTATTCTTCTTAAAGTTTAGGTAGATAGGTTTGTCGCAAACATCGCATGAAAAATAGTGTCAAAGAACAATATTTCTTTTGTTTTAAATAAAGCATGCAATTTATAGTATCCCTTCTGTTTCCCTCCTTTCTGTCACCTGTTTATCTTTTACTTCTCAGACTGTAGACTGTTATTATCCTGCATACTGTCCCACTGTTCCCCCATTATTTATTGCCTCCGACAGCTTTAAATTTGTAACCTTTGGAGATCCCTTTTCACAGTCCCACCATTATTCTATCACAACTAATCATTAAACCTTAAGCGGCTATTGATATCCTGTAATTAGCATGTGCAGTTAAATTTTACAGAGCGCTGAGTCAGGCAATTCTCTGTTTTGTTGTGTTAAAGAGATTGTATGGGTTTTAAGGCATGGCCGAAAAACCCACGAGACCTGTCACCAGTCAAGATAAACTACTTACAGATAGGCGGAAAATTAAGTGATAACATTTATCCCATAGTGAAACATTTCCTGATAGGTAGGGTCTCATTCAGAGGTCATCAGGGGGCTCACCGAACAGTTTGAAATGAGTGGAGCCTGTGCTACAGCTCACACAATCATCAGATCTTAACCAAACTGGATACCCATAGGAGGTTTTTCAAGTAACGTGTTAGATATTAGTCCACCAAAATCTTGGTCTAAAGCTGGACACCAAAATGTATTTTTTTAATAAGCCGTATTTGCTTGTGCAGCATGTACATATACAGCATAAGTAGGAACCATAAAGTTGATTTTTTAAAATGTGTTTGTGCATTATTTTTGATAACTGACTGAAGGGCCGTGTCATCGTCTGCCATAAACTGTATTTTTGTTTCAATAAAGCTACAAAGCAGTGCTGGATCTCCTGCCCTGTATGCACACAGTCGGAGATTTCCAGTAATAACCATCGCATGGTGCAATCTCAGTGGGCTCAACAAATGTGTGTAAACACTCTTCCAAGCAGTTAGAGCACATTATGACATTTAGCAGCATTTCTAATAACATTTATTCTCCAAGGCTCCTTTTTTGCCCATCCTGCGGGTGCTTGTAACCATCATCTGACTAAAGTCTTATCACAGAGACAATACAAACCATATTGATTCAGTCCATGCTGTCAGACTCAAACTCTGTGAATGTCTTATGAGTAGAAACTTGAGGACAACAAACACAGAATCGAAGCCATGAGAATAGATTTTCCCACTCAGGGATCAGGGCTGGTGAATGGCCATTTGCTATGTGCTGAAGCAGTGGGCTGTACTGTGTTTACATCTGTATAATTCATGTAAACACGCGGCTACAAAAATAGCACTATTGTAGGACTTTCTAAAATGGAGCAATTACGTTCTCAGTCCATCACAAGCAGCTGCTGCCACGTTTCACTCTGTATGTGATCTGTCATGTGTGAACGATCACATAGTTATCTACACACATTTGTATTTTTGACGCATTTGGATTCAGCCAGAGAAATTAAAAATCTCACTGTGCAAAACAAACATGCATGCAACATTTTTACTGTTTTTGCACCCCCGAGAGGATATTTGAAACACATTCCAATGAAACCTCACACCTTAAAGGAGCATCCAGTGAGTGAGACCACACCAAACCTCTCTGAATGAAATAATATAACCGATTAAATGAAAGCACTGTCATTTACATATGATGGGTAGCGTAAAAGGTGCTAGAAAAATCACTTTTGGTTCAGCTGATCAATCCACTACCTCTATCCTAAATCCTGCTTGAGCATTCTACTATGTTCGCTTGTTTATCACTTTCTCTGGCAGCGGTCTTTAATCAGTATGAAGATACTGCCACTAGCAGACTGCATCTGAAATCATGCAGTCTTTAAATCATTCATTGCTAATGATCCTGCAGTGGCAGCCGCAGAATTACAACCTAGTATACTCTATTATCTTCTCTCACACCACAACAAAACCAAATATCTGCTTTAAAGGTCTAATAATGAACAGAAATAGAAATATTAAACAATATTTTACACTCCCAGTTAATCCATTTAGAGCACTCATTCATTGCAGAAATCTTGCCTATAATCAGTTGGAAAACAGTGGAAACAATGTTGTTTTATTTCCGGTTTGTTTTGGCAATAATAAGGCAAGAATAAGAACATGGTTAGCAGCGCGTTCTGCTGAGTCAAGCTGACGGAAAAGATAAGAGAGGAGTCAAGAGCATTACAGGAAAGAAAGGAAAGAAACAAGATAACAACAATATGAAACCTATTTAAAACATTCTCTCGATTAGATGCCTTTCTTTTTTACAACAAACATATGACGATCTTTCATTTAGTGTCACAATGATCTCATATACAATACAAGTACAACGCTGTATGCCTGACACAATCCATCTGTCAATTAGTTTGCTGTCTACACACACACACACACACACACACACACACACACACACACACACACACACACACACACACACACACACACACACACACACACACACACACACACACACACACACTACCAGACCTATCCTTTTCCAGATCAGGCATGTGAGAAGGTTTGCTATGAATGGTTCTTTACCAGAGCCCTTAAACTGAGCCAGCTAAACCAAATTTAGCCATCGTGAATTTTATTATGTAAATATGTGACATGTAATATTAAAGTCCATGTCATACCAGGCAATTTTCTGTGCATTGCAATTATATACCCTTATTAAGGATCCGGTTTAACATCAAAATTGCAATTTGGAGCAGTTGAATGGTTCTTTGAATCATTAATGAACCGACCCTCCATTGTTGGTGGTATACCACGTTCATTGAATATTAAGCAGACCACAAACAGCACCCATGTTGGCCCTCACAGAGCCCATCAAGTCGCCCCCTTCCTCGGCCCGTTCTTCTAATAACCAGTGTTTAGCCAGATAATGAAGAGAAATGCAGATTTCTGCAGTATTAAAACCCCACTGTAATAATGCAATTGGCTTTTATTGTTTTCAGCAGGCTCTTTGTTATAAGAACATCTTGACACATTATTTCCCAAATGTTTTTGATACCTCATTTTACTGCACCATTTACTCACAGCAGTTCAATACGGCAGTTTCAACAAGCTGTTCTGTCATTTGCTTACCAGTAAAATATTTTGTGATTAGCACTTTGAATGTTGCAGAGATGTCTTTTACATAGCATAAAGACAAATAATTGAAGCTGCACCGTTTAAAGTCTTTTCTGCCTTTAGTTTGTTGAAGTATTGCGATTTTTCTCTAGCAGATTTTTCAAGCTTTGTGACAGTTTTTACTCTTCAGTGCTCCTGGAGTGTGGTTTCAAGGTCAAAGCAACTCACTGTGCTCCTGGGCTACTTGGGCCACAGCATTTTATGGGAACACAGAACTTTATTGGTGACAGTTATGTTACATCATTAGCCAAACACATTTACATTCAGGAAGAACACAGTGGGGTACAAGATTCTTTTACAAATCTGCTGAGTTTGCATAATAAAATCAAAATGCAATAATATAAAGGAATATATTACTATGTTTTAAGGGAACAATGAAAGAATACCCTGCAATCTTGCACGGATATTGCCAAGAATTAAACGTCACATGAATATGTCTGAATCCAAGAGCATCATTGGTGTTAGTTGATGAGCTAATATTCAGTTCTTTCTCATGTATGGCATGTAGGTTGGCACCAGAAGTGCTTTTTTTAGGAATGATATCTAAGTTTTGCTTCATTATTCGCTTTCAGCCATTAGAAAGGAGAGCATAAATGAGGTGAATGGCTTGACAGTTGTGTCGCAAGACTTCACATCACCCCTCTGCCATCCAATCCGTTATGTGATTCTGGTAGGAGGTAACCCACGCAGACCAACCAGCAAGTGCTCCTTAACAATGAGCATATTTTACTAATTGTGAGTGAAAAACACCCCGATGTGCCTCACACTGACGTCCAGTCTGAGTGCCGGTCTGCTTTGCTGAGACAAAAAAAAAGGCATCAGCAGAAAATTGCTGTCCTTGCACGTTATCTTCAGTTCAGTAATTGGAAAGCAGTGAGTGTGTGTGAACTAGAGCTGCATCAGCAATGTCACTGCTACATTCTGCCTGCTGACATTAGTACAGGACAGATATTCTCAACCATGATTTTCTTATATCATGAATTTTTTTATTTCATGCATTAAATGTAGGTGCACTCTCTGTGTAGTGATCACTGTGTATTTGTAATCAGTTACGCTTGCTTTATCACAGTGCTGCCGTAGGGGACCAAACTAACCTGGGTTTTCCCTTCCTTACAGAAGCTACTGCTTCTGCAATGACGTTGTCAGCCTTCACCAATTGTGGTAAATCCCCCTTTGAGAATTGTTGTGGAAATTTGTCTCCTGCAAGTAAAATGAGTCTCATGTGACCTGCTTTAGCTGGAATAACACGTTTGTGCTCAACTTACCTCCCTGCAGGGTACAGTAGGTGGCCTATATATGATGATATCAACTTCCAGACCTTCTGTTGACACTGTTGGATCTGCCTGGAGCTTCTCATAAGTGTGCCACATAAATAGTCCTGTACATTGTTCAAAACCATACGAAGAGCAACAGCCAAAGGCCTCCTTCTTGAATTAGTATTCAATAGTTTGGGTTCCAGACCTCATTCAAAGACCATTTATCTTGTAGTTAGAAGAGGATCAAAATTCCCTTATTGCTGGAATCACTTTGTCCAAAACACTCAGTTTCCATAATCATAAAGGGATGTTATTTCATGAATGATATTTTTCTGCAAATCAGCACAAGGAGAACATACACAGTACTGAGTAAATGTCTTTTTTATTTCTATTTCTTTCTATTTCTATTGGGAAAAGGATTGAAACAGGTATAACAATACACAGAAAAACACTATACATGCGAACAAAAGGAGTTTGTGCATTTCTAACCAGTCTATATTTGGTATGACCACCTTAATTCTCTCTCCCGAACAAGCTTTCTCATAATTTCCTGAAGCAGCCTTCAGGAACAGTTCTCCAGGCTTGAAGGGCGTTCCAAGTTCTGCCTGTCGTTTCATTCTCTGTCAGTCCCACAGTGCTTCAACAATGTTGATGTCTACTCTCGCACTGAGACAGTTTCTGATGAGGGTTTGGTAAATAATAGATAAATCAGCTGAAAGGCCAGAGGCACCTCACAAATTTTGTCTCAGGTCTTTGTTGGTCTGATCCATCCTTGGAGGCGCTTTTTATTGCTGAATTGGTCAGTATTAAGTGGGTGAAAATAAAGAAAAATCCTCTGAAAAGGATCAGGCACTAGGACTGAACTGAAAATGTGTGAAAAAGCAGCCAATGTCCAAAGAAAATCTTTGAAGGACTTTCAGAAAGCCTGGAGAACGACTGCTAAGGGCCACTTGAAAAAATAATCTAAAGTCTGGCTTCTTGAAAGCAAAATATGTAGTAAAGGCTTAAGACCTTTTCACAGTACTCTGTACAATTAGTTTCAAAGGTTTGGTTTCTGTTGGCTACTGACGAGTGAACAACTCAGGGAAAAACTTTATCTTTTACCTCCATCTAGTGGTGAGTAGGGAAACTTGGCGAGTACACCAGGAAGAAAAACAAAACTGTTTGACTAATTGTATGATAAAGATCAAAGCGTTTGCTTGACCACAGGTGAATTTAGAGGCAATTCATCGCAGCAAACAGGAAGCAAACTATTCAAATCATTAATGCTGTGAAGCAGATAAAGTCAAATGTTAAAACCAGCTGCTTTTTCTGTGTGATGCAAATTAAAGCATTCTTTTTCTGGTTTGTTCTTTTCAGATATCTTAAGTATTAAAATTACAGTCATGTAGCTTCTTTAGGCTCAACATAATGCTTTGATAATGGTTTTTTTTTGTGAATTATACATAGAGGGGTGAGCAGCTGTATCTGCATGCGGTTGTGCACAAGCTGAACTCTTTGTCCCGCTGTGTGCCTGAATAGAAACCATTTTCTCCTTCTAGTCCACTGTTCTCTCTGCCTCTTCCCCTCCTCCTCATCTCCTGCAGTCTCTCATCCTATTCTCTGCCCCCCTCCCCCCTCTTTTCTTCTCATCACACCATCATTATGCAACTCTGGGAAAAGAAACACACTGATTGTTTGTTCCGAAAGAACAAATTACTACTGACAATTAAACTTTTCTCCATCCAACATTAAGATATAATGGCACTACAGAGTTCTTTTAGAAATACTCTTGATGCAACAGTGCATCATTAGTGCCTGGCCTGGTTTTGTGTCATCTGTGAAACAGTGTGTGCCTATGACCTGTGAGCCTTCAGTAAATGTTATGAGAGGATATTGTAAAAGCTTTATCAGACATTCAAATACAAGCCAACATGGGTACTAAATTGTAAATGTTTTATCATGTGCCTCGTTATTGCTCATGCCCCAGTTCTCCTCTAAGCAGGCTGCCTGCTATATCAAATAGATAAGCTGTATTACTGATGACAGTTGATACAATCTCTGACTAAGTTGAAGCCATATAGACGTGAAATGAACATCAGATATTGAAAACCCTGTACTGCTAAAGCAGCTGTGGAACACAGTGTTAGTAAGCAGCTGTGCAAACCTGACCTTTGGTAGAGAAACCTCAGATGTTTTCAGAAATAGAATTATAATCAAAACATTAAAAATCGCTGGCTGATTAGGGTATCAGAATGCAAGTTGAATATGTCCTCATTTTGAGCATCAACACTGTCTCTTATCACAAAACATCCACGAACCACCATGAAGGGGCCTTTTAATTCCAGCTATTCTCAATGTGTTATTCATGGTAATGATACTAGAGATGTTAGACAGTATTTCTTATATATATCTGATATATTTCTTATATCTCAGACTTCTGAGGTGCGGTTTTTACACACACACGCACGCACACACACAGACACACACTGTTTGGAACGGAACATATGTGTGTCTGTGTGTGTGTGTTGATTTAGACATATTCTCGATTTAGACTTATGTTCTGTAATTTATAATAATAGAGAATAAGCTGCAGATGCTCAGCTTTATTTTTTTTTAAAAAGGAAAAGGGTGCATGTTTTTTAAAAATCTGCTCTTTAGTGCGCATTGTCATTGGTTAAACGTTTCCTGGATTACATCTCATTGGCTGCAGACTGTGTCTGTCGTCTATCTAACGACGCCCCCATTTGCCAGCTACTTCCGCTGCTGTGTCAAGCTGAGGCTACACAGTAAATTCTTGTTCATCTTTCTGGACTTGCAGATACATTCAGCCTGCTCACGCCACTCAGGTACGATGACAGATATTCCGTTGGTCTTTCTATGGTCTTATGTTTTCTTTTCAGTGCCCTAAATTTTGCTTTGGCCTCTCTATTCAAAAAGGTGGCTAACCATGCTAGTTAGCCACCTTATTTTTCTTTAGCCCGCCCGCTAATGGTAAAGCGCTAGCTGTCAAAAAGCTCCGGCCAGCCTCGACACTGTCAGTTTGTTGTGTGGGAACAATGATTTAAAAACATTGTTCTCATTTAGGAATATTGTATAGTTCGTCACATGTTAAATTTGGCAAGTTAAAGTGTATGCTATTATGTTAGCAAGCATAGAGTTTACAGTAGCATTTATTAGATGGGTTGTCAGAGCTGGGTGTTTTTCAAGTTGTCAGTGAAGGTTTAATTGGTAATTGATTTAGAATATAATTATTATTTGGGTATTTTTAATGTATTGTCAGTGCAAGCAGAACGATTAAGTTCCGTGTGCTGGTAAAAAGCTGCTGGTAAAAAGCTCTTGATGGTTGAGTGTGAGGGAGTCCTTCAGAGGAAAACATCTATTCAGATTAAAACCGTCACATTTTCTTCACCTGCAGCAGTTTATGTAAAGGTGCAGATTAAAGTCATTTCCTATCACGTTTCACTGCCTCAGCAAACATTGGTAATGTCTCCCCGCCAGGCTGACTTCTTCCCGATTACATCCGCATCTGACTCGCAAGAGATTAAACAAAGGTTTGTCGTTTAAAGCTGGTGTACTTTAGGTCATTGACACAAGGTTTGCTCTGACACAGTCATCTGTTTGTCTACTCTCCCTGACAGACATATTGCTCAGTGGCATTCATAGTAGTACTACTGCATGTTTCCACTGTCACTAAGGAACTTAATGTAAGGAAGTGATACTGTGTTACTGACGGTCAATCTGCTTAGCATCGTTTGTTCATTTGATATCGATCTTTTGTAGATATGTCAGTAATAACTGTGAGGCAATTCACAAATGTTTTGACTACCACAATTTGATAAAGTTGAACTGAAAACGTTGAACCAAAATAACATCATCTAAGCAGATGATGAACAAAAAGTTCCCCTTTTTCAGAATCAGAATCAGAATACTTTATTGATCCCTGGGGGAAATTATTTTTTGTTACAGTGCTCCATTATAAATCAACATTAAGACAAGACAGACAATACGCTAACTAAGAATAGTACAATATATACATACATGCATACATACATACATACATACATACATACATCACTCATAAATAAATAGCTGGAAAAGAAACATGTGTAGTTGTAGCAGTAAACAGTGTGTTAAGTGGATGCGTTGTACAGGGAGATGGCCACAGGCAGGAAAGATTTCCTGTGTCGTTCAGTGGTGCTTTTCGGTAATCTCAGTCTCTCACTGAACGAGCTCCTGTGACTGACCAGCATGTCATGTCTTAAACTTTTTAAGAGTTTGTTAAAAAAAATGAGAGGTTTTGTTTTTGGTGGTGATGGTGTTTTTTTTGTTTTGTTTTTTTGCATGATGGTACAGTGGGGGTGGATCTTTTGGATCCTGTGGATTATGCTTTTTGGACTCCCATAGTTGCTATGTGTTGATCTTGGGGCTTTGGAGGCCCAGCCATGACTTTAGAATATTTTTCATGTACCTTGAACCATTCCTTGACAGGTTTTGTGGTGTTACAGCATGCATTGTCCTGCCTGGAGAGTGAGTGCTGCTCCATGGGGGTCAGTTTAATTATGGGTTTTATTTGTCAAAGTATAAAAGCTGGCATGGAAACTTTCCCAGCAGAACATTGCACTGAAAGGATGCTCTGTGTTATGTACTTCACGTAGTAGCTGTTTTATTGTTGCTAATCATCTTTTGTATGGTTAGGATTAAAGTGAACTTCCCTTTTTAAAAAAAATTGTTGCTTTATCCACAGGAGTATGAAGGTAGACACATTTTGTTTTTATCTTTACATGACATACTAGTCTGTCCTCTCTGGAATTGCAGTTGTTGTCATTTAGTTATGGGTTTTCCTCCCTAAGGTACCTTAATTACCCTCACCATGGTGTCTATGGCAATAGATTCCATTTGAAAGGGGAGCTTTACACTGTGCTAGTAAGTAAGTTTACTAGCACAGGTAAGGTAGTTACCTTAGAGTAATGTAGTTCCACTTGAGAGCTAGATGAGCAGTTGTCCTTGTTGAAACAGCAATTGCCTAATTAAAGTGTTCATGGAATAAATGCTTATGAGCGTTCAGTTGTGGAATATCTGTGTTTTGTTTATGTTTTGCTTTTGTATTTTTTTTCTGCCTCACATTAGAAAAAGTTTGTATGAGTACAATTTGTCTTTCAGCAGGATTGCACAAACGATTATTAGCCTGACCTTCATGAAGCTTGATGGAGCGGTGGTACGTGGGCAGAGGAAAGACCCATTGAATTTTGGTGGATCTTTTTAAATGAGCAAAATAGGGCAATGGCTCTGGTGGAGATTAGCCTGCCTAATGCTCTTGTAGTTGAGTTCTGTGGCTAAATTTAAGTGAACAGGAAGAAGATGTTGCAAGCCATGTCCCAAAAGTTGGGTTTCAGCAGTGTTGAAACCTAACTGTTGCAGCAATGGGACGGTCAGCAAATGCAAAATCAGTAGTTGTATTTGGAAAGCAGGGAGGAGTCTTGGTGTAGGTATGTTTTCAGTGTGATTTGTCTGTTAGCAAATACTAGGTTGCTTCTGCTAAGCTAAATTTGAATCAATTTATTTAAGTGGAGCATGGGTGAAGACCCATGAAATCTTTAGTGCAGCTTTGTGTCTCTTTCTTTAAATTTCTAATTAATTGTTAAAAATAGATGATGTTGTTTGTGTATCACATTATATTGTGATATTCTGTCGTTCGTACAGTTGCATCATGTACACGAAACTGCACGATTTCCTCAAAAGTAAATTAAAGATCTTTCAGAAGTTTCTCTGAAGCAAAAAAAGACTGGTATATTTTTCCTTTGGTAATTTATAACTGTAGGTGCCCTATAAAATGCAATTAAAGTATATTCTGGTAATGTGAAATTGACTGGTTGTCTCTAAAATCCATTGGAAATGTGGCTCCACATACCTTTTTACCTAAATGCCAGAACGCAGAGAAAGTTTAAACCCAGTCACCTGAACCTGTCAAATAACAACTCAAGTGCAAACAATGCTGATCACAAAACATGCTTTTGTGCACATGTTTTATCTAAACTCAGGAGTGCCATTGTTTGTGTTAATGGGTGGACAATTCAAGGGAGTTTCCAGGCAAGATGCTGAGCAGGCTTTGTTTCTGCATACACTGTGAAGGTAAAACTCCTCCTAGCAGGTTCTTCTTCCTAGCAGGTATCACTGGTATGCGCTGACTCACACTGTTCAGTAGTGTTGTGTGTGTGTGTGTGTGTGTGTGTGTGACAGAGTGTGTGAAACTATACGTTCAAGCATCCTGCCCAGAATGAGACAGTATCTTATGCCCAGTGGGGTTTACTTGACTTCAAGCAGGAGTAGAATAAAGAGAACAAGCTCCTCCCTTATATTTGAAAGACAAACAGACAGGATAGACTAGCGCACATGATTACACATATGATTGAGCTTAGATCTCAAGTGCAACAAATTCAATGAAACATTTGTTTGGAGCTACCTTTAGTCTTTAGAAACTTACCTCATCAGTGTTAGGGGTGTTACAAAAAAAAAAAGAGTGGGGCAAGAAATTAAATAAAATAATAAATTGCATATTATTCATTACTTTTCTTAAAAATAATGCAGTGTTACTTTCTCTGATGGGTCATTAAGTAATTTGTTCCATTACTTCCAAGTAACAGCGTAACATGACATTAAATTCGTTGTCACATAAACTCATATACATAGAGCATCAAATTACATCTCTGTATCTCTGTTATATGTATGCTAATTTCTTTACATTTGCAAATGTACTCCACAGTTTTTGTGTACTTGTTTGAGACATTTTTTTCACCCCCTACTTCCTCACTTCTAAGGCTGAATGACTTATGCAATCTAGAGGTTACATGAGTCCTCAGTGTATTTCAGAAGTTTCACTGGGAGCTTTTGTTATTATACGGCAAGATTTTTCACTCTATCATTTAAATAATCTGTAAACATGTTTTACATTACAGTAAAGAGGAAGAAATGCAAAAGGATCAAAAAAGATCTGACCAACATGGAAAAAAGATTTGTACTTGATTCTCATAGGAGAGTTTACTTTTCGTCACACATTTGAGTTATTATTGCATCAGACGGATGTCGTCAGAAATTTTAATTTCATGGTTTGAGGCTGTTTGGGTGTGGTTTATTGCAATTTCCTCTCTTTAAATGGATTAATGGTTTTAATGTTAGCACTTAGTTTTTCTAAAGTGCTCCAGTCAGTGGATGTACTCCGTAAGGTTAGTCTTGTGATTAAAGTAGACTGAATTTGATTTCATAGTTTCAGTATACTATAATAAAAAGTAATTTGTGAATGATTGTCAGTTAGACCGTCTGTTGGTCTTGTGCTCTACTTCCATTCGCCAGCTCTTTGGAGCTTGGAACGTAAGTTTGGATAACATCATAGAAAGCTCACGGCTCTCCAAGGGGAGATTGAGAGACCAGTGTTGGACTGTTAGAACAGCTTTGAAATTTATGAGTTGTTCGCACTAAAGTAAAAACTATCATCACTTCATGCGGAGACCCCTTCGACGCCAGCTGCGGCCTCAAGGCTGGAGCTGAACAAAACACCCTCATAACGACTGTGTTTAGACTGTTCCCCCCATTCCATGCAAGGCCACCTGGGTTGGCTGGAAGACTGTTTACTTAGCCTGGCGGGGCGAAGGACACTGTCTCAGCTGAACTCTGGACACACACATACACTGACTCCCCCCCTCCCTTTCCAAACGCCTTCGATGCTTGTGCCCTACCGGGGAAGATGGCAGTCAACTGGACCAGCGCAGACATGCTGCAGGACCGGATGCGCTGTCTACACCGGCTCTCTCTTACCCTTTACCTGCCCCTGTTGCTTGTCTTGTGTTTCTATGGTGTATTGACAGTCATGTGCTTTTTGTGCTGAGGTGTTTTTTCTATTATCAAACTGTTCTCCCACTAGGAGCTCAGTCTGAGTAGAGTTTTGTTTTTTTTTTTCCCCTCCTCCTCTTACCTCATGTTATGTATATTTTTTTCCCCTCCTCCTCTTACCTCATGTTATGTATTTTTTTCCCCCCTCCTCCTCTTACCTCATGTTATGTATATTTTTTCCCCTCCTCCTCTTACCTCATGTTATGTATTTTTATTTATTTATTTTTTAAAGTTGGTCAGAAGGTTCCTTTGTAAGTACAGCATGCGCCATTAGCGTGCTGCCTGCTGTAACCCTAATTTCCTTCGGGATTAATAAAAGTATTCTGATTCTGATTGTGATGAAAACAGGAAGCACGGAACACAAAATAAACAAATTTTGGTCATTTCACCCAGTTAGACTCTTGCTCAAATAACTTTTGCTCTACGTCAGTCTAGTACTGGCTTACAGTACAAACATTTGTGTTTTGTAAGATGCTTGGGCTTAAGACAATCACGTAACAGCCTTTCCTGTATACAGACATGTTTCTGAAAAGATAAGAAACTAAAACATCATGAACCATTATAAACTACTGATTCAAACTTGGGGTGTAAGAGGTTTGAATCCCTGATGAGATGGCTTTTCATTGTTAACCAATATGGACCTTAGAAAAAATAGCGACCACGCACATAATGGTGAGTTTGGATAAATGAAATCTTAAACTCACCATTAACCAAATACTTCGCTGTTCTGTGTTATGTCTACACATAGCAGAAGACTTCACAATGTATATGTTATGAATTGTAACTTTAAGTGCTTTGTTACCAGCAGCTTGTTGCAAAAACACATAATTTGCTCTCATTTCTTTAGTTGAATGTGCAAAAAATTTCAAAGATGACAGTTTGACAGATGTCGGTGCAAAAATATAATTTTACAAGTTAATTCTCAAAGAGCTATTGGCTGAAAACTTGGCATATCTCTGCTTGGTGTGCAGAGACCTGATACAGGACCTGGGAAATGCATCTGGCCTTTGAGTTGATCCACCCATTGTTTGCCAAATGAGATCTTTGAATGTTTTTCAAGAAGCCTAAAGAACTGTTCCTGGAGACTACTGACAGAAATTACAAGAAGGCTTCAGTGCGAGAGTTTAGGCTGTGTTGAATGATAAATTTTGTTAGAATAGTGCAAACACTTTTTTTGTTGCCTTACACTGTATGTTCATGTGTATTTGCGCCTGTTTCAATAAATCATTGTACCTGTTTTCTAGCAGAATATAAATTCAATATGACCCAAAATGAGTGACTGAGACTATAAGCTTAATGGCAAAATGTTTAGATGCAAAAAAAGAAACATTTTCCAGTAGATTTCTATAGGACTTGATGTGTCCTACGTCCAGCACAAAACCATGAAGAGAAAGTTAAGAATGAGCAGGCAGAGTGGTTGGGGTCACCACGTTCAACAAGACCAAGCTAGGTTCATTCCTCCTGAGTAACTTGCTGTTTTTCAGTAGTGCACTACTTTCTGAGTGCTTTCTGAGTTCAGTTCCTTGGGTTGCTGCTTTGGCTTTAGTTTACTTGCAGCTACATCTACAGAGCACAAATGCCTATTAACACTCAGATCTCCATAGCGATTCTGTCCACCCCCCTTCTTTTTTTTTTTTTTTTTTTTCTCCCCCCCCCCTTCCCTTTCTGCACTCATTAGTGCACAGACAGCACACACAGCAAAATGCTGCTCTCTGTTGAACTCCCTCCAACACAGTGGCCTGTCTGTGATTCTTGTTCCCACTGTTGTCTCTCAGGCCACATTCACATCCTTCCTACTTCTCTCAGAATGGTAGATGAGACCCATTTCCTTCATCTTAACCTTGAGCCTTTGCTAGGAAAACTTAATCACATGACATAAATAGCAGTGTGGCATCTGAGTATTTAGATGTCTATATAAAGTGTATCAGATGAATGACAGTGAATTGCAGTGGTTATCCGTGTGGCCTTATAATATGCATTCCGGGAACTATCAAAGTGACATGAAATGACATCAGCACAGAGTATAATTTTGTCCTGAACCGCAGGTTCATAGAAATAAGCCTCTGTGTCACAGAGACTAGTAACAACAAAAAGTCCAGGACTGATCATTCTTATATGTGAGGAACTAATATTAACAACAATAGCTAACATTTAGTTCACACAGTCCTGCATTAGATAGCCCTTCTGGCTGTGGTAGAACAGGTCTCTTAACAGTGGGCCACATTTGGGTTATAGAACAGTTGCCAGTCCTGTCTCTATATATGCACAAACAGAACCAAAGCACAGATGCTTTCTTAGTTTCAGTGTGGACTTGCTGTCCTTGTGGGCTATCCTAACACCATAAATCACTATGAGGAAAAATTGGGGTGAGGGGTGGGGGCTCCTGTTTCATCACATTGAAGTATTAAACAGTTATTCTACACTTTAACCTGGCCAGTGAGAATGTTAACCATATAACTATTAGCAGATATCTGATGGACAGAAATCTAGTCCCAGGGAAACAGAAGTTACTGTACTTAAAGTGCTGGTCCCAAGTCTGGATAAATGGCAGAGTAACCTTAGGAAGGGCAATTTGTACCAAATCAAACATGCGGTTCCATGTGCTGTGGCAACCCATTTGGAAGTAAGGGAACAGTGTAAATTACCTCTATCTGCAAATAATAAAATGATAACGTTAATGTGGGAGCTAGGCAACAAATATTTTCAGGCCTACCTTTATAGATATTTGTATCTGAAAACCGTTCGTTTTTCTTAAAGTCCCAGATTCAGCAACTAGACAAATGGTGGAAGCTTACCTTACCAATTCTATTTAATCAGCAAAGAAAGTATTGTGCCATATAGGGCTGGGCCATATTATACCGTTCACGGTAATACCGGTATAATGTTAGGCAACGATAGGAAAATGAAATATCGCGATAGAATGGGAGTAAAATGCGCATGCGCAGTGCCTTTGTTTTCATACGCACATGGCCGATTGTTGAGGAACCAGAATTGGTTTGTAAAAATGGTGCAACTTCCGTGATGTGGAACTGGTTTGGTGTTTGTCTGTCAGATACACAACAAAGCACATTTTTTTGCAGAACATGCAAGCGGCCGTTGTTATTGTCGTATTTGTCGGACTAAGATGCTCTTAAATCTGGGAGTAATCTGGGTCCTAAACTCCGAAAATTTGACTTCAGGTCAAACAACACTGCAGCATCACTGAGAGTTGAAAACTGTCTAAATTCTTTCATCTTTAATAAAACGATCAGCATTGCTGCTTTACCAGGTGTAACTATGAAGTTTAACTTCCAGGCATCCATGAAAACAAAAGTTATTACATTTAACGGAGTTAGAAGTTAGCAGGAAGCTAGCGGAAGTTAGCTCGCTAGTTTCGCTAGTTACCTAAGCATGATATTGCATGTTCTGACTGAGAGATTTCTGAAAAAATTCAAACGTACAGCTCTGCTATCACTTCCAACATAAATGAAGACAGGAAACTAAACAGCAGTGACGTTTGTAGGGTTACTGAAGTTGGGCTAGCTGGTATATTATGATGTGCTACGTGATCGCTAGCGACACAGCTATGTTAGCATAACATAAACAGTGAAGCTGGAGGACGAACACTAACACTTTTCCACTTATAAAAGTTAACGTGAAGGTTCCTCATGGTTAGAGACAAATGCAATCGCATGGCAGGATGCTGTAAACGGACCAAACTTCAGTCAGGAGAACAACTGAGATAATCCATCCACAATACGAGGTCAGTCATTAATATACTGCAACAACATGGGAATAGAGCAGCTGCCAGAGAATTCAACATTAATGAATCAATGGTACAGAAGTGGAGGAAGCAAGAAGAATGAGTTTAATAAAGTTTGATTTATCTGACTGCTTTGTTTCGCTTAATGTGCCTTATAATCCCGTGTACCTTATGGTCCGAAAAATACGTACTGCACACTGCAGTTTAATGTTGCAAAGCACCTCTTTTTAACTTCAGTGGATATTATACATGGTTATGCTCAGGATATGTCAGCCCATTTCTACTGGAAATGCCTTTTGGTTAAACTTTCAGCAAGGAATTTGCATTTGCACTGTTACATTTTTATAAAGCTTTAATGTACATAAAAACCAGCTTCTTGTTTAAGTGAAAATAAATGGAAGGTTGTCTTTTTGCGCTAGTAATGTTGTGGAGTTGTATTTTGTCTCGCATCAATTATATCGTCAGTTATATCGTTATCGCAAATTTTCAAATATATATCGTGATAAATATTTTTGGTCATATCGCCCTGCTCTAGTGCCATATCACCAGAAGTACAGCACTACCTCAGGTGCAACCTTTCTCTAACGTTAGCCTTTTTTGGTTTCTGCCATCAGTGGCATGTTTGTATGTGAAACTGACTTGGTATGTGGTATGTGTTTCAGTCTGTAGAGGTGTGTCCCCTGTTGAGGTAGGTGTGTGTAAAGAGAAATATAGAGGTGTGTGTATGCTGTATCAGTATGTTGCATGGCAACCTTGTCCTTTACTTTCTTTCACCTTGGCTCTACCTCTGCCAGTCTCTTGACTCTCTCTCTATGCGCCTTTTGGCTTTGGATGTTTTTGTCTGCGGTGGACAGCAGAGACAGACATTACTTGGCTTATGAATGGAATTTTGGCATCAGTAGGTTTGCATTTCAAATGACTGTACAACATTTGGTGACAATTTTTACAATCTGTAATTAATGAAGGACTCGGAGTGCGATTTGACACAATCACTTGTCTTGTAACAATTGCTTTAGTTTAAGTAGTGTCTCATGTTTTATCAAAATTAGAAAATCTAGGGATAAACTGTGCACGTACCCTGTGTAATATTTTAAAATGTCTGTCTTTGTCTTCAAAAGAGAAGATATTATTGGTCCTGTCACTATGTATTTATAAATCATTTTATCCAAAAAAAATGGATTAGTTCATGATATAAAGTTTTATTTTAGGTTTAGCTCAAGCTTTGATATGGGTACTGCTATATCTAATTTTGCAGGTAATTAACTAACTTTATTTAATTATTGATTTAGAAAGTTTCATAACAGTTTTATTTTACTTTCTCCTGATATTTCTGGAAAAATGGACACCGACAGTGAACTAAATCAGAAAGCTTAGTCTGTGGGTCTGTATTTGAAATGAGTTACATGAATGAGGAATGGGGTAAAGTTATCTCTGTTCCAAAGCTTTATCTCTCTGTTCTGTGTATATTTTTTTTTTCATCTGCTGACCTTTTTTGTGGCTACATTTGGTGAGCTATTATCAAAGTACGGAGGAGAGTGGTTGTGGTGCTCATATGGTGCCATGTCTGTCATGGTTACGTAATGGCTCACAAGGCGTGTGAGACAGCGAGTGATATGATCTGAGAGCTTGCTGCAGCCAATCGGATACCTCTCTTTTTCTCTCGCTGTCTGTGGGTGTGTGTTAGAATCTGTTTAATTTATCTGCACAATTCTGGAATGAAAAGTAAGTTCTTTTAAAAATGCAAGACTATCAAAAAGCAAAACAAAACTTCTAAACATGGATTTAACCCTCCTGCCATCCTTTAAAAAACTCACACCCATCACCCTAGGGACCATTCTCAGCCACGCCATAAAAAGACCATATATCCATATTTTATTCCACTTTAAATTAGCCAACCTTGTAAAACTACTTCTCCCTGAAATATTCATGTAAAGTTTTAATTATATTTTCGTTGTTTTAACCCTTCAAATCCCAGTGTTATTACATGAGCGCCCTGTGTTATAAGCCCCAAAAACCAAAAAACGAAACTAAATATTTCCACAAAAAACCAGTTGAAGTAATATGTGATTGTCATTATAAGTAGGCCTTTAGATGGACCAAAGATTGGCACCAACATACATTTTGACCTGCCATTATTTTTTTTGCATTTTTTTTTGCAATTTAAAAATTAAAACTTCAAGGCCCTGAGTCTTCATTGACATCCAAGAAAAGAAGAAAAAATAAAATCATATGATGATAATTTGGGGTTGAAAAATAGCGTTTATAATGGAAGTCAATGGGCAGAAAATGGTCCCCAGGGTGATGGGTGTGGGGATTTCTGCTGCTCAGCCATTTTAGGCTGATTTAAGGAATTCACACTGGAATATTAACATTGACAGGTAAAAACTATCCTGTGGCAAGTTTGGTTATATTCCACTGAACACAGTGGAAATGGCAGCCATTTAACACATAGCAGTGGCACAAAAAGGTCCCAAGAAGGCAGGAAGGTTAAACTGAAATTCAAGTTTTAGTGTGTGCAGATAAAAACGGTGGCTTGTCAGTGATTATGAAGAATTTATTTTCACTTTCATCTATTGTTGCTGATGCTGAGAAGGAATCCTGGGGAAATATTTGTTCTACAAAATATAAAAGAATACTAAATTAACAGTGTTGTTAATGGAATACATTAGAGCACATAAATTAATAGATTAGACAGTCTTTAATTTCCAAGTATTGCACTCAGTTTACTACTTTTCAAATACACAAACCTAAACACATGTGCCTCTGAAACTGTGCTTCAGAACAGCTTTAAGAAGTAGTGTTAGTTGGACATCTTACAAAGACCAGCTACAGCCTGAGTGCAGTAGTCATACTTTGTCTCAAGTGCTGCATCTCTATCAAAAGAAATTTTCTTATGATCTGAATAGGTTTAACCAACCTTATAAAATGGGTCTGCTTTTTAATGGGTTGTGAACAAAGAGCAGTTTGAGAAATGAGCTTAGAGTTCGAGTCGTCTTGACTTTTCTGAGTGAGAACTAGGTCAGCTTATTTCATCAAGTCAATAATGCAGTTCTATTATTGATGATAGTTTCCATCACTAAAGCACACACTCGTCATCTTCCTGTTTTCTCTGTGTGCCTTAGTGGAGCTAGGAAAATGTGATGGATATCCATTTCTGATATTGCCTTATTTTAGAAAGCTTCACTGAAGGATATTGATTCTGGTGACAGAGATTGTAGCACTGTTGAATTACAAACTGTGAAGTGGCCTGTCTATTGTACAAAACATTTAATGTCATACGCAAATTTTATTTTCAGTCATATTTGCTTTGTGCATGGATGTTAAGGTTGGGAAAACGTGTTTTGTCTGTCATTCTGTTGCTGTATACTATAGCTGTATATAAGGTTCAGTGGTCAGGTATTTGGGGGGAATTCATTTGGTGATGTGAAGACAATGTGCGACATGCCTTTTAACTGACAGCTTTGTTCAGAATCTGCTGTAACATTATGTTCACATAGCTTCCACAGACCACTGACTATGAATGCACTGAAATATGAATAAGGATTATCATACCACGACTCAATCTTTAAGAAGTGAGTTAGAGAAGGTGGTGTTTTCTTCAATCATATTTTCAACACAAACCCTGGTAGACAAGTGCATTAGTCAGATTTCCTCCGGTTGGGATTCCAAAATGTCCTGCAGAACCATTTAAAGGTTTGGGAGGTCCCTAGTTTATGTGATTTGTGAGGCCACAGGAAATATCACGTTTGTCCTGTAGATCTCCTGACTGATATGATCAGCTGATACAGTCAACTCCCTTTTATAGTGGAATTTCTTTTTTCTTTGTTTGTTGCTTTTAAAAAATGTTGGTATAAATCCTTTCTAATACTGAATATAGGAAAATGAGAGAGATTCTATTTATTAATTTAAAAAAAAAATCTAGATCTTATTTAAGCCAGCCTTTCACAAGTTAGAAAAATGCTGAGTTGGACACAGAGTTAACTGGTAGAATATTTGAATAATAGTTTATCATCCATTCTGTCCACCTTATCAATTGTGGACGCAGAGGCCAAAGTTCATGTGTGTGCTGAAGGCGTTTCCTTTCTCTGGCAAGGGCAAAACCCATCCACTGTGTAGAAATAGGCCAGGCGAGTGTGTAGAAGGCCAGGCGAGTGGGAACAAGACTGAATTTGGTATTTTTATCTTCTAAATCAGTCAGCTGTATGAGACTGGATATTTCTTTTAGGATTTTCTTTATGCTTCAGGTATGTAAAGATTTTATAATTCTGGAGATGAGGTCTGTCACACTGCATTACTGTATTATTTAGACATTAATCTGTGCTCTCTCTATTACTTGCTATTACTCTCTCTATTACTTGCAGGAGGATCCCAATAAGCAGCAAGTGGGTAGAAGGGAATTTAGGTTTACTGTTTAATATACAATTATATTAATGTAATTAATATTCATATTTTTGTGTTTAGAGATGCTTTTTTTTTCTTAAGTGTAACCTGTAGGTATCAACTTTTTTTTTGCATATCCCAAAATAGGTTCATCTGAAACAATTTTATTATTATGCTTCACAAAGGCTGCTGTAAACACAGTGGATAACATTTGGTAATTTGGTTTGGCTCCTGATGGAAATACTGCTGTTAAAATAAATCAGAAAATTGTAAATGCAAATGGAACTTTGCTAATTTTAAAAGCTGTTAAACGGTGGAACACTGATTAAAAACTTGATCAGTGGAGTTATGACCATAAGAATGAGTTTTCCATTAGATCAGGGGTCCCCAACTCCAGGCCTCGAGGGCCGGTGTCCTGCAGGTTTTAGATCTACACACCTGAATCAAATGATTAGCTCATTACCAAGCCTCTGGAGAACTTCAAGATATGTTGAGGAGGTAATTTAGCCATTTGAATCAGCTGTGTTGGATCAAGGACCCATCTAAAACCTGCAGGACACCGGCCCTCGAGGCCTGGAGTTGGGGACCCCTGCATTAGATGGATGGGGCCATGCCTTCATTAGTCAAAAATTTCTTCTAGCATGGGACTGTTTGTCCTACAATAGGCATCTACAAAAGTTCTTTTTCTGTGGCAGTAGTAGATAAAAGTGTCAGTGTAATTTATTGGAAAATGGATTAAATAAAAACAAAAAACGCACAGAATACAGTGGAATGAGATGTGTATGTCTTACACAAATTCACCTTTGCCTGTTCCCCTTCCCTCAGGATGTGTGTCTTGCTCATATAATATTAATATTATATGAGCATTTCGTTGCCTTGTAAATATTAAGATTGCATATAATTTTAGTAATAGTTGTAAGTAAATATTGCATATATGTGTAACCCTGCCAATGGAGGGTGCCATCTAGATTACATCTGTCATATTGTTGTTAACACACATGCGTTTCACATATTCTATCATCCTTATAAATCAAAGGGGCCAATTTAATTTTCATATATCTGTCTGGTATTCTAGTTCTAATGTTTAGAGCCATTGGTGATAAGATAAAATGGATAAATGGGCCCTTGTTTACCTATTCCTTAGGGTGTGTGTGTGTGTGTGTGTGTGTGTGTGTGTGTGTGTGTGTGTGTGTGTGTGTCTCAACATTTGACATGTGGGGTGTGTCATAATAAAATGATGTATGCTATCTTATATTACTGGTAAGAACAGGCACATGGTAGTAGTGGTTGTAAAACTAAGCTGATTTTTTTTTTTTTTTTTTTTTAAACAGTGTCCAGATGAAAATATTCTGTGTAATGGTAACAAAAATCTTTTTACATATTGTGTGAGGTTTTTACATGTTAAATGGTTTTTAAATATGGTCGGCACAGTGAACAAATTCCTTTTTAAGTGCAGCTCGGGTTTTTGCTAATTAATTGACACTAGGGCTGCACGATTTTGCATAAAATGAGAATCACGATTTTTTTTTTTTTTTTTTTGGCTTAGAATTGAGATCAGGATTCTCTCACGATTTTCTTTTCCAGTATAAATATTTATTGCACTTATTAACTGCACATCAACTTCGTAACAGTTGAAACTGAACATAAAAACAATAAATAAACATAAAAACAACAAATGTCTCACGTTTTGTTGTTGCCGCAAAATGTTGTACTGCTTGAAATTCCGTCTCCACCGTTGCTCGACACTGCGTGTATAGAACAGGTAGTGCAACAATAGAAAAATAGTTGCGGGACAGCACTGTGTAGCGTTTGTCTAGGGTGTTGATCATTTTCCTAAATCCCTTGTTTTGCACAGTGTTGATGCGAGCCATATCTTTGGTCAGGTGATAAGTGATAGCCTCCGTAATTTCTTTGTGCCTGCGGGAGTTCGATGGGTATAGGGAAGGGCTGTATAAGGTTCCCGTTATTGATGTTTGGGTGGTTGACTGGGACGGATTTTCTCCTGTCACTTTGTCGTCATCCCTGACGTGTTCGCCGTTGTTTTTTTCCCTGCTAATTTTAGCATCACGCGGCACAGCTTCTGTATCACGTGGTATAAGGCTCCGCCCTTGTCATTTGTTGAGCAGGAAGAGTGAGCGCTTGTTTTCATGCAGATTACGTCCCGGATCAAAATGCGGTACAATCGTCGCCGTCTTTTTTTTTCTTTTTTTTTTTAATCGTTGTCATTTGGAAATGTGATCGCACATAAGTATGAATCGAGATCGCGATTTTCTAACAATTAATCGTGCAGCCCTAATTGACACACTCATTGACCCGTTGGCATTACTTTTTTGTTCTGTGTGATGAATAAACTGGAGTTTCAGTTTATTATGAATTGTATTTCTTGAAGGTTAAGTTACTAATTAAACAACTCCTTTTACTTCCTTGAAAATTGAAGTCCATGTTAAAATGTGTTTTGAAACTCTCAAAACTCTGGGCTGGTAATTTTGACCTGGGGAGTTACAAGTTATTCTGGGTCTTGCTTTTAAACTGGGTGAAGCTAATGTACCAAGCAGAGGGTAACAAAGACCCAGAATGCCTGTGACAGTGGTGTCCCAATTGTGTAACTACTGAACTAGAAACATCTCTGTTTTCACGCAACAAGCCATGATAGACAAAATTGTGACTGTGACAGAACAAGCAGACTTTGAGCGGATGGAACAGATGGTTAGATCTACTGTAAAGAGCATCAAGATAGTCCACTTAATGCAATCTTCTCTGCATGTTGTTTTTATTTTTGAAGGTTATCATTCCAGAAATGGAAGAAAATGTGTTAAAAGTTTGATTATTCTTAGTACATTAGTACTCAGAGCATGAAGGATGCAATGACATTGTGTGCAGCTTTCTGTAGCTCACAAAGGTCTCTGATTTGCCATTGAATTGTTGCTCTAGGGCTTGTGTGAATGTGTTTGAAGAAAAATCATATGATGGTTTATATTCTCCCAAATTGTTTCAACTCCAAAGAAAGTAGAAATCCCTTGGAGGGAGTGGAGGCTACGGCAATTTCAGTTATAAATTACCTTAAATTGCAGGATTATTGCAACCTAAGAACATTATGATCCCAGCAGTATGTTTACACCCTTAAGGCCTTTATACATAAAATTTGTATAAAATTTGTGCAAGTAATTTGGTTTCAAAAATTTTTCGACTTTGTTTTGGGGGGTTTTGTGCAAGTTGGTTGTTGTATAAAGGCATTTACAATTAATTAAATGAGAATAAAGGATTATACCCATTTTAAGAAAAAACAAACAAAAAATAACACATTTTTGGAGGTCTGAACTTTAATGTGTTGACTTTATTTTTCCACTTTTGACTTAAAAAAAAGTGGAGGGAACAAACATGGCAAGTAAACACTAGTTATAACCTTTTTATATTGATTGTTAGTAATATATTTGTTTCTTCTTTTTTTTCTTTCTACAGATTATTCATTTGCCTTGGTCAAAAGAGCCACATAAATTGAAGACTGGAAGTGCATCCGTTGTTTGTCTGCTAACTAAGCAGCTGATTTGCTCAAATTGACATCTGCTGGTGTCATTCCTCTGAGGACAGACCATCTGCTGAAAATCTGTGTGAAGCTGTATTTGGGACATTGTCTCGATATCAGACAAACATTGCTCTGTTGTTGTGGTGACACTCAAGCGAGACCTAGATTGACAGGTCTCCCTCCAGAGTAACTTTTCAGAGCAGCCACCAAAAGGAACATGTGCTAGAAGTTCAACATCTGTCCTAAACAACTGGTCAGCTTTGACTCTAGAAGATGAGCAATGACGATGAGTTCTTCGATGCCGTCACAGGTGGGTGCTTAATGTACATACTTATTGATGTGTTTCCCTCTAGTTTATCTTTTATTAAGAAAGGGGAAACATGCATGCTTCCTGTATTTCAGGACTGTATTGTGATTTTGTAGTTCTCACTTCTCCTTTGGTAGTTTAAAAACTTAAAAAGGGTTTTTAGAGGAAGAGAAATATTTTGTTTAGCGTTTTGGTATTTATTAGACCTGATGTATATATGTAATCGTTATTTTTCTTAGGTCTTAGTCTTTCTCTGGAAATTGCTACATGGTTTTTCTGCAAGAGGCTGCCACTCCTAATTAGATGGTCTGTTTTTGTTGTCGAAGCACAATGCTGTCCAGTGGAACTTAACCTGCCTTCGTCTGATGATTAGTTGAATAATTCAGAGGTTGGCTGTCTTACGACTATGATTAGTGATATCAACAACAACCTGGAGGGTGTGTGGTTCATACTTGTGTGCCTGTATTATATTCACAAAGAAATTTCATCTGGTAGAAACTGCCAAAGTTTGTGTCAGTGGGATAGTAGTGACTACCCCAAATCAGCATATTTGAGGAAGCCAGCTAGACTTCACTCTTTTTAAAAGTATTTTCACATTTCTTTTTTTGGTGAGCAGCAGTTAATAGTCCTTGAAGTCAGCACTCTCAGGATTTCGTGCAGCCTAATGTTACAGTCCAGGTGAAGGTCTGATATCAAGCAGTACCCATTTACAATTACAAAGTACAGCCATGGTGACTCGCCTGGGGTTTGTGAGCAAGCATTCTTGGAAGCAGATACCTGGAAACTCAGGAGAGATGAACTTTGAACTGTTTACTCTAGGCAGATCTACCTCAAGTTTAGAAGACATCAAAACAATATAAAATCTCAGGATTAATGAAGTCAGCATGTGTAGGTTCAGCATTGAATGCTGAAATATGATTATAATATTAACTCTGAGAAATAAAGGCATGCAAACACTTTATTGTTGTAGATAAATTAGCAGTGCAGCCACTTATTTAACAGCTCGTTCTGTGCAAGGATAATAAGAGGGCAGGCAGGGTGGTGTTCTCTGTTAATAAATATTAGAATCACTGTTTTGTTGTTTGATTACCCCATGTTGACGTAGAGCCATTGCTATATGGCTGTCGTCACTTTAGCAAGTCATTTCCATTCAGGTATAAATAAAAGGGCTGTGTGTGTGCCTGCACCTGTCTTTGTGCCATTGTTATGATCATCTTAGTAATTTGAGACAGATGCAGAACAGGGGTGATCTATTATTTATGTGGTAGCATCAGGTATCATCTGGCTTGGCTTTAGCATCTTTTTCTCTTCTTAATTTACCCTCAAATATTTTGTTGTAACTATTTATTTTAAAAATATTACTAATGTGCTTGATGATTTGCCCGGGGCACACCTTCATAACACCTACAGAAGCTCGAAAGACATTGTTGAAGTGCAGCTTATATAATACATGAAAAGAGATTATCAAATATTTAAAGTTCCACAACCCTGGCTATGGGTCAACACTAATGTGTGACAAATAATTTTGTGTTGCACATCCTGCATTTAATGAGTCAGTTTCATACTGTGCAATACATTTTGTTTCTCAGGAAGTGGAACTTGCGACGTCTCAGTATCCATCCATTCGCTTCCGCTTATCCTTTTCAGGGTCGCGGGGGGCGCTGGAGCCTATCCCAGCTGTCATAGGGCGAGAGGCGGGGTACACCCTGGACAGGTCGCCAGTCTGTCGCAGGGTGTCTCAGTACTAAAATAAAATATTTTGTTGTGACTTATGTGACGATACGAACAATGCACCTTTGTACCTGACACCTGATTAGGCGTGTTTTCTGAGTAATGATAGTCATTAGTGTTTTTAAGCTTTTGTTAATGCACCACCTTTAATTGCCCACAACTCCATCCTACAGTACTACGTTGCAGATTATTCCAGCCCATTCTCATTCCCACGCCATGAACATCTGCCTTTTTGTTAAATCCACTGACGAGATGCAAGATATTCACAATCTGTCCTTTTTTTGAGATTATGATGGCGAATATGACTCCTTATAATATGCTCTCCTCCATGTTGAGCAATGATGCCGAAAGGTATTTGTGTTAAATGTGGCCCTATGTTGTCGTGGCCAGGCTTCCTTATGTGAAAGGTTTGAATTGAGACGTAGATTGTTATTACCTCATAAACAAGTTTACTGTTGTTGTCCCAGGTTTCTTAGTTTACAACAAGTGTAAAGAAGATGACATGGTGCGGATATCTATGACGTCGGTTTTCTTTGAATGCCACATTTCTTTTTCTTCCGCAGGCCTGGAATCGGACGAGTCGTGCGAGGGGCTGTCGGAGGCCAGTTTCAAAGATGCACAAGGGATTGACAGCAGCAGCCAGAAGAACAATGGATCAGTCCCACAAGAAAATGGCATCAAGAAACACAGGTACTCCTGCATTCCTCACCCACATTCCATCTGCTGTGTGTGTACTTGTTTGTGGATAAGTACTCTCTTGGTCAAAAACAATTGAGTTAAGTGGAACATTTTTGGGCAGGGTCACAATTTGTAATGGCTCAGTTTCATACAAAACGCATACACAGAAAGGCACACAATGGGTGCAGCAGTTTAAAGGTGACGTATTTTTAAACTTAAAAATAATGAGGGGGGGGGAGATTTGTTGTTGTTCACAGTGGGGGGCTGACTTGGGTGACCTATATGTGAAGGTGTGGTGTGTTTACTTGAGTTAATTTCCTTTTTATAAATTTTAAGATGTCAGTGGAAAATTACCAAGTAGGAATTTTAGGATAGTTAGGTGACTGGGTTTAGTTCCTGTGAACAGAGGTGAGATGAATTGGCTTTGCACTTGTTCTTATCTTCGTGCAGAATTTCTTTATCTTCTGCCCTGATAACAAACCTGAATGCACTATCTCTTATCTGCAACCTTGGATATTTCTTTTCTTCTCCATTTCAGGACATCTCTCCCTGCACCCATGTTTTCCAGAAACAATATCAGTGTGTGGAGTATCCTGAAAAAATGTATTGGACTGGTAAGGGAAAGCTGGTTATCAGATTTAAGAGCTTCTCTTCTGTACATGAAAGGCTTTCATAGAGAGGTTTTCATAGTCATATTGGGCAGTATTTACAGTTTTTAATTTGCACACAGATAAACTGAAACAAGAAAAATGTATTACATAAAATTACTTGTTAAAACCACAATTTGAAAAACGTTTTAGAGTTCAATAGTATAAAGGGTAATATGTTAGGTAGCTTTTTTCCCCATTATAATTTACTGTAATTTCTTTCCATTTTTTCCCCCTTTATATGCACTACTGTGTTTAGTCATGTTGTATTTTAGGAGTTATTCTAGTTAACCTGTGGTTTAACTAGTGTTTAGTGCTTTGGCTGCTGACACAATTACAGTTTTTGTGATATAATAGAGTATATTCAGCTTTTATCTTAATGTTAAACAGGAACTGTCCAAGATCACGATGCCCATTGCCTTCAACGAGCCGCTGAGCTTCCTGCAGAGAATCACGGAATATATGGAACACACTTACCTCATCAACAGAACCTCCTCAATGTCCGACTCCATAGAGCGCATGCGGGTAGGGAGAGACGTGGACACACACGTCCTGTGTCATCGACCATGTTTCTCTGCTGTCACCCCTGACACTCTTCTCCACCCACTCCACCCTAGCTCCCCACAATGACATTGTCTTTACCTCTCTTGTCCATTGCTTTGAATGGTTGTAGTAGAGCCACCAAAAAAATTATCTAATCGAATATCATAAATGAAATGCAAATAATCTGGACATAGTATGGGGAGAAGGAAAAAACAAAACACTAACAGACATACTCAAGAGATGACTTGGACACATACGCGCATGCTAACTTGGTCTGTAATTGTTTCTGTTTAGGCAGTAGCTGCTTTTGCTGTGTCAGCAGTTGCGTCGCAGTGGGACAGAACTGGAAAGCCCTTTAATCCTTTGCTGGGAGAGACCTATGAACTTATCAGGTACACTTGCTTTTTTCTCTCTCGTTTTTTGTGAGGTCACTTTGTTTTACCAGTTAGCTTTCAGTCTCTCTTTTCACCCCTGCTTCTTGCAGAGAGGACCAGGATTTCCGAATAGTGTCTGAGCAGGTATCCCATCATCCTCCAGTGAGTGCATTTCATGCAGAGAGCCTGGCTGGGGATTTCGTGTTCCACGGCTCCATCTACCCTAAACTTAAATTCTGGGGCAAGAGTGTTGAGGCAGAGCCTAAAGGGACTATCACACTAGAGCTACTCAAGTTGGTCACTTAAAATCTTTGCGTTTAAATTATTTATTCATTAATTGTATTCTAAAACTGATTTCTCATTGTGTTGACTTTTTTTTCACCTTTCCCTCTTAAAACTTCCTCCTTCATTCTTATTTCCCCTTTTTCTTCCTTTTTTCTCCCCCCTGCAATTTTCATCCAGGCACAGGGAGGCATACACATGGAGCAACCCTAACTGCTGTGTACACAATGTCATACTGGGAAAACTGTGGATAGAACAGTATGGCACAGTAGAAATAGTCAACCACAGGTATTTAAATGATAGAATTTATTATTTTCTTCTTTTTTTGGGGGTTGTATGGAAGCCCCAAACGCAATTTCATTGTTCTTGACAATAAATAAATAAATACCAAAAAAAAAAATACCGAACTAGATACTAAGAAGTGTTTAACCTGTATTGATCACAATGCTTCCCTATAACTAGAGTGAGGAAATGACTGCAGTCAAGTTCAGATGAAACACTGTAAGGCTAACAAATGTTTACCCACAGTTCTCCATTCCTGCCGTGCACCTTCCTTGTTTCGTCTAATACTAGACACCAGCCTGCTTATGGTCTGTGTGGCTTCACAGGCAAACAACGTCTCCTTCAACATTTATTTTTCTAGGAAAGCAGTGCAAAGCTTTTATTGTCCTTATTGCTAAGCGTGCTGTGTCTTATTCACACAGTTGCACAGATTCATGCTAGTAACTGTGAATCAGCCAGACCTTACTTGCACTGACTAACTGTTGTCAAAACAGCAGGGTTTGAACGTGAACCTCTTTTATACAAATAGCCATGCAAAGTGATTTATATGAACGTATAATTGCATGATAAATCCACCACTTTATAATGTCAAATAATGTTGCTTTGTCTGTTTAATTCACTATAATGAGCTCTGCCAGTGAAAAGATGTTAATTGGCTCTTGTCTCATTTTTCCTGCAGCACTGGAGACAAATGTGTGTTGAATTTCAAGCCCTGTGGGATGTTTGGCAAAGAGCTACACAAAGTGGAGGGATACATCCAAGACAAGAGGTTTGTGTTTACTCTAACTGGTTTGTCACCTACATTGTGAATCTTTCTGTCTTCAAACGTTTAAAAAGACATGCTAATGCATTTTCATTATTTTCAATCTCATTTTCCATTGTACTTTTCTTCTCCTATTATTGACCATTTTCTTTTTTACATTCCTTTTTTTTTTTTTTTTTTTTTTTTTTGTCTTTTCTAACAATTTCTTCTCTCCACTTGCATCTCCAACTTTTTGTGTCTTGCCCTTTTGCTCCTTTTCCTGCCACATCTTCTTACTGTCGTTTTCATCTTCCGTTTCTATCCAGTAAAAAGAAGCTTGCTGTCATCTATGGGAAATGGACTGAATGCATGTGGAGTGTCGACCCTCAGGCCTATGAAGTACACAAGAAGTCTGAGAAGAAAGGAGACAACAAAAAGCAGAAAAATGTAAGAACCTGTGCAACTAATATTTTACATCTGCAATAAGAAATCATAAAAAAACAACAGTGTAGTGCCAGTCTGTGGGCTTTCTTTCTTTCTTTTAAAAAATAAATAAATTCATCTAAGTCATATTTCCTTTTCTTCTTCTGTCTTGATTTCCTGTTATTGTCCACAGCAATCTGTGTGGTCGTATCTAGGTAAACTAACAAGCTTGTGTAGATCAGTGCAGAGGTTTTTCAGCTCTTCCCCTTTTAGTCTGCTTATTTATTTGTAGTTGTGTGCAAATGCTCCAAACTGCAGGTTTTGAAATAAACAGATACTGACAGAAGCTTTGATCTCGCTGGTAACTGTTTGTGCCTGCAGCGTTCAGTCTCTGCTGATGCTATCAATTGGTCCAGTAGTTACAGTGAGTTGTATCATTCACAGGATGAACTTGAGGGTGCTGAGAACGATGACGCAGATGACATGCCCGAAGTCCAAGAGACTGTGTCTGTTGTACCAGGAAGCACTCTGTTATGGAGGATAGACTCTAGACCAGCACACTCTTCTGTGGTATCAAAAATAAAGTTACACATCCAAATTGGTGGCCCAGAACGCACACACGCAAACACACTCATTCTTGACATCTTTTATTCTTTCTCTGTTTCCCAGATGTACAACTTCACAAACTTTGCGATGTGTCTGAATGAGCTGGAGCCCGGCATGGAGGCCATCCTGCCCCACACAGACTGTCGCTTCAGGCCTGACATCAGAGCAATGGAGAACAGCAACATGGGTAATTAGTTTTTATCTGATCAAATTTGAATGCGTCGCTGGCTGACATTCAATAACTTGTTTGACAGAACTGTTGTTTAAAAAGAAAACCAGTATGCTATGACTATGTGGATGTTTAAGACGACTTTTAGAATGATCACTCTGTGAAAGTAAAACAAAACACAACAACAACAAAAAACAAAACAGAACCAATAAAGAAAAGAAACTACAAATGTTTTACTTCTGCTGCTCAAAGCAAAGGATTGGCAATAAGTCAGTGCTTCCACCTGCTGGATGTTGATGGTATTGTGCAATCCAAAGTGAGTGAGTTCCACAGGTGCCTAAAGAAAAATGGAAACAAATGAAATTAAAGGGGTAAATAAGCACAAGACTTTTTCTTGTTTTATTACAATCTGAAACCTTTCAACTCTTTATTCTTGTGAAGATGAGGCCAGTAAAGAAAAGGAAAGACTGGAGGAGAAACAGAGAGCTGCCAGAAAAGAGAGAGCCAAGAGAGATGAGGAGTGGTCTACTAGGTGAGAAACGCACACTAACACATGCATTCACTTTAATAAATTTTTCTGTGGTAACCTTTACAACAGCTTCAAAATATACCAAAAGTAATGAAGTTTTCATGATGCTGTTAGATGTCCAGTGTACATGAGAATAGCAGGGGGATTGCAGTGGTGCAGAAACTGTTCTGGTTAGTTGTTAAGAGTAGAGCTGAGCCCTAAAGGAGAATCTGTTACCATAATGGTTAATCTACATTCCTACCCTCACCCATGGCCACAACATGGAATGTAGCTTTTACTGCAAGTGTTAAGAAAATATTATTTACATAATGGACATTTTGTGTTCCACTCTCATTCTGTTTAATAAAATTGAAGCTACCAACATCCGCTTACTTTATTACAAAGGCTGGAAACGGATTCAGTGAAGCGAAGTCTGTATATTTAAAGCTCACTAATCATTGATGAGATTTATTTGTTTATACCGTATGAAAACTGAGGTTTGTGAAGAAAGTTTTGAACTGAATAATGGATTAAAAGAGCTGCAGGCTGAAGACGCAGAAAGGAAGGACAGCTGTTAAGATTACAGATTGACAGGGAAATGCAGGTGGGAAATAATACACAGACTTCTTGGAGATTAATTGTAAAAGTTATATCTAGAAACTGGTAACACACTTAAGACCAAAGCCATAGTAAATCCCTACGGAAGTGTAACCTGTGTTGATTTTTTTTTTTAGGTGGTTCCAGATGGGCACCAATCCATACACAGGTTCTCAGGATTGGATCTACACTGGTGGATACTTCAACAGGAACTACCAAGACTTGCCTGATATCTACTGAAAACCTACTTGCCTTTCTCCTCCTCCTCCACCATATCTATAACCTCCCGTTACACCCTCCCCCCCCCCACCCACCCCCGGTCATTAACTGGAGATAAAATGATACAAATCATCATCAAGGCACACCAACTCAGATTGGAAATGCATACAAAGAAGCTGAACGTTGTTGACTGCCGAGTCTTCAGTAAAAGTGATTGTTTTTGGGTTTTTTTTGCGCTGACACACACACACACACACACACACACACACACACACACACACACACACACACACACTTAAGAGAAGTTGTTATATTATTTCCAAGTCTTACTCTCCATCATCGACTAACATCTCCTGTTTCCCTGCTGAAGCACACTTTAGAGCACAATGGCCATTTAATTCCAGGTCAATCCCTCTGGCAGAGAGTTGGTAACAACTCAAAAACCTCACAGGTCCGTTCTGAATGTTTAACATCTTTGCTATTGAACTCTGTGCTCCGAGGATCTGCCCGCCAAGACTCTTGATGGCAACATTTTAAAAACATTCACATGTCACAAATGAGTAAAGTAAAAACGATGACCAGGACCTTACAATCACAACGATGGATGCAGACGAACACCGATGCTCTTTGAATTGAAGATGGACTTCGGGGATGTTTTTTTTTTTTTTTTTTTTTTTTTTTTTCTTCTCTCTTTTTCTTTTCTTTTCTTTTTTTAATATTCTGCCAAATTTTAAAGATTTAAACACTCAGAATACATTAGTTATATACTACTCTTTGAGCAGCAAATAAGTTATGAGTGATCATTATGTTGATCAAAACAAATCAAATGCTGTTAAGACTTCATTACTGTCCATGTCTTATCCTGAAAATGATTAATATCTGCTGATAGTCTCCAATAATTTAGTAAAGTTTGATTAAAAATATTAAAATGAGTAAAGATAAATACTATAAAGCATACATTTCCCTGACAACAAAAACAGAATTGGAATCAGGAAAACAAAAGCAACAAATAGTTTAGATATTCATGGAAATAGCTGAATACCCGGCTGATGCGTGATTTGGTTTCACACAGGTGCAAGTATTCCATCGTCTGATTTCTGCATCTTGCTTTTAAGTTTTTAAGATGCTGACATTTGAAGTTTGCATTTACCCCTGGCAGGTTACAAGACAGGGCTTAGCAGTACATATTGGTTGCATTTTCCCAGTTTAACATGTGACTTTAGAGGATAAGGGTGTTGATCTGCAGCTGCTTGTGAATGAAACTGTTGTTCAGTCGTTTTTTTTTTTTGTTTTGTTTTTTTTTCATTCTTTTAACTAGTGAACTTAAGAGGAGTCCAAAAAGACTAGAAGTAAATATTACAGTGATGGTATATGCTCATCTATTGTGTGAACCCGTGTATAAATGCGTACAAGCACCTAAAAGCCATATTAACAGGAGAGGGTGTTTTTTCTGTGCGGATATGAATTAGAAAATATGAGCCTAAAGGAACTGGATTGTTATAAATCTCACTATCGTCATAGAAGAAACTTGTCGGTGTAATCCGAGTATCAAATGCAGCTCTAGATAACTGTGTTCTGTGGCAGGATTGGGTGGATGGATTCATGGACAAAGTGACATAAGCAGACATGAACGGGAAAAACTGGAGAAAAATGGCGACTACAGAAAAGTTAACGGACCGCAGATTAACTTGGCGTCGACTCGTATAATAGGACAACAAAACAAGCAGAAACGATACAGTGATGATTGTAGTCTTTTGTGTCTGTGCAGGCTGCTTCTTACACTTATGTGCCAAGCAGAAACACTATTTCTTAAAGTGAAGAAGGAGAGGAGGAGGAAAAAAAAAAAAGCCGGAACTTCTCTAATGAATGTTGGCACACACAAAAAAAGACTGTAGACGTTTTGGATTGTTGGTAGTGTCCCAACAGGGTCCCAGAAATTGGTAACTCGAGATGAGGTCCACTGTTGTGCAGTTTCCCTTTGATTTGTGTTGAGCTCAACAACAGTGTGACTCTACATTTAACCCATTCATTATTATTTTAATGCATCGTCACTGAGCAGGACTCACATTTCCCTTCAGATTCTAGGATACAGACATGTTGGTAAATGAATACTGGGATGAAATCCATCTTTTTCTTTTTTTTTTTCTTTCTTTTCTTTCTTTTTTTTTTTTTTAATTTAAATTTTTGTTGCTATGCTGAGGTTTTATTAAAAGGTTAAAGTTTTTAAACATTGTAATGCTTTCGATTAAAGCACTTAGGCAGAGCTCGAGTCACCCTGCGGTTTTGATAGAGTGAGAAATGTAGAACAAACAGGTTACAGCTCTCACATGTGCATACTAACTTAACATCGTAACACACGCGCCTAATTTTGTTTGACAGATGCGTTCTGCTGAAGTCGATCCCTGCTCAGTACGTTATGGCACGCATCTAATTTTTAATCACATTTAGTTTTGTTTCTGTATTAAAAATCACATTTTCACATGAATATTTAGCTTGCAGCACCGACCCTATGCAACTTTTGCACGTGTCTGTTATTGTACCACAGCTTAACATTCCCCCCCTCCACCCGCAGCGACACATTGAACGCACGCACACACACACCTTCACTTTTGAGTAGTGAGATGTACCTTTTTATATATTGACTTTGCAGCCTTAGTTTAATACATTCCAGATAATTTGAAACCTATTTGTACTACTTGTCACTACAGGTAGCCGTGTTGTCACATCTTCAATTTGACTTTTATTTGTATTATTTTATTTTATTTTTTTCAAAAATGGATTACCGTGTCATGCTTAGTGCCCGAGCTTGTCTGTTTTCCATTTTCAACTTGTGTGTTATTTATGGTGTTTTATGAATGAGTTTTTTTTTTTTTTTTTCTCTCTTGTAGCAAAATCGTTTCTTAATGTTTTGCTTAGGAAAGAGCAGAGCGCCTAATTGGGGCTTGAAGCAAACATTCACCAGCTGAACACTGAACCTTTGACTGTGGCTGTTACATCTGTCTGATTTACTTGCCAGTACAGTATCTGTAACCTATTCAGGACATGTTGGGTTAAATTCACCAGTACAATCCAGAACTTTTACATTCATTTAAAAACAACCTAAAAACAACTTTTTTTTTGTTTTGTGTTATTAAAAAGCTTATTGCACAAACACTACTCCCAGTGCGCCATCACAGAAGGCTAAAGTCAAGCACTCACCAAATTCTGCAGCTGTACATGAATCCAAACAGACACAATGATCTTGGTAATTTTTTACTGTAAACTACTAACTGGCGAAAACTAAACACATGTAACCGTCACGTTCATCAGTGCTCATCAAGCTCTACCAGTTATACAACTAATAAACGTTATTTAACTAATTCTAGGATTTTATGTTGCTTTGATTGTTGGCTCTTTCTATTAAGGAAAATGTTTTCTGTTGAATTTTGTTTCTCTTCGATTGTGTCATGTGGTTGTCGATGTAATATATGTGTAAAAGTGTTGCACAGAAGTAATCGCAAGCAAAATGGCATATTTGTGCAATTGATTTTATTTTTATAGTATTTAAACAGTTTTTGGTGACAACCAGAAGTTTTATTTTGAAGTCGGGAGGGGTCTGTAAGAGGTTGTATCCATACTGTGGACAGCTTGTTAGATTCTATGAATGGGGAAAATGTCTACTAATAAAATCCTAATGTCAGCTTTGGGATTCTTCTTCTTCTTCTTCTTCTTCTTCTTCTTCTTCTTCTTCTTCTTCTTCTTCTTCTTCTTCTTCTTCTTCTTCTTCTTCTTCTTCTTCTTCTTCTTCTTCTTCTTCTTCTTCTTCTTCTTCTTCTTCTTCTTCTTCTTCTTCTTCTTCTTCTTCTTCTTCTTCTTCTTCTTCTTCTTCTTCTTCTTCTTCTTCTTCTTCTTCTTCTTCTTCTTCTTCTTCTTCTTCTTCTTCTTCTTCTTCTTCTTCTTCTTCTTCTTCTTCTTCTTCTTCTTCTTCTTCTTCTTCTTCTTCTTCTTCTTCTTCTTCTTCTTCTTCTTCTTCTTCTTCTTCTTCTTCTTCTTCTTCTTCTTCTTCTTCTTCTTCTTCTTCTTCTTCTTCTTCTTCTTCTTCTTCTTCTTCTTCTTCTTCTTCTTCTTCTTCTTCTTCTTCTTCTTCTTCTTCTTCTTCTTCTTCTTCTTCTTCTTCTTCTTCTTCTTCTTCTTCTTCTTCTTCTTCTTCTTCTTCTTCTTCTTCTTCTTCTTCTTCTTCTTCTTCTTCTTCTTCTTCTTCTTCTTCTTCTTCTTCTTCTTCTTCTTCTTCTTCTTCTTCTTCTTCTTCTTCTTCTTCTTCTTCTTCTTCTTCTTCTTCTTCTTCTTCTTCTTCTTCTTCTTCTTCTTCTTCTTCTTCTTCTTCTTCTTCTTCTTCTTCTTCTTCTTCTTCTTCTTCTTCTTCTTCTTCTTCTTCTTCTTCTTCTTCTTCTTCTTCTTCTTCTTCTTCTTCTTCCTTTTTTTTTTTTTTTTTTTTTTTGGAAACATGCATAAGTACTGACTTTGCACTCCTGTAGCATCCCCGGACACATGATGCTTACTAGTGGGTGCATATTTAACTGCAGTGGGCTTCTAACTCAGTTGTGACAACCTACTCATGTAAGACTGTGTGATCCAGCTGTATTACTATCAATGATGGATATAACATCGTTCTCAAAAGTAAAGATGATTGTGCGAGGAGAACCTGCGTGGTTGCAAACAAGTACATTTGTTTAAAAGTCAGACGGTTACAAAAAAGAAGTTGGTTTATAAATGACATTTTTGCGCAGGCATGTTTCCTTGCTCCCCGCAGCACCAAGAAGACTCTTCCTAGTGGGCGTGTTTAACTGGGGATTATTTTCACTACTTTTTGAGTGCTGACAAGTACAGCGTTAACTCCAGTGGGCTTCTAACAGCAGTCATGACATCCTACACATGTAAGACTGTGATTCAGCTGTGCGTGGAGCCAATCACAGGAGATGTTGAGAGGCTACAATGGGGAAAGACAGCATACACGATTTAAACAAATCATGAAAAAAAGTGCACGTACTGTAAAGAAAACAAAACAAAATTAAAAGGTGTGTGCGGCGTGTTTAGGGAGGCTGACGATGCCACAGAGGGAGACGGAGTCAGCGCTTCTTACGAAGCTATTAGAAAACAATGGCCTGGGGACTGGCTTCACTTGTCTCCTGTTTAAGCTGAAAATCAACAGGCCTGCAGAAGTGAATTGCATCATTTTGCATCTTGAGAACATCAGCGGCATCTGCAAGGTCCAAGCTGCATGCCACAGCTGCCGTTAGAAGCCTGCTTCAATGATGTAGCTGTCAGCGCTTAAAAAAATCTCTGCAGGTGCCCACATGGTTGCATGGATGCACATGTTCATATTCCAAAAACAAATGGTAATACTCCAAATATTCCAAATATTGAAGATGATGCTTCAAAGCAGAGATCAACTGCCGTGCCAAGTTATGAACGATGGATCAGCTCAGTAAAGACACAGAAAAGCAACAGCTTTAAAAAACACAAAGCGTAAACATATTTTTAATGTATTTGTTTTTGTTTTTTTTATTTATATTTCCTGATTGAAATGTATTGTAAGGTCATAATTTGTCATTCATCACATTACATGGCATGATGCACCAGGTCTACTACACCCATTTACAGGAGGAATACACGGAAACATACACAAGGTTTTACAATGGGGAAACAGGAAGTTTAGCTCATTGCACTTACAACAGTGAATGGAACACTTTGTACTCATTTTTAGGCTCTCCACCTTTTTCTGTATTTTATTTTCAACCTTTTACTTCATTCAATTGCATTATTTTATAATTATTTTAGTTTTTTTTACACACACATTTCCAATGTCCGCTTCACCCTCTCCCCATCTCCATAAAATCCCCCCCACCCACCCCAAAAGTCACATGGAAGCCAGGATATTTTTCCCTTTTTTGATTTTGATGTTCTCATTTTACAAACACGACATGTATAGAAACTCTACACAGACCAATATGTTTATTTTTTCTCATATCCGAATACAACTTTTTTTTAAAATGAGTTTTAAACAGTCCGCATGAGCCAGCCACATACGCACAACGATGCATTTTGTCGTTTTATTGATCAAATCAACATCTGATCTTGTTCGTTATGTTCTCTCGTTGTTTTTATACACGAGTAGCACGAGTCTGGGCAGGGAGTTTCCGGCTTGCATACGCTCCAGCTTGTGTTGCCGTTTTTGGTGTGCAAACGCCTCTCTCGTGCCTCTCGTGCGCGCGTGTGTGTGTATGTTTGAGATTTACATGGCATTTACATGTTGTTGGTGTCTGTTTCGAAGCGGACTCTAGCCGGCTCTCGTGTGATATTTACACTGGAAAAAAAACACGACATGGCAACCCGTGAAGTGGGAGGTCAAAGGTCGAAGGGGTTTGTGTGGTCAAAAGGGGGTGGGGGGGAGTAGTAGGGTTGGGTTAGGGCGGGTGTCCAGGTCATGCACTTGTCCTTTTTTTTTTTTTTAACTTTAATGATTCATACAGGTAAAAGGTGACAATAAATGATCCCTGATGGTTTTACAGTGAAAGATGGACTCTCTCGTGGTTTCATTTGTTTCGGCATTTAGCTTCTTTTACAGCCTCTCACCCATGAGACATTTACACACACTATACATTTTATATATATATTTGTGTTTTAAAATCGATCTAGGGTCCTACTATACGCTCACTGTCTTCATGACCAACAGCAAGACCAGTGGTGACTGTTACTACACTATGCTCTGTACAAGCACTGCATGCTACCTTTTTTTGGTTGAGAGCACACACCCGCGGGAACGCACGCACGCACGCACACACACACACACAGTCTGGATTTCCCAAAAGCATTTTAAGCTGCATTTAAAGACAGCTCAAACAGAGACACTGTGTTTATAACTCTATGTGGCACTCTGTGGCACGTTCACGCCCAATTCAGATACAGATCAATGTCACAAAGGGTTAAAGGTCCAGATTGTCTGACTGTGCATAAATGCAGCTTTATTGCTGAGATGTTTCAGATTCAAAGACACGTCGCAGATGTGGTGGAAGAAACCTCTCGTTTAGCTTCACGTCTGTAAATCTGCCAGAGTTCTCTATCCAACTACTAGAGTTTTGTTCCAAACGGTCATTTGAAATAATATTCCTGCTCCTGGCATTGAGGAAAAACTCCAGATTTTTCTGTTTGGAGGAAGTCCCTACAGCAGATTTCATTCACGATTTGGAACACAACCCCTCAGAGTTCTATGTATCTCTAATATTGTTTACATTTGTGCTTCAAACGCCATTGAAAAACCCAGCTGTGGCTTGGTTATTTTTGCCCACTGGTGATTGCTGTGGTCTGAACAGAAGTCCATTGCATTCCTGGTTATAGACGCATACCACGCAGAGTATAGACAGAGACCACGACTGGCTAGAGGGCAGTAACAGGATGGCTTTCTTCAATGACCAGTATATTAGTATAAAAGCCCTTGCTGCTATGCATATTTAAGTCACCTTCAGCGGCTGGAGCAAAAAAAGAAAAAGAAAAAAAGAAACCGCCACGAACACGTTTTCACAGTTCCTGGGATTTATGTGCTCCAAATATTACAGACTCTCTCTGACTGGCAGCAGCCACGATTTCACCGGTGTCGTAAGCGATCTGCTTTCACTGCGCCTGCACAAACACACCCATTATTATCTGTGGTCTTCTGAACATCTCCGTTGCGATGCTGCCTTTAATGTGTGCTTTCCTGAGGCAAAAGTGATTGAGGATTGTTTTATTCAACATTTTATTGGATTTTTTTCTTTCTTTTCTTTTTTTTTTTTTAAACAAACTTCCAAAAACATACGACATACTGTACAATAGTGGAAGTTGGTATTAACTTGGGTAACGTTAAACTCTCTCTCATATTGTTTGTTGAAGCCTTATCTTTTGTTGGTGAAGTCACCAATCCGACGGCAGCGTATCCGTGATCTCTGTTTGGGTTACACACACTTAATGTGCAACTTAGAATGAGGCTGAAGAACCGTGGTGAAAAAGCATATAGGCGACTTATGTACAAACACAGTTTCTCATCGATATATCTATAAATTTTAAACCTAAATCTCTCTTTTTCCTAATGCCAGCTCGCTTTCTATACCCGCTCCGTATGATAAAATAAACTCTTACATAGACGAATCATCTATAAATGATAAATGTTTCAGAAAATAAAAACAATATATACATATACTAGCTTCTTGTCAGGCCCTGCTCAAATAAGACTTCAAAGGTATTTATAGTTAAGGGATACTTTGATACTGCATAAACCAACTCTTTAAATCTGGATTTCAATAAATAGATTCTTTCATAACTTGCTCTAATAAGCTGCTACCAGTGCAAACCAAACATACACACACACACGCACACACACGTACGCAAACTCCCCTGTTTCACTGCTTAAATTCTGCTTTGAATAGTGTTTAACTTCATAGCCTACAACAGTTTCTTTTGTTAAATATAATCTATAGGTTTTGTAATAATTATACATCTGAACTTTAAATTGCTATGTCTATATCCTTTAATTTTTGGTGCTTCATTATCTGAAAAAAACAAAACTACAATTGCACATTAGGTAGCTAGCTAATAAGAATTCTGGGTCTGGTTATTAAATTAAAAAAGGGAGACCTTTTCTTCTTTACCCCTGAGCAGACACTTACCATTTTAGGGAATATATTGAAGTATATCATAATCTGTCTCTTATAATCTGTTAATTCTCTATTTTTCCTTTATGAAACTGGATTGCTTGGATGCGTTCATGACAACCGGGATTTTTGAGTCCCTGCTAAATAGTTTTCAAATATCTGCACCTGCTGCTCCTTCCATTTCAGCAATTTTTTTTTTTTGGTTTGTGTTCATTGGTAAGCAGGTTTTGACTCTTCTCTATGTGAGCTACTGATTGGCTGGAAAAAAGAAAAGTCACTTTGTATAAAAATATGAAATTGCACACTTCATCAGCTTTGCCTAACATTTGATAGAGAACAGCCTGATGCATCTAACTCATCAAGCAGCATATTTTGTTCAAATCATAGGTGTAATTTCCCAGCTGCCATGAATACATCTTTGGTTGCAGAAAGGTACCCCAAACATTTAGGTTAACATGAAAAAAAAGAAAGATCCATCTTCAGATTTCCCTTACAATTAACCATTTTCATACACAAATTCACAGAATCCTCTTATATTAATCTACCACAGATATCAAAACAAATGTGATATGCAAAAAAACACGTGTGACTTTCCCCCCCAATCTGTGTGTTTCACTTGCCTTTTCCTCTTCGTGATTTTCCAAATATGATTCATTGCATAGAACGACTGGAGATGAGAGGTCGCCTCTTCTGCCCACCATATTTGTCGTGATTAAACTCGTGGTTGTCTTGTTTTTTTCCAGGGGTTTTTTTTGTGTTCCTTTCCCCTCCACATTAGATGATGGTTGTTAAATACACGCATACAGAACCCGCACACACGTACAAACATTAGGAACAGAACGATATAGAGGTGACTGAGGTTTTCTGCGCCGGGACGCATGCGAAGGTTCCCAGCGAGTGTTCACACAGACAATATACAGCAGAAGTTGGTTGGTTCCATTTAGTTTTGCTGAGGGCCTCACGATGATTGGCCTGACAGAGTACATTTTGAGTACCTTACCACAGACCCCACAATACACTGCAGGAGCAACAGCAGGGAGAACACTGACCTGAGAAGATTCCTTGACAGCTGGCAGTCTCAGAGAGAGGGTTTTTTTGGGGGGAGGGGGGTAGAGTTGTCGATGCCACCAACGATAGAAAGTTAAAGGTGGGGGGGGGGGGGAGGCAAGTGACTTTGTGTGACACAACCAAGTGTGTTAATTTCTGGTTCTTCAGTCACAATTCTTTTCCCTTTTTGACACCATTTAGAGTGTGCTTTCATGTGCACATTTGACAGAGTGAAGGCGCATGCTGACAAAAACTCGAGTGCGAAGAGCTCGGATGAGCCTTTTCCAGCCTCCCTAAAAGGAGCGTTGAAGTGGCCGGAAGAATCGTCCTCGGGCACAAACAACTCCCCCTTCCCCTGACTCCCGACGGGAAATGACGTCAAGTTCAGCTCTGCCTCAGTGTGTGGACTGGTCTGCTTTTCGAGTGCCTCTGTGCTGCCCTGCAGTGCTTTTCGATCAGACTCCAGCTGGCTTATGTAGCAGTGTAACACTCCAAAACAGGTTACTGCCGGTCGGAGGGAAAGATCTGGGCGGACTTGTGGTGATCAGGCAAACTCCTGCTCTCTGGCACAGCAGTGTAAAGAGTGAATTTTGCGGTACTTTTAAGTCAGACATCGGTGGTAAGTTAGACAGATGGAGGCAACACATTTCTATTCCACCAACTCTTGAAATGACACATGATTGTGCTCTTTACTTCATCGCCTCTTGCCCTATTGCTTTTATAATTATTCACAATAAATAAAAAGTCAGGAAAAATCAAATGGAAGGGGGTAAAAAAAACAATAGAAAATGAAAAATAGAAATGAAAAATAATATCACAAAAAATTATCAAAACAATGTCAATTTAAAAAAATAGAAATTAATCTCTCTGTGGCCAGTGTTCCAGCTGATGTTACTACATAAAAAAAAAACAAAGGATGTGACGGATGATGTGTTTACAGGATATCATAAAAAAGTATGCCACTGTTACCTGAAAATAAAACATGTAAAAATGATTAAGGCGATACTGGTAACCTGCAACATAAAACCAGGCAAATTAAAAAAAATAGATTAGAAAACTAAATAAATCAAAAGAAATCAACAAAAGTGACAACCACCTATGACAACACGAGCAGTATCCGAGAAACAAATTTTGCAGAGATTGCCACAAGCACTGCAGGCTAATATTGTCTTAATGGCTTTGCAATGGCTGGTTAAAAAATAAATAAATAAATAAATAATCCAACCATTTATAGCTTCATTCTACATAACGAACATAACAAACAACAACAAAAACTCAGTAAAAGTAAATGCTCCTCTTATTCCCGTGGCCGGATTCCTGTGTGTTGCTTCAGTAATCTCTCTTTTTCGTTACTGTTTATGTCGATGTGTTTCCAGTGTCTTTATGGCCTCTGTTAAGTAACGATGAACAGTGTAAGGTCTTGGATATAAAGTTCCATGCATTCCAAATTTCTACATTTTCCTTTCTTCTTTTCTTTTTTTTTTTTAAAATCCACTTCTTTAAAGACATGGCGTGGCGTGGATCGTTTGACGGGGACTGGAAAGAAAGAAGAATCGGCATTCAAGAAATGCAGAGAGGTGAGGAAGAGGGAACTGTTCCGATCTGGAATGTAGATAAAAACAGAGCAAACCGTGGAAAGAAATGCATGCCAACACGCTCCCTCTGTGTCGGCCAAGTCATTGTCATAGTCTTATTCATTCAGAGAGACGTTTCTGTTTCTTCATTTTGTCAGCAAACAAGAAGTCTTTAGTACCAGAAAAACCTGCAGTTCTCCAACGGTTTAATCCGTTTGCCCCACGCTTTCTTTACTTCGAAAAGAGACGGAAAAGAGGAGAGAGGGGAGTTTGGTTGATACTTTTCCTTGTTTTAGCAAAGGACTATGAATGCAAAGATTCCTGCATGCCACCAGCTTGGTAAAGCCAGCATTTCCTATACGCTGTTAGCGGGAATGAACATCAGCCCATGACAACAGAACTGCATCACCCATATACACCAACCATATTTCCGTCCACTGATGTTAAATCTACATGGAGGGCCTGAGTTGGTTCCACGTGTCTCCCTCAGCTGTGGAGATCTCCAAGGAAAACCAAAAGCAAAGACCAATTTTAGCTCCCAGTTGCTCTTTTGGATTTGGAAGAACTGTGGGTTGGTTGGTTCAAGGACTCTGCAATATTCACATCTGCTTCTTTGGCTGGGACTGTCGGATGGATGAAGAGACTCCTTCAGAAGATGGATCCTGGCTTGGACTTTATCTAAAAAAAACAAAAAACAGAAAAGGAATTTTATCAAAATATAGAACACACCCCGTTTGGTCTGGTGTCTCTGTATGTATATGTTCATAAAAGTCTACTGTTAGATGCATTAGCAGTGGTGCATCATTTGCTACCGCACCAATATAACCCACTGTAACTTTGCTTCACCTTGTAAAGCTTATTTCTTTCACATATGTACAGAATAACCACTATTTACAACATCACAGCTGCTGTCCTTTTGACATAGAAGGCACAGAGGGGACAATGGATTGAGTCCAGATCTTTTGTGTGAACTATAGACAAGGATAAAGCAGAATAGTGTTTCCCTGTGGATATACATTTTTAAATGTTAAAGACACACAGACATTAAAGGAATTAGTCTACACATTTGTACTGATGTCCACTAGAGGGAGTGTTAGTCTAAGGAATAGACTGCCGGTCTTGCTTGTTGAACAGATGCACACAAACACACAAGCACATAATAACAGTGGATAGTAAGCACGCTCCCTTACTGTATGTCTGCACATTAGTGAAGCAGAGGATTCTCACGGAACAAAGCTAATAATACTGTAGCAATAATTTAATACTCAGTGATTTTGCTAAATAAAGTCATCATTCTCACCAATTTGTGCTTACAGTTTCTACGCATTTCACTTTTGCAATTAAATTTACGTCACACCTGTGAGATTGAGGTCTTTCATTGAGAAAAAAAAGAAGTAGTGCTGAGTCTTGCTCAAGAAATCCTGTTTTCATTCACTCAGAACTCTTTCCTGCTTCAGCCTTAAAAGTCAAAGCAAATAACAAAACACTCCAGTTTATATGTGCAGCACAATGTAATCAATTAAATGCAAAACTCCTGCATGTTCCAGGCAATCCCTTCTCATTTGCATGTTCAGAGGAGAGAGGAGTAGAGGGAAACAAGATATAAGCATCACAGATGCTCAAGCCACCTCAGCTGGTTCTTTTCACTGTGGAGGACTAGCGGCTCAACTCTGAGTCTTGACTGAATGGCCAACCTTCTCCCCCTTTGGCTAAGAAAGACCACAGCCACCCATTAGCGGAAACACATCTCTGCTTTTTGTATTCACGGTGGTGACCGACAGCTCGTGTCCGTAGATGAGGGTATTAGCATAGATCGACCGGCTTCACTTTCACATTCAGCTCTCTCTTCCCCACAACAGATCTGCATCACTGCAGACACCACACCAATCCATCTATCACTCTCACTGAGATCCTTCTACTGTGGGCAACAACTCCCCCTAACCTGGGGTGGGCACTACACTCTTTTCAGCCTGAGAACCACACCGAGGTGCTAATTCTCACTCTCGCACTCAGCTGCAAAGCGCTCCAACACAAGCTGGAGGTCACTCGGTTACATCGACAAATCTTCTGGTAGAGTCCAAAACCCAAAGGGAATGGGTTTGACTTATTACTGGCCAAAGAGGCCAGATACCACATACTCCTGAAGCACTCACCACATGAACCCCCGAGAGATGTGATTGATTGCCTTCCCTAGGTCTACAAAACACATGCAGGGTAGTTGGACGAACTCCCACACATCCTTAAATATCCTTAGGGGATGACTAGCTGGTCCAGTGTCCTGTGACCACAAAGAAAACTGCATTGTTTTCTCCTGAATCCAAGTCTGACTAACAGACAGATTCTCCTCTTCAGTACCCTGTTGAAGGTTTTTCCAAGGAGGCAGAAGAGTGTGAGCCCTCTCTAAATAGAGGGATCCCCTTCTTGAAAAGGGGATCCCTCTATTTAGATTCCCACCACAGTCTGCCAAACGAGAGGCAACAGCCCAGACCTCAATTCAGTGTTCCAGAAGCATGTCAATCAACAACATCCAGAACCTTAAGGAACTCAGGTGGAAAGTCATCCATCTGACAGGTATGGCCAAAAGAGGCTGTTTAACTATCTCAGTGCCCTCATCCCACTCATCCCCAAATTCAGCTTCCTCTGTAGAAGATATGTCAAGCATGGCAGGTTTTTAAGTAATGTTACCAAAACATAATGACTGGAGCATCTACATCATCTGCAAATCAGATTAGCATAACAACAAAGGTTTCGTGTTATTTGCAAAATGCAAAAAATGAACTCATGCAATCCATGAGCTCCTTTTTGTAAGTGATAGTACCAATAAAAATGTATTTCCCTAAAAAGAAATGGTATCAAATGCATATTTGCACAATTACTGCCTTCCAGTTTTCTTTTCCACTGTGCCTGACCCAGATTAACTGCTCCAGCGTGCCATATATTTATATGTTTCCCAGCGCCAGACTTAATCTGTTCCAGTGAGCACAGGCACCCAAAGGGCTGGTACACAACTTGAACACACAAACAAGGACAGTGACTCACACAAAGATGTATTAGTACGAGCACACAAAGACACACTGACTGAGTAACTGGACAGAGGGAGGAGACAGAGAAATATTGTGGGATGAGGGGACACTATGTGGCCAAAGGTATCTACACACATATTTCTATTTTGGTCTGTTGACTGGTTGATGATCGCTTCAGTCCTTATTATTTCAGATCGGGAAATTTGAAGACTCAGGTTAAAAAGAAATCATATTTAAGAGAAAGTGAGTGGAAGGCCCTTTCTTGTGTCAACGTGGCAAACCAGAGGGCCACAAAGAAATGCTTCCATGCTCGTAGGAAACAAATAGTTTATATCATCAAGAACGTTTAGGCTGAAATGAAAGATTATCACGGACTCAAGCAAGTATCAGTGTGGCCAACCTATTTAGTGTTCTTGTGGCTCAATGGGAGCAAACCCCTGCAACCAGGCTCTTTCCAAAAGACTGGAAGCTGTTTAACCAAGACATGAATGCACATGGTTTTGTCATGAGATCGTAACATAGGATTTAAGTAGTTTTTGAGTCAATGGCAGCTATGGAAGTACATTTGACATATAGCAAAGAAAAAAAAATGCAAGGATTAGATAGCAACAACTGGGAGAAAAGAAAAACAAGAAATCAATTATTATTATTTCTCCATGGGTGTTGGAAATTAGACAGAGCAGTAACAGAACAAGAAATAGGAGACTTCTACAGTTGATGGAGAGAAAAGAAAATATCTGGTAAAAAGAAAAGCAAAAATGGGAGCACGCACAGAGAAAAAAGGGACAAAAAAATGTCTGACAGCAGGAGTAAAATGACATATAGAACTCCCTCTGCAGCATTTAGTCATGTGGTGTGTGGCTGCAGAGCACTTAGAAACACATGCATGCACAAAAAGTCTCACACGTATATGCAATCTATAGGCTCATTTTATTATCTTTTATGGCACACATGCAACACTGCACATACCCTGAGCAACAGTAGCAACATCAATGCCTGCCCATTACCCCAAGTTGCTACATCTGGTGAGAAATATTTACTTAAAAAATTGGATCGGTACTTATTTGATTATGAAAGGTACGAGGAGCTGGGATGGAGGTGGGTTGCAAAGTGGCTTGTAGACATGCAATTTTGAGCAGAGCAGATCAATTCATAAAGCATTTCTATGTGACATTCTCTCACTGGATGTGTGAAAGCGGGTCAGGCGAGCCATCAGCTACTTACACTTCAACTGTAGCATGTAACTCGACTTTGTGGTCTACCTAAATTAACCCTATGATTTTATATTTGGTAATGTAAGTTTATGCATATAAATACATGGTTAAAGTTAGAGAGAGAAGTGTGGTTACAATATAAAAAAGCCATAAAAAGCAGATGCCATTATTTAACCAAAACTACAATATCCCTCTAATATAGTTTTAATATTTTTTTAACTAAATTGTTTCCATCAGTGGACTAACAAACAGAACTGTGACAGTAACTCTGGCTGGAATAGTGCAGTCGTATAAAGTTATTCAGTAATGTGATTAATATGTGATCTAAAAACAGATGTCTGAAATTTATACACAACACATACTTACTGTTTAAAACACTTTAAGTACTTTTTCACTTACAACTATTGGTATAATTGATTTATATTTAGGTAGTGAGGTTGTTGCACCTTCTGACTTTTGTGATGTTGTCATCAAAGTATATATAAAAAACTCCCAAAATATACCTTGGCCTTTTTTAGATTCTGACGTGCAGTCATTGTGCAATGTCATCAAAACAAAGGAAAAAGATCAAGTATTTAGGCAAACATCTCATTTTATTAGTCTCACTGTCTCACACTGAGCGTTGATCAAAGACAAACACTGATAACGGTTTAGCTAAATTTCGGAGCTTTAGCTCTCTTTGGTTCATTGAGCAACAAAATGAGCTGCCAACCGTATTTGGATCCTATTTGGAGTTTGATGTTTTGTTGCCATTTCATAAATCAGTGCAACAGTTTTAGAACTGGCAGCTTTCAAGGTGCAATCCAAAATAAACCAACTGGTTTTAAGCTTTTTGAGAAACAGACAACGCGCAGATAATCTCCACATGACAAAGGCTGTATTATGGACGCGACAATTTACAGATGTACACATTTTTGCTTTTTGTGTGTGTGTGATAATTATCGTTATTATCACAACAGTGACTGACATACCACAAAACACTTGAGGAACTTGAGAATCTGAAAAGAAACATTTTACAGGGAGGCTTTCCACGGATGAAAAGATCTTGATGGATCAGTTAGGTAAAGTAAAAAGTAACTCACTGTCTGGCGTGTCAGAGAGAGCGGTGTATTCTCTCTTCCAGTGCGTGCACAAGCTGGTAACATGAAGCATCCAGAGGATTTCAGTCCTTGTTGGCTGCAAGAGGAAGCAGGAGTATTTTAGGCATCTTACAAAGTACATTATATTGTATGTACAGGGATTTTTTTTAGTCTTTGCACATTTGTCACACTTACATGTTTTAGATCATGAAATAAATTGTAATATCAGACAATGTTAACATGAGTTAGAGAGGTCAAATGCACTGCAATTTCAGAAAACACCAGCAAAAAGTTTAAGCTTTGTGAGTGTTGAGTACTCACCAGTTTGCTCAGCTCTCCTCTCTGTTCCCCGCTCTCTCTCTCTCCTTTCTCTCTCTCTTTTAGTAAAATAAAAGCAGGGGGAACGCAACAGGTTTTTCTGGTATGAGGCCTCATGGCTGTTTGAATAGTCCTGCAAACACACAAATATTCACTTTGAAAAGTCAGCATATCAAATTGCTAGTGCTACAAAAAGCAGTACATTAGCTTACAAATCATTCAGGGGGAGAAATTATGCACCGGTGTCTGCAGTACATTCATCCTTTAAAAAAATCCTTTTTGTGTAAAGGCCCAGTAAGCACAATTAAAGGTATTTACAAAACCTGCTCATCACTGTCTTATTTATTTATCATGGTTCTGCAAATTCAAAATGACTTGAATTTGCTTTTATGTCTCAAGTCAAGAAATCATTTTAAAACAAATACTATCTCTTCCAAATCAGTTGTCTCAAGTCTACAGCTCCGGTGGTCGTAGTGAGCGCAGCATATGTACATTCAGCTGATAACCTGCTGCGTACACAAACAGCCTGTGTGATGCAAACTGTGGGTCATAGTAGCAATTAGCTGTCATTGTCACTGTTAAATTCTCACCCTGCTTTCACAGAGCAGCAAGAGGACCAAATATAAATTAGCACTAACACAATGACACTGAGACACAGACACACTGCTCACACACTGATTCATGAACACACTGGCTGTTCTGTGTAAAACCATTTTAAGCCGCCCACTCCCCACAGCCTGCAAGAGTCAACACATAACATGCTCCAGCTAGCTGTCAAAATCCCACCAGACTTTGAACTAGCAGCATCTCGCAGAGTTATTTTTATACCTAATGTCTGAGATGCACTCGTCCACTGAAGACAAGGAGAAATCTTTCCAGGTCTTTGTACATGAATCACTGACCAAAAATACAACTGCTTTCTGATTGTGTTGTACTATGACAATCAAGAAAAGCGTGCTATTTTTGTTATTCTTTTTTTCTGTCTGTGCTTTTTATAAAATAAACTGTGCAGCGACAGGACAATAAATGAAAGAGAAATTCTATTATTTACATATTTTATACATTATCTGCTGTATCTTATGGATGCGTGTCTTTGTAAAGAGCATGTAGGAATGAATAGGAGCAAAAAAAAGGGAAAAAATACCTTAATCTTAGCACCTCAGAAGAAAGAGGTGAACTTCTTGCCAAAACCAGAGATCGCTGGAGGAAAGTGGACAAAAACGGAGAGTTAGATGAATGTTGCAGATTTCTCTGTGGGTTATTGAGCAATAAAGTAAAATTGAGTTGTAAAAGTTTCTTTTTTCTAACAGTTATTTATACTTTATTATCCTTTTTATCGTAATCAGTTCAGTACTAGATTACAACCAATTTTATGTTTAATGCGCTCTCTCTGTTTTCTGCTGATTCATTGGCGTTACCTTCTCCCAGTTTGCCAGCCTGCTCCGCGGCTCCTCCAGGCAGGATCTTAGAAAACATGCCTTCTCCTTCCATGCCCGGTTGACCTGCTGCAGCACTGCCAATACCACCAGGTCTAGGAGCAGCTTTGGAGCCTGGACAGAAATACAGCGAGTGGAAGAAAGGGAGAGGATGATGGGATGTGGGAGAGGAAACATGGCCAGAGACGAAAATACGGAAGAAGACTGAGTAGAGGAGGAATCTATATTTGTCCAGATTTCATATTCGGTGGCACCTGTTAGCAAATATGAATTTTATGATGGGATCTGGTGTCCGGTGTTGTGTGTCTATTTACCGAGCTTTAAAAATTAGGGCAGTAGAAGAACTGCATCGCTCATCAGTTGCCCTGTTGAGTTTTTTCTGCCCTTTAAGTTTGCTGATTTATTTGATTTATTTGCTTGCCTGCAGCCGTTCTTTGGTCATTAGGTCCCCTCGGATAGACCTACATAGGCTTCCTGTTTGCTGATTTCCTTCCTTAAGAAAAATTAGCTTCATCCCATTTTCAGCTGGATCTTCTATCTACTCATTCGTTGAGATGTTTAAATAATTGATTTTCCAACAAAATGGCAATTTCACTAAAATATTAATTAGCCTTTGATGTTCTGTCCCAAAACAGCACCAATCCAGGTGCTATTTTTAATTCTTCTTCTTTCGGTTTCCCTTTTACGGGTCACCACAGCGGATTATCAGCCTATCCTCCATCTCACCCTATCCTTATCATACTGTTCTTTCACATCAACATGTCCTTCCTTCCTGCATCCATGAATCTTCTACGTGATCGTCCCGTATATCCACTATCCCTCCTCTGCACATGTCCAAACCATCTTGCTCAACCTGAGCTGTCCCTCTGATGTACTTGTCCCTCCTGATTAGTCCCAATGAAAATCTTAGCATATTCAGATCTGCCACTCCAACTCGGCCTCCTGTCTTTGTATCCAAGCTACTGTCTCCAAACCACAGATCATAGCAGGTCATAGTGGCTCCACCCACTTTCTATTGCTTTGGCTGGTTGACCCCAGGTATTTAAACTCTTTCACCTTCACTACCTCTACTCCTGGAATCTTCACATCACAACGCTATATTGTGTCTTGCTTCTTCTGGCTTCCAGTCTCCTCTACAGTGTGCGCCTCCACCTCTACACACTCTTCTTCCTGCTCCCTACTCTCACTACAAATCACAGTGTCATCAGCAAACATGACTCCAGTGTCAGCTCATCTGTTAAGCTGTCCATCACCACTTCATTATAATGTTTTGTAAGGTTATTTCTAAAAAAGAAAAATGTGAATTTTCTGAATTTAAAGTTGAGCAATTAGATTCACATGATTGGACTAAAAATTAATGATTAAAAATGAAGAATGTTTTTAAAAAATCTTTCATGTCCCTCGATTTATCCATGTATGAAACAAGTTAGATTAGCTGCTCTCCCTTTAAGGTCATCCTCTCTTCAATATAAAGACAGAAGGAAAACAACTGTCTGTAACCAAGTTTTAAGGGCAGCGACCTCAAACTAATGATCGATTCAGTATTGATTCATTTTAATAGAAAGTTACTAAAAATGTTAGAAAGGGGTAAAAAAGCATAGATATTATTTTGCGAGATGAAGATTAACACAAATACTACTATACTATTACCTAACTAACACATTATGTCGTGACTTGGCATATTCATGAGGAATTACTGCCATGAAGTGAAAGCCCTCCTGTGTGTTTTTCCACTGTTGGATTAGCTGCAGATTAATCTCAGATTAGATGAAAGAGTGCGCAGTGGTTACATAATTCAGACATAGTGGGAAGCAGTTGGCAAGTTGTGGAATTTTGGGATTCTGTGTGTTTTGTGTGTGTGATGAGTGTACAGTACCTATGCCTGTGAGCGGGGGCTGGGCAGTCTTTGAGGCCAAGACAGGTGCTGCTTTTGCTCCAATAGCTGTTGCTGGAGGTGTGTCGATCTTGGGCTGGAGGCAGAAAGAGATGGAGAGAGGGGGAGAGAAAAGGGTCAAAGTTCATCCATTTAGAAATACTGACATCCCATGTTTACCTTCTTTTCACTGCAAAAAGGTTGGAAGTAGAAGACAGTCAGGGAAAAATGTCTGTCATGTATTCACATCGCTGGTGGCAGACAGGAATTGGAGGAATGTGGGATTTAGTTCTGTTTACTCGAATAAAACTTGAATGAAAGAGTGAGACAATACGAGATAAAAAGAGAAGAAGACAGCTGAAGTGATAGATAAGAGACGGAGAGACAGAAGCAAGACTGGAGAGAAAGCTGCTCCCTTATTGTGTTGTATTGTGACAGCTCACTGAATGATGACTGACTGAATGATGACTTTCAACACTGTCAAGTGTCAGTCTGAGGGTTTTCTCTTGAGGTGGGGTTGATTCACAAACCCAGAAGAAGAACAAAGTGAAAAAACATATCTACAGAGTCAATGCACCCTGACATTGGTTGTTAAAGTCCCTGGAGCCCTCCTGGGGGAAAAGAACACTCTTTTGTACTAATTTGAACTGTCCCCTTTTTAAGGGGACAAATGGACTAAAACCACACACTGGAGCTTTTTCTTTAACTTCTCACCCTTACACACTGATCAGACATAACATTATGACCAATGACAGGTAAATACTAATAACTAATAACTATCGCTTCATCATGGGGCTTGTTAATATTAGGGTGCAGGTGAGCATTTTGTCTTCAAAGTTGACGCGTTAGAAGCAGGAAAAAACGGCAAGAGTAAGGATTTGAATGAATTTAACAAGAGAGAAAATGTGATGGCTAGACGACCAAGTCAAAGCATCTCCACAGCTGCAGCTCTTGTGGGGTTGTTCCGGTCTGCAGTGGTCAGTATCTATCAGAAGTGGTCACAGGAAGGGACAGTGGAGAACCAGTGACATGGTCAAGGGCAGCCAAGGCTGACAGATGAATGTGGGGAGCAAAGGCTGGCCCGTGTGGTCCGATCCAACAGATGAGCTTTCCAGCTCAAATTGCTGAAAAATCTAATGCTGGTTCTGATAGAAAGGCGTCAGAATACACAGTGCATCGCAGTTTGTTGTCTATGTTGCTGCACAATCACAGACCAGTCAACTGACCCCTGTTCACCACTGAAAGAACCATCAATGGACACGTGAGCTCACAACTGGCCCACAGAACAATGGAAGAAGTTTGTTGGCTCAGTCTGATGAATCATGTTTTCTTTGACATCACATGGATGACTGAGTGCGTGTTCGTCGCTTCACAAGGGAACACGTGGCACCAGGATGGACTTTGGGAAGAAGGCAAACTGGTGGAGTAAGTGTAAAGCTTTGTGCAATGTTCTGCTAGGAAACTCTGGGTCCTGCCATTCACCTGGATGTTATTCCCTGATGGCCGTGGCCTCTTTCAGCACGATATTGCACCGTGCCTCAAAGTAAAAATGGTTCAGGGATAGTTTGAAGACCACAACAACGAGTTTGCGGTGTTGACTTGACCTCCAAATTCCCCAAATCTAAATCCAATCAAGCATCTGTGGGATGTGCTAGACAAAACAAGTTCGATCCATGGAGGCCCCACCTCACAACTTACTGCACTTAAAGGATCTGTTGCTAACATCTTGGTGTCAGATACACACGCAACACACCTTCAGGAGTCCCTCGACAGGGTCAGGGCTGTTTAGGCAGCAAATGGGGAACCAACGCAACATTACAGAGGTGGTCATAATGTATGCCTGATCAGTGTGTTTGATACTTTTAAAACCCCTGGAAAGAATTACTACTAACTACCAAAGTAAAGTTTTATATAAAAATGCTTCATTTCATTTCTTTTCTTTTCATTTTTTTTATCTTGAGTTCTGATGTTGCTGTCAATCAAATCCATATTTAATCCATTTATTCCCTTGGCACTCATCTATGTGACACAAAGTTGCCAGTACTGGAGCTGATAGGTTCAGTTGATTTATTTGAATCTGCTGTGTCATTGTGATCAGTTTGAAAGTTTCTGTGCTGTTGTGTCCCTCTCTCTCAAACCCCCACCCCGACACCCCACTGCTCTGCATTCAACATCTGAGAACTAAATGGACAATGGCCTCAGGAAAGATACACACCAGACCATTTCTGATATCCATCACAGTAACAGCTTGGATTATCTGAACACAGGAAATATGAACCAGTGTTTGGATCCCTGTCATTTTTATCTTTTATGATAGACTGGCTCCTCTGTTTTCTGTAAACTGTGTGTGTGCGATTTATTTAAAGCTTCTATTTAAAGCAATCCATAAATAAACCTGACTTCAAAGACAGTGAACTGTTATTTTTAATCCCAAAATATGCTGCATCATTTCCATTTCATTCTTTTTGCTGCTGCAGAACATAGGTGATGCATAATGGTGCACAATGCAGCATACAGAATTTCATTATTTACAGCCACTTAATCAATGCTTTTTAATTACATAATGGACCCAACATAAGAGTGCAAGTGAATGAGTTCACACGCTGAATAATTATCATACCGCAATTTTTTTTGTTTTGTTTATGGTTTCCTGTCAGAAGCATTTGCAAAACCCATCCCTGCATAATTTTACATCAGATTTTATGAACAATTTCACTTTTCATTTTTCCTGCTGACTTTATACTAATGTACCAAAATGAAAATCATGAACACCCTTCAGCTCTGAAAGCACATTATGAATGATTCTGGGGTAGTAATAACCGGCACGGTGATAGTGGCTTTGTGAGCTTGAAAGTCATTCATATATTTACTAAAGATTGAATGAAGAGAATCTCTGAACTATCTCAGGTTTTGGGTTAAATGTCAGAGTGAGATTTTTTTGCTTCAGCTAGAAAAATAGATTGACATGGATTTCTGATTATGGAGGAAATGCAGGGTGAGAATAGATTTTTGCAAAGAGACTTTATGAGTGAGAATTTCTTGAGCATCTAGCAGACAGTGAATCAGCTACGCTGAGTTATCAACTGCCTCTCTGTTAATCACAGTGTAAGATAAAACTTGCCAGCAGAGGCGAGGCAGAATTTCAATATACTATCTGAACTGGGAGGAGGACCAGCTCTTATCTCGGGGACTGTGGAGGGACAGTGGAGGATGGAGGAGTGCAAAGGAGACAAGTGGAGACAAGCTGAAAGTGAAAGGGCTGGAGGACTAAAACAAAATAAATTGTTACTGTGCAGTAGGATGGCATATGTAATGTGAATATTGAAAGATATTTTTGTAATGGTCATGAAATACTTCTTATGTTACTTCATAAAACCAAAAACATCCTTTTATGACATTTTCTTCAAAATGTCAAATACAAATGTGAATTGAACCATTTGAGTGCACCGAAAGATGCATATTTTTTATTTTTACCTCATACAGAATAGAAAACAAAACAAGCCTCAAATCCTTACTTAGAAGAGTCATCTTTTCTTTCTGGACTCACAATTGTGGATGTTGTAGTTCCTGTTGGACCTGTCTGCCTGGCTTGGCCCATGGGTCCACCTGCTGGTCCCATCTGCCCCGGTTTGGCCTGGCCCTGTCCCATTCCCATTCCCATTCCCATGCCCATGCCTTGTCCTTGGGCTTGGGGCTGCTGCTGGGAGCTGTTGGTTGTTGTGGCACCGGGCTGCCCTGGTCTGGTTGCTGAAGTCTGGGCTTGCTGCTGGAGTTGAGCCCTCTGTCCCGGAGCCCCATCTGTCTGGGAACCCGGGCCACCTTGCCGTCCTGATCCCGTAGGCCCACCAGCAGATCCCTGAGCCCTAGCAGAGCCACTGCCAGACCTTGAGGAGCCTGAGTGGAAAAAAAGGGTGTTTTTTATAAACAGTTTGTGGCTATTGCTTGAAAATGGACTCTTCTTGCCAATAAAAAAACAGGACATTAATTCAGCACTGATTTTTTCTGCAGCTACTGCCTGAAGGCCTGTAACTGTTGTCAAAACTGAAGGAATGATTGGCAGCTGAAAGGATTCAGTCAACACATCTTTGACCTTTGCGTCATCTGTTTCTTGTCTTGTGCACACATTTCCAAGTCGGTTATGCAAGTTAGATGATTTCCGCTACCATCTTCCACAGAGAAAGTTATGCTTTTATAAAACCAAAACTACAATGTACTGATAAAAGAAGCGGCTTACTCTGGCTTTCTCTTATAAAGTACTTTCAGATTTTATTACAGTGTAATAGTAACTGACAGGAAACACAGGCATGAGATGATGACACACAACAATGTTGTGAGCATAGATGAAAGCAGTGATTTAATGACTGCAGTGCTAAGAAAACAGCCATGGTGATAGCACATTTCTTGGAAAACATGTGCCTGATATTATATAGTTAATTAGAAAATGTTGTTCCCTGAGGGAATATATGAGTGTAAAAAAAGCATCAAACACAATCTGAACAACAGGGGTTATTAAATACTTCTACCTAAGACTTAAATGATTTAAAAAAAGAACACGGTATTAACTCCAGTGCCTGCTGTAGTTTCATTTTTTAAGACACATTTATAAAAGTGACACAATCATGTGTTCAGTATTAAGGTTAAGCTCATGGATCAGCATTATTAGATCAGACACTAAAAACAAGAAACGAGCTTCATTAGTTAGGGATATATAATAGTGCAGGTGCTATTATGAAAAAGTTTTGAGATTTATGGCGAAAAGCAATATAAGTGTTTTTTTTATTTTAAACTAAACTAACTGAAACATACTTCAGTCTAATCTATATCGCCCACATAAGCAGAATCCGAATGAGATCTAATGCTGTTGTTCTCAGGAAAAGGACTTTTAGTTGATGCATCTTTTACTGCTTCTTCATTGTCTTTCATTATAAAGACAATGACATTATAACGTAGTGTGTAATATAACATTCAATAATATATAATTGCTTTCAATTCTCAGATAAATGTGCAGTTAATTAGAAAATATAAATCAATTGAACAGTCAGTCCAATAATCACATAATCAATAACTTAGATAAACTCTTTCTAGTCTGTACAATATTTTGCAATATACTTAAGTCAACGGGTTTCGAATACACTGTAATTAACCTATACATTGAGGTATAAAGTACAAAGACTGCGCTCTAATCATGTTTGACAAGAGATTCAACATTCGTATGTACCTGGTGGCTGCCCCTGCATGTCCACTGGACCCTGGGACTTGCTACGTGAAGACCTGTGTGGGTCGCCCTGTCTGGAGGAACGCTGGCCATGATGATGCCCAGATGAGTCGCGGGAGTAGTCGGAAGAGTGGTACCCACCGGATCTTGAGTCAACACGTCTTCCTGTAGATGAAGATCTTCCTGAGGGATCATGGCGCATAGATGGGTCTTTGGGGTGCCCCTTAGAGGATCTTGAGGACCTAGGCTCATCTGAATGACGTGAGGAGGAAGAATGGCGGCTAGAACTGCCATGGTGTCTGTGGTCGCGAGATGATGAGTGTCGCCCTGTGTGGCCATACTCATCTTGGGGCCACAGGTCCTCCTCAGGAGGCTCATCATAATCATGGTAGGTGTGTTTGACACTGTGCCGGCTCCTCCCAGAGTGGCTGCTACCGTAGTGACGAGAACTGGAGCGTGGCTTCTCAAACCAGTCGGTTTCTTCTTGGCCCAGATGGTAGGCTTTGGAAACCGAGAGCAGATCACAGTCAATCTCCATGTCGTTCGGAGACAGCGGCATGCAGGCTGAAAGAAGGAAGAAGGCAGGAGGAAGACCAACCGCATGCAAAAGAAAAGAGTGGGTAGGGGTAGACACAGAAAGAAGGGCAGAAAAATAAAAATAAAAGTTTTACATCCATGCACTTAACACTTAAAACATGTAAACTTCACACAATACAAGACAATATTACCAGAATAAAACAAACACTGCAAAACTGTCTGCTTTGGCTGCTGTTTTTGTGTTCATTTCAAATTAAAAGCCAGTGACAGAGGAGGACAGATATCCTGCACTAAGACACTGTATAACTGCTCTGGCAAGACAAAGCAGGTATATAAAACAGTCAACCTCTATTTAATTGCTGATTTGAGACAATAACACCTCTTTGACGGAATAAATATCAAACCTATAGGGGGGGACTGTTTTGCAGTGTAGATCCAAACACATGTAAAAACATAAGTAAAGATAAAAACCTGTAAAGAAAAAACAATGCATTTGTGTCGTGCAAAGACCTTTCAAGTGAATCAGAGTGTAGCGAATGACGAAAACGACCACGCCGAAGAACCATGCGAGTTTGGAACAGACAGACGACTGGACGGACAGGCGGAAGGACGGACAGGCAGGCAGACAGACAGATAGCAGTCCACTGATACGAGAGCTCCGAGTGACTCTCAGGATGACGAAAACATTAGCATGCAACAGCTATATATGTCTCTTTTTTACTTTCTTTTTCTTTGCTAAGTCTAGCCTTTGGGTGGGTGGGGGACGTTTAGATAAACGTTGGGAGCAGTAGAAGGTAGTGAGACTGTGTGGGATTTCATCTCCCACAATTACCTTCGCTGTCTGACACAGCGCAATGATAATCGTCTATAAAGTATGTATCATCCGATTTGTAGACGTGTGTCCGGGGAAGGTCCCTTATGTGGTCTTGAACATCTGGCAGCGAGTGACTGGAACCATAATGGCCATAATAGTATTTACATCTACCGCTGTGACTGTCATACGGGTCGGGACCTAAACTTGACGATCGCCCAGAACCCATGAACCTCCCCAAAGGACTCAGGGGACTCTCCTCTTCAGAGTATTGTAGGGTTGGATGGCGCCCCCTGTAGCCAGATCGATAGGAGCGGTCGTCCCTCTCATAGGATCGGCTGCGATACCCGGAGTAGTCCCTGGCTGAGATCTTGTCCATGCCGTAGCCAGTGGAGCGGGAACGGCCAGTGGAGGTGTAGTAAATTCGATCGTCCTCATCCACCGTCATACTATAGTATCGACTACCATGAGTGGTGCCACTGCCACTGTCGTAAGCACTCCTCTTAAAACCGTAATCCTCGATCAGCTGGCGTCCTCGAATGTGAGAGGAGGGGTAAGCCGCACCTGTCACTGAGGAATAGGAGGCCAGGTCTGCCTCCACATCCCGTGCCTCCTCAATCGGGGAAAACTTGGAGATTTTTTGCTCCATACTCCCCAGCTTCCTGTGCTTGCTGCGCTTGGATGACATGACAGCAGGAGCCAGAAGGGTTCTGGAGGACGGTGAAGGTTTCTGTACCCCAGAGCGGATGCTGCCATGTTTGTAGTCGAAGTCATAGAAATAGGGGGATCCCCCACCCATGCTAGCGCTGCTGCTGCCCCCTAGAGGTCCGTGCCTGTAGCTGCTCTTACCCCTGCCATGGTGGTCGTACAGCTCTTCCTGCATCGCTGCTTCCTCCTCGGGTGCCCTGCCATAAGAGGAGCTGCCAGTTCCCCCACGCGTCGTGCCAGTGGTGCTGCTGTGGCTGTGGATGTCGCCCGGGTAACGCCCACTGCCGCCATGATGCATCATGTCCCCTGTCATCGTGCCCAGCCCATCTTTTGCCGTCAGCTCGCTAACATCATCTATCATCATGTAGTTCCTCGGAATGTTTTGCTCTAAACCAGGAGCCCCATACATCCCATCTGCTGTGCTGTAGGTGGAAGGACTGTCTACAGAGTGCCCGTAGGCATTGGACACAGTGGAAGTATACTGTCCATATGAGCTGGCTGTGGTGGTGGTGTAGCCATAAGTATTAGCAGTAGTTGTGGTATACTGGCCATATGAACTTGTGGTAGTGGAAGTATATTGGCCATATGTACTGGGGGGCATTGTTGAGTACCCACCGTAGCTGCTGGACACCGGTGCTGACCCATAGGGCCCATACGAGCTTGCCATTGTTGTTGCTGCAGTGTACTGAGCATAGGATGGGGCTCCACTGGAATAGGTAGCATCCTGAGCAGTAGTGGTAACCACAACAGTAGGGTTGCTAATAGTCTCATAGTTGGTGGGCATCTTGTGCTCTAGATCGGCCAATGAAGTCTGCCTCGGTCTTCCTGGATGAACTGTGAGGATATCAACTTGGGGCTGACCAGGGTATGGTGTGGTCTGGCTGGGGTAGGAGGACACAGCGCTGGGATAGGGTGAGCTGTGGGTGGGGTATGGTGGCTGACCGGGTGGTGCTGGCCCAAAACCTGTATGCCCTGGCTGAGGCTGAGGCTGAGGTGCAGCTGGTAACCCCATGTCTGTCTGGGGGTATGGGGGCTGAGTTTGGGGGTAGGTGTGAGAAGGATATGAGGTTTGAGGTTGATAGGTAGGTCCAGGAGGGGGAGCATGGGTTTGAAGGGGAGTGGGTTGTGGCAGTGCCTGTGACTGTGACACTGTTGGGTAGGGAGGCTGGTTGAATGTTGCAGACTGGTATGGTACACTTGGTTGCTGAGATGGAGCTGCTGGTTGGCTTTGGGGGTACTGACAAGAAAGGAAGGACGAGGTGGGTGGGTATTGGGCTGCGGTGTTGAGGTCACTGGTGAACTGGCTGAGAGGGGCGGTGCTTGGTCTGGTTGTTAGTAGCCCATTACTCTCATGTGACGCAGCTGCAGCTGCTAAACGTAAGTTATTCAACTCACTATCAGACATATAGTCCCTGGTGTCCCCCATACACCTCAGGTAGGCAATATCCCTTCTCTCCCTCTCCTTGACCAATGTCTCCTTCCTTTGGTGGATCCCCAGCTCAAGGTATCTCAGCTTAGCATCAATTTCTTTCTCTTCTTCCTCTAGTTCAGCTTGCTGCTTTCTCAGCTTGGTTGACTCTTGCTCCACGGCCTTGAGCTCATGGGTGAGGTCTTTGAGGAGGCTGGCTTTCGCAGCCAGGCCAGACCTGGAGCTGGGCTTGAGGCTGGGCACGGAGGGCAGGTAGACCTGTTGGAGGGCTGGTGTCATCATGGGCAGGTGAGCCGATGTAACAGTCTCGTCTGGAGGAGGGCTAGGCAGGGTTCGCTTGACCTTGCGGAGCAGTGAGCTCTGCTGTAGGGCTGCCAGCTGGAGAGAGAGAGACAGAAGAGAGAGAAAGAAAGAAAGAGAGACGGGGGAAGGAGTGGAAGAGGAGAAGAATATGGGGGGGGGGGGGGGGGGATTGGTGATGTAAAACATCAGATGTGGGGAATGAGGAGATCAGTGTGATAACAGTGGTTAGGAAGATCAATGGAATAGGAATGGGGGATGGAGAAATGGGAGGTGCGTGTGTGTTGGGGGGGTAAGTGAGAATTTGAGATGAACATGGCGAGGTATGGATAATGGGGAAAATCAATAGCAAAGATAGATGAAAAAACAGGTGAAGCAATTAAGCAGAGCAGATGAGTGAGATGTAAAAAGGGTTGAGGAAACAAATAAGGTAAAATAAAATAAAATAAAATAAGAAAAATAAATTAATGTACAGGGTTATAGGTAAAGGGAGAGAGTTGGCGGGAGAGATGACATGCACAAAATATGAGGAGAAGAGGAGGAAGGGAGGAAGAAAAACTCAAAAAGAGAAAAAAAGGGGTCAAAGAACAGAAGAAACAAGGAAAGGACGCAACGACAGGGCCATATAAGGGAGACAAAGGAAACACACATAGACAAAAGGACAAAGACAACAGGAAACAAGAGTGGAGTTTGTGTTAGCAGACATACAAAAACAGTGAAATGAGTGGCAACTGTGATAGAGTATTCCATTAATTTAATAGCTACTAATGCAATGAATTTCTCTTTCTTTTTTTGTTTTTACAGTTTTGAGTTGATATTTTCAGAATTTTGGGATTTATACCTTTATCTTAATATTTTCTTAATAATTTTTTAATTCTTATAAAATAATTAGTAATGATGAGACCAGTAAACAACCTAAGTTTAATTAAAGGTTGTGGAGACAGCATGTAGTTTTGTTATGCTAAAATCTATATTCTTACTTAGAATGCACCATGGAATAACAAAAAACCCCAACATAATAGGCATATGAAGTACAGTATAATGAAGCAAATGAATATACTGGAAGATATAGCTGGATTAAAGGCTGGCTAAATGAACCACCATGGCTTTTACAATTTTCCACTGTAAAATCTACTAAAAATAGAGAACAAAAATTAGGATTATCATTGATTTTTGATTTAGCTGTAAATTTTGACTGCTTAATATTGAATTAATAAAATGCTGAATTTGTGTGGGCTTCCCTGTCAAAACCAGTCAATGATGTGACCATCAAAATAATCTGTGTTTATCTTTGTCTTTATACTGTGTGTAAATAATATATCATCCCATTTGTTCCTACCAAACATATATTGAAATTGTAAATAGATCATAGTGTGTTGTGTGTTATTTTTCATTTCAGTCTGTGTGTAGGCGGAAGCATAAAGAGAAATCCCCTCTGGGACCTATTATTTTCACAATCCTAACATGGAGGCAGTGAAAAATACACTATGAAACACTTTTCAAAGGGTCAGAAGAATACAATGATATATATATATATATATATATATATATATATATATATATATATATATATATATATATACATGGATGACATCAAGCTGTATGCCAAGAGTGAACGAGACATCGATTCACTGATCCACACTACCAGGCTATACAGCAATGACATTGGAATGTCGTTCGGACTGGAGAAGTGTAGTCGGATGGTAACAAAGAGAGGGAAGGTAGTCAGAACTGAGGGGATTGAACTACCAGAAGGCAACATTGCAGACATAGAGGACAGTTACAAGTACTTGGGGATCCCACAGGCGAATGGGAACCATGAAGAGGCCGCTAGAAAAGCTGCAACCACCAAGTACCTGCAGAGGGTCAGGCAAGTCCTGAGGAGTCAGCTGAATGGTAAGAACAAGATCCGGGCCATCAACACGTACGCCCTGCCCGTGATCAGGTACCCTGCTGGGGTAATAGGCTGGCCAAAGGAGGAGATAGAAGCCACTGACATAAAGACAAGAAAGCTCCTTACCATGCATGGAGGGTTTCACCCCAAGTCCAGCACCCTGAGGCTGTACGCTAAGCGGAAGGAAGGGGGCCGGGGACTGGTGAGTGTCAGCACCACAGTCCAGGATGAGACAACGAACATCCAAGAATACATTAGGAAGATGGCCCCAACTGACCGAGTGCTCAGTGAATACCTCAGGCAGCAGAAACCCAAGAAAGAGGAGGGAGACGAGGAACCATCATGGAAGGACAGGCCCCTGCACGGTATGTACCACCGGCAGATAGAGGAGGTGGCTGATATCCAGAAATCCTACCAGTGGCTGGACAAAGCTGGACTGAAAGACAGCACAGAGGCACTAATCATGGCAGCACAAGAACAAGCTCTGAGTACAAGATCCATAGAGGCTGGGGTCTATCACACCAGGCAAGACCCCAGGTGCAGGCTGTGTAAAGATGCCCCAGAGACAATCCAGCACATAACAGCAGGGTGCAAGATGCTAGCAGGCAAGGCATACATGGAACGCCATAACCAAGTGGCCGGCATAGTGTACAGGAACATCTGTGCCGAGTATAACCTGGAAGTCCCGAGGTCAAAATGGGAGATGCCCCCAAGGGTGGTGGAGAATGACCGAGCTAAGATCCTGTGGGACTTCCAGATACAGACGGACAAAATGGTGGTGGCTAACCAACCGGACATAGTGGTGGTAGACAAACAGAAGAAGATGGCCGTAGTGATCGATGTAGCGGTTCCGAATGACAGCAATATCAGGAAGAAGGAACACGAGAAGCTGGAGAAATACCAAGGGCTCAGAGAAGAGCTCGAGAGGATGTGGAGGGTGAAGGTAACGGTGGTCCCCGTGGTAATCGGAGCACTAGGTGCGGTGACTCCCAAGCTAGGCGAGTGGCTCCAGCAGATCCCGGGAATAACATCGGAGATCTCTGTCCAGAAGAGCGCAGTCCTGGGAACAGCTAAGATACTGCGCAGGACCCTCAAGCTCCCAGGCCTCTGGTAGAGGACCCGAGCTTGAAGGATAAACCGCCCGCAGGGGCGTGCTGGGTGTTTTTTTTTTTTATATATATATATATGTAAATGTAAATAGGTACAGTTGGGGTCAGAATGACATTTTAGAGGATGAATGTCATTTTGGATTTTCTCTTTCTACAAAAGATCTAGACAAAGACCCAAACTTCACCCTGAAAATGAAAGGAAATATCGCTATGAACTGAGAGAGTGCTTACTGCGAAAGAAAATATCCCTGCTTCAAAATCTTAGCCTTCAAACAAGACTGAAACTTCCAAATCCTTTCCGGAGAAAAGCTTTAGGGTCAGTCGAGACAAAGATTGAGCTGTTTGGCCGCAATCGCTACAGGTTTGTTTGGGCGAGTAAAATTCAGGAGTTCCGATCTAGGAAAACAGTGCCGACTGCAAAGCATGGTGGTGGTAGCATCATGTTTTGGGGCTGTTTTGCTGCCAGTTGTGCTGGTACATTGCATAAAGTGGATGGAATAATGAAGAAGGAGGACTACCTCCAAACTCTTCAACTTCACCAATGGTTCAATGGTTGATTAACATTAAGCTTCTGGTATGTCCTATGTCTGAAAATTTTTGGACTATGCTTCGAAACTGGGTCCATGCCAAGAAACCAACCAAATTAAATAAACTATTCTAATTCTGCAAGAGAAAAGTGGTCAGATATCCAGCCAGAATTATGTCAGAAGCTTGTTGAAGGTTAAAAAAACATGCAGTCATGATGCAACCAACTGAGGAAGATTCAACCAAATATTACTGGGGGTGTATATATACTTTTCAATTTTCAGTCCAATTCTTGTTCTCTAAAATCGTGAAAGATGTATGATGTATAATCATTTTACTGAATTCAACAAAATCAATAAAAGCCCCAACTTATACATTTGCATAAATCCATGACTAGCATATGTAAACTTCTGACCTCAACCATACATCACAGCATTAAAAAAAAACAAAAAACAATAACTCTCACCCAGGGAAAACCGGATGGGTAGTTGTTGTTACCCAAAACAAGTTAAGTAACATCTTTGCCACATTTCAACAGAGTTGAAAGTTGGTTGAAAATTGAGAGGTGAAGAGTTGTTCTTAGGGTATTAGGGTGTGTGTCTTTGGCTTTACTAGGGTAGATTTTACACTCATTGACACCAGCTGTCATTGTTAGGACAATTTGGCTGAAACAGAAGAGTTAAAATACTGTTTCAGTCTGAGCTGCTATTAATAACGTAACATAAACTTCAAATGAACATAATGTACACTAAAGCATTCTTAAGTAATTGCACTTAAGCACAAAACAGTCCTGAGATCTACTAGTCTACAGTCTGTGCACGAACATTCTAGTAGCATCTGTATCAAATGTGACTGTTCACATATGTTTTATTGGTCCTTTTTTTAATTCTATTTTTTTTCCAGACAACCATTATACTGTCATATTGTAGCACAGTGTTTTGTGGTGGCATTAATTAATTCCCTAAGCTATTGTTGTTAATTGATTTTCAGGTATGGTTGTTGAGACAATATAGGTAAGTATGTAATGTCCATTTAAAAGAGTTATTGCTCCTGCTATGCGAGCAAGGGAGTTTCTGTTACCATTGAAACAGTTTAAATACACAGAATGGGTCACAATTATGGCTTAATGTTTTTGTTTTTTACTCTTCAAACCCCAGTAAATAATAGGGGTGGCTGTAGCTCAGGAGGTAGAGCAGGTCAGGCATCGACTGGAGTGTGAATGTGTGTGAATGTTAGGCAGAAAGCACTTAGGGCATAGAACAAAAATGTGCTTGTATGAATGGGTCTGAATTGGTGAATGAGGCATGTTGTATAAAGTGCTTTCAGTTCAGGTAGAGTAGAGAAGCGCTATATAAAACCAGTCCATTTACCATAATATGTAAATTGTTGAAACAGCATAGACCTTTATAAATTTAGTCGGAGATAAACTGAAGTTTTGTAGTTTGATCAAATTTAGTTAGTTTGTGGGCAAGCTGCTAGGCTCTTTATCAGTTTTTAAAATCAAGGCCCAGAGTAACTCAAGAGACCTCAATAATAGAGCACATTTTGACTTTGCATGCCAGCTACTGCTGAGGTGTTACTGGTTTCAAACAGAAGATGAGGTCGTAAAACTACAAAACAATAACAAAATCTGAAAAATAATCTAACAAAGGGAATTACTCATCATAGCATCCACATGAAACATTCATAGCACTCAGAAAATGAAAACAAGGGCAACATCGAATGAAAGAAATGGTTTCAAAGTTACACAGAGGCCATTCAGTATTAATGCCCTTGCTAGGTTTTGACTCAAATAAACAATATAAAACTGAGCCTGTTGTTGAGAGCAACGTTATTAAATGTGCTAACTGGCCCGCTGCAGGAGTTTAAAATGTACCAATTTATTTATTAATTGTTAAAAATATTTTTCCACTGTTTTAGTCTATCATTTGATTTTACTGTTTTATATGCGGCTTATAAATCTCTTCACTCTGAATTAAAATATGAATGTAGCATGAAGGATGTAACATATGAAAAGTAATAAATAGTAAGACAAACTTTACATCTTTTGGATACTACTGTAACCTTTGCATACAGAATCACCATCTGTGCATTGCTTTATTTTCAGCTATAAAGTTAAAATAACAGGATTTAATGTTCATCCCACTTTCTTTTCAACTAAAACTTTGACAAAATTTTAGATAATTTTGTGTGAAAGTTAACCAGTGCTGTCATTTTTCCTATAAAATTTGTACTTTTTAACAATATCCAGTGATATTAGTGGTTATCTAGACTGTATCCATCTGAATAACATCATTAACTATAAATTTCAATGGCTTTTAGTGTATATCACCATGGTTTGAATGGCTTTACCTGGTTCTGAAGTGCTTGTTGTTGATACAGGGACAACCTGGCCTTCGTGTGCTCATCTGTGGTGGGGCTTAGAGACTTGGGATCTGACATTGACCTCTGAGTGCTCTTGATGGGTCGGGGCACAGAGGGGTGTCGCTGGGGAGATTCGGCTGTGTAGGACTTCTGCTGAGGTGTTACATGGGCCTTGTTCAGTCGCTCGCTTGACAGAGAAGTCTCTATGAGGCGGTGAGGGGACACCGGAGAGACCGGAGAGTAGAGGACTTGTGGAGATTTGGGGGCTGTTTGCTGCTGGCGAATGATGCTGGAGATCGATTCATTGTGGAGATGGTTGTGAGGCTGGTAATTAATGTCGAGTGGGTCAGGACGTCGGCGCTCAAATTTGGCAGCATTTGCGGCAATCTGCTGCTGGCGTTGCTGGGTGAGAAGGTCAGAACCTGACTGTTGTGTGCCAGTACCGGCAGAGGACGAATATGGACTGACTGTGGTTGGTACACTTAGCTGTGGAGCTACAACTCCCTGTGACTGGGCTTCTGGATCAGTCTGGCAAGCTAGAGATTGTCCTTTTTGAGTTCGCTCTGGTCCAGAGATATAGTGCACAATCTCTACTTTGTTAGGGTCTGGTACTGTCACATGGATTGCTGGGGAGACTCTTCCTAGGTGCTCCACTTCCGTCTGGCAAGACATTTCCCTGATTGTCTGAACGCCAATATTGGAGGAAACCATCTTAGTTTTGTCAGTTTTGGTATCAGTAGCTAAGGTGGCTGTAGTGGCAGTGCTGCTGCCAGCTGCACTGGACTCAGAGTGCCTTGAGAAACGCGAGCGCCTTCGGCGCACCGGATGCTCTGTCTCAGCCTTGTCCTCGTCATCATCTGTCTGGACAGAGCAGTCAACGCTGCGACCACGCCTCCTGGTGCGATGACGCATCATGTACCTGGCGATGGAGAAAATACACGAAAAACAAAAAATAAAGAACTATATTTAGGTTGCTGTCAAGTAATTTTGTAAATCTACTGGCAATATAGGGTATGAAAAAGTGATAACTACAATGCAATAAAGTGCTATGAATATAAATTGTTAACACAAACATTTATCCTCATCCTTTTTGAGTGTGAACTTTTTTATGTTAGTATGCTACTGTATATACTATTGTTCCAACCTTTCCTTCAAGTGATTGATTTATTCTACATGGTATTATTCATAAAATATTAATAAAACCTGTTTCTCCTTGGGTCTTAAATTTAATTACAGACACGTGAAGTAAATTGCAAGGCTATTAAAATAACCTTTGCCTATATACACACAGTTTCACCTCTTACACCCCTCCTCTTTCCCCGTCACTCCATACACTCACACACTGTTTACCTCTCCTCTCCATCTTCATCGTCAGTCTGCACACAGCTATCCACAATCCTGCGGGGGGAGCCGTAGAACACCACGCCATCTCCATCCAAGCTATCTCTAGTCAGTCTGCTCATGGAGCTGTGTTTTCTCATGTTGGTCCTGGCCTCCATTTGCTCCTCCTGGCTCCTCAGGCACATCTCTGACGAGGAGTTGGGCAGAGAACGGGAGCCCATATGAGAGTCTGCGTAGGGGTGCAGCGGCTGTCCATCCAGCTGTACAAAAAAACCATGGGGTTTTAATATTGCTATAAAGCAGTGATTCAAATCAGAACGACAAGGTTGTGTAGCTGCACTTCACAAACACATTTCTTCAAGATAAAAAGGTACACATATCTGTCTGAATGCAGAGTGTCACATGCATACACAGCTTAAGAGCCAGCTACCAATGTTTTTCATTAACCCCACCCCACCCCCACCTGCATGATCTGGGTGACAGCAGCGGTTTTCTGTCTCTTCTGCTCTTCAAGCTGCTGCTGGAGCTGCTGCTGTAAAGACTGGATCTGATCTAGCTGGGACTTCTGCTGAGCCAGCTGCTCCCGCTGTAGAACAAGTTGTTTCTCACGTTCATGCTGTTGCTGCTGCAGAACCTAAACAAAAAGTGTCGGTGGAGATGGGAAGAGAAAGAAGGACATATGGGCAAAAACACAGACAGAGCGAGATAACATAACAGAACAGAGCGTGGAGCATAAGAGGGTGGAGAGATGGAATGGGTTGATGAAGGAGAAATTATGAAATAAGCAAAGTGAAGAATAGTACCAGAACAAGATGAAGAAAAAATTTAAAAACAGAGAAAACAGCGAAAAAGAGCCAAAGTCATGATATCTGGTTTTATTCAGGATGATAAAATTTCTAAAATGTAGCCTAAATCACAAGATTCCCACATGTGAATGTGACATGAAGTCATTCTTGTGCTGATGGATTAGTTTTGACAATGGTTCCAAGTTAGTCAAACTTGTATATACTGCAAAAACCAAGAATGGAGGCGCAACATGAATGAAGTGCAGCATTTACTGGTAATTGCTCTTACCAGTCATACAATGCTCTGCAGAAAATATTTAAGGCATTTCTTTTACTGCTAAAATGACAGGCTGATGCAAATAAGCAGTTAGGGGTTTTTGCTTGCACTGTAAATTATGAGATGCATTTTAAACATTCCAGTTCTAGTTTATTCTCATTAAGGAAGACTTCCACACCTGTTTAACAGACTTAAGTTGAAAGATTTTCAACTGCTTGTTCTATTAAAAAAGAAGAAAATTGTCACATTAGCCCTCAGGTTTACTGTGAAAACATCATTGCAAGGCCAAGAGCTCAGAAAGCAATATATTATAACCAACATGTGTGACTGATTTTCGATAGTTTTGCAATATATTTTGGTTTATTTTGCTTGATTTTTATGATTTTATGCAAATTAGTCCGCTGAATGGAACATTTAAACCACTTTTTTGGCCTAAAAATCAAAGTAATAAATGAAACATGAGACTTTATAAACAGGTATCCTTTTGAAACACACATACAACAGACATCAAACAGACACGCAAACATCATGTGCAAAATTTTAAAAAGCCCAAACAAACACAGCATGCAAACTCATCATTTATAACTAAGGCTGCATAAAAATATTTATTCAGAAAAAAAGTCATCACTTTTGAACAGAATTTTAGCACTACATTTTAAAGAAATATCTTATGGACTTAATGTATCTGATTAACTGAAAATGCTTGTTTAATATACTTTTTAGAAGAACTGCTAAGAGACAGACATTGAAAGACAATATACTGTATAAAAAATTAGCTGTTTTTAATGTGTCTTGTTAAGTAGGCACAATACTGAAACACTGAATAAAAGCATTTTAAATGGGATTAAAAAAAGATAACTCAACCAAATACACCACAAATAACACCACCACAAAACTAAACCAAAAAAAAAACCCAATATCCAATCCAAACACAATAACCACACAACATCAAACAAGACATTAAGGATCAAACTCTGCATTCCACCTCCTGCTTCTCCCTCTACCTGTTCCTTGATGTTCTGCAGCTCCTGTAACTCTCTCTGCACCAGCATCTGCTCCTTCTCTCTGTGCAACTTCAGCTCTAACCTTTCCCTTTCCAGCTCTTCTTGCAGGCGCAATTGCCTGAGTTTCTCCAGCTCCACCCGCTCTCTCTCCATCTGCAGAAGCTGCTCCTGCTGGCGGTGCAGTCTCTCTGCCTCAGTTTCACCCTCTTTGTGTATGGCACCTGGTGGAGGGAAAGGAGGAAGACCACCTGGAATTGGTAAGCCAGCAGTAGGGGCAGACAGGACTGCTGGAGGTTGGGTGTAACCATGTGTTTGTGCAGGACCTGAAAGTGGGTAAGCATGTGCAGCAGGGGCAGGCTGTTGTGGCTGCTGAACAGTTGTTACTTGTTTCTGTTGTTGGCTACTCAGGTGTGCCTGGGACAGGTTTATTGGCTGCTGCTGCTGATCAGCTGGTATGACAACTGTTCCTTGCACTGAGGTGACCTCTGCTGATAAAGAGGACACTGTCGCACCTTTGCCAAGGTAAACTGGTTCATCCTGGACCACTGAGCTAGTTGTCATGGGAACACCCACTAGGGCCCCTGCAGTTGCTGAGGTTGTTGTGGCAGCAGCACTTATGTCAGTGGCTGATGTTGTTTGGAGAAGGCCTGGTGCTGGATAACGGACTGCAGCTTGTCCAGATAAGGGCATTCTGGGGCTCATTGGTAGCCTGCTAAGACTAGATAGGGGCACTGGTGTCATGTTGGCAGAGAGGTATGGCCTGTAGACTCCTCTTATTAGTGGTCGAAGAACAGAGGCAGGCTGGGTTGTGATGGGAAGTGTAGAAGCAATGGGGGTCTGAATAGTTGAGTAGATCATCCCATCTGAGGATCTAATAGCAGCGGGGTACATGGCTCTTAGACTCGCCTGCCTGGCATTGATAAGATTAGTTAATGCTTGACTGTGAGAGATTGGCTTCCCATCTAATCCAAAGAGAAGGTTTTGCCTAATGCCAAGACCAGCTGCAAGTCTGGAGGCCATGGGCCCAGTACCTCTGCTCAAACTGCCAAACTGCATCAAGTCTGGGTTGCTTCCATAGCGATCCATGGAATTGAGTGCTGCACACATTCGGCTAATCTCCCTTGCAGTTGTGGCACTGTACTGAGCCAAGTTAGCTTCTTGGAAGTTAGCAATGTCACGCGCAGAATAGCCATAATCTGAACTGATGTTGGACAAGGAATTGTATCTTCTGATAGGCAGTGTTTGTGCTGCAATGTCTCCTCCATGCCGTAAATCTGTATAGGAACCATACTGCATCCCCACATATCCTCCATAGCCCTGTTTCATAGCAGTTAGATCCATGGCAAGTTCTCCTGAAGCTTGGAGATGTGGTTCCACTTTAGAATGGTAAGACTGTAACCCAGCTTCAGCAAGGTTTGTATCAGACATCGAAGGCTGGAGCCTACCAGGAAAAGGTAACGTGTAGGCCTTACGCCCATCCATTGGATACTCATGGTACCTTCCAGGTTGTCTTTCTTGGTCAGACTCATAGGTGAGAGGTGGGGCAGATGGAGGCCTTATGCCTTCTTTCTCAGGAGCACCAACACAGGTTCCACCAAATGGAAGTCGATAAACAATATCACAGCAAGCTGGTTGGTTGTCAGGCTTAATTTGGCCTCCTGTCAGATCTACAGCATCCTGTCCTTCTTCTACCTTGACGAGCTGAGTCACAGCCCTGGCTGGGTCTGGCCCCCCATCCATTTGTACAACCATACTATGTGGCGATTTACCCCCTGATATCAAACCAGGAGGACTGGGCTTTCCCTTGAGTTCAACTGGACCAGCGCCATACAGTTCAGGGTTAATGATTGGTGATACAGCACTGACCACAGCTGAAGCAGTGGTTGTCTGACTGACGAGCAAATCTTTTTTCAGTAAAGGTGAGATTGGGCCAGTAAGGTTGTACCTGGCTAAAACAGATGCCTGTTGCTGCTGTTGTTGCATCTGATGGTGGTGTTGCAACTGTTGTTCCAGGAGCTCTTGTTGTTTCTGCAGCTTCTCTTGTTGTTTTTGAAGCTCTCTCTGTTGTATACTGAGGTCTTCCAGTTTGGCATCAATTTTTGGTATTGATGGGTCAGTTGGAGGTGAAACTGGTTTATTCTGGGAGAGACAAACTGCTGAACCCATGCCTTGTCCCAGATCCACTCGGTTTTGATGTGGATCACCATAAACTGTTGGTTGTTTTGGCTGGGTCATGAACATTGAAGCAGCTACGGTGACACTCACAGTGGTTGGTGTGGTGGTTTCCTGTGTGTTCAAGTTCATAATCAGTGGCTGTACAATCGTTGAATGTCTGCTACCCTCTGGTCCACCATGGTATTTTCTGCTTTCTGTGGCTAAGGAGGTGAGATCCATTCCTTGGTCAGTCATAATAATAGGAGCTGGTTTAGTAGCTGTTCTAAGGTCCACAACACTTCCACCATGAATCATATGGCCCTGCTCTACCCTCGAAGTCCCTGGGACTGTAGATATCCTACAGAGGGAGATATTATCCATTGAAACAGACCCTCTGGTGTATATGCTGGCTGTGGTGACCATGCTTGTTCCGACATTTACTTTCTCCACTCTTTGTGTACGATAAAAGCTCCGTGTAGGAGAGTGGTGGTAAGGCGGTGTGTCTGGAGGGCTGCCACATGGAGAGTAAGTATCAAATGTTGATTGGCGGCTAAATCGGGTAGGAGAAGACAGCGGGGAAGTTGCAGTATTGACTGTCGTTGGCCTAGCTGGGCTTGAAGGAGGGGAGTATGGGGCATCCTGAGAGGATTGCTGTCGATAGAGCCTAGGGGAAACTGATCGATGTGATGTTTGGGTTCCCTGAGCCATTACTGGTGAAGTAGGACCAGAGCCTGCTGACTCCATTCTCAATGCTGAACTGAAAGTCTGTGTAGAGAACTCAGCTGTAGCTCTTCTTGAAGGAGAGCGAGTGGGACTCTGCGGTGGTGGTGGTGATGGTGAAAGAGGAGGACTGGTGCTTCTGTAATAAGTAGTATACTTGGGAGAACGGGGCTCAATAATTCTCTCAATAGAAGATGTTGAGCTGTCTCGCACTTGGATCCCCCTGGTCTCCCCTACCCTTCTGGTAATGACTTCTCTTTGACTGTAGGCTTGGGTAATCTCTGCAATCTTGCTGCATACGCTTGAGACTGTAGCTGAAGATGCGGATGTACTACCCATATGCCTGCGACCTATTTCAGACTGAGTGGACGTAACAGTATGGCTTGAACCAGTCTGAGAAATAGTTACTGCATCTCTAGCATAAACACCATATGCTGCAATAGTGGTTGCTGCCACTGTTGGAGTTATTCCATTCTTTCCTGCTTGGGTTTTGAGTCTATCTTTGTGTCCATCCTTTGCAGAATAGTGCTGTGTTACTCTGACATCAGGGATTCGCCCTGCAGTCTCAGCAAAGGACACAGGAGCTGAGATCTGGGTGGGACTGGTACCTGGTGTAAGGAGAGCATTACTTTGCTCTAGTAGCTTAGCAAAGGCTGAGCCTGTATCTAAGAGCTGTTTATCTGGGTAAGAGCTCTCAATTTCAATCTCTACTTGCTCATCTGTGGCCTGTTGCATCTTGGTAATGTTCTGAGATGTTTGTCTAATCTCCTCATAAATATCAGTTTCTGTCTCTGCTGCCTCATTGTCATATCCTGTTTGATCTTGCTCATATTCATACTCATCATCATAACTTTGCCCATTAATGTCCTCCTCATAGTACTGCCCATGTCTTCCATGTTGCTGTTGTTGCTGTTGTTGTTTCTGCTGCTTTTGAAGCATTTCTGCCTTTCTCATCATCTCCTCATAGACCTCCTCAGCACTCTTCAGAGGTTTGGAAGTTGAAGATGGTGCTGTGGTGGTGGTTGCAGTTGTTTTCTCTATCGGGGAATAGAGTGACATGAAGGTTGGCAGATTATACTCACTTCCTGACTTGTAAAGTTTGGACTCATATCCCTCTGCCTCTGAGTCAAGACTTTGAGGCGAATATTCAGAAGCAGAGGAACGATGAAGCTCTTCCATTTCTGCTGCTTGTCTCAGCTCTTCTGTTGGAGACGCATCCTCAATAGGTGACAGATTGCTAGGTGGGGTCTTAGATCTTTCTCTGCGCCTCTGAGCCCTCAGCTCCTCTTTATCTCTCTTGGTCTTTCTTGCTGTACTTCTAATTCTCTGCTGTTCCACTTCTCTCATCTTTTCCTGTTCTCTCAGAAGTTCCTCTTCCTCTCTGAGTTCATCCTCTTCTGAAGAATCTTCAATGGTAGGAAGGAGAGGGCCATGAGAGCGGTGGCGTGCTTTCCTCTGCTGCTTAGCCTCCTCCAGTCTTTGCCTCCTACTGGGGCTACTGTCACTATCTTCCTCCATTGATGAGATGGACGTAGGAGATTGTCCAGAGCCATATGAGGATGAAGTGGGTGGCAGAGTCGAGGAGTAGTCACCACGAGAACGTTCCTCAGGAGATCCTGTCAGACTCTCCATCTCTAGCTCTGGTTCCCGATCAAGGCTTAAGTCGTTTTCATTGCTCAGCTCGATGTCTCGACTGTAGCTATTGGTGTTATTGAGTTCAATTGTTTTGAAGCGCCTCAGACCTCCTTGCGATGCCATCACATCTTCCTCACCCTCTTCTAGTGAGCCTTTATAGACATCAGTAGAGCTCTTAGTCTCCTCCTCAAAACTACTGGAATGGTGCTGAAGGCGTCTCTTTTCTTTCCCTGAGTCAGAGATTATGTGCTTATGGTGGCTTTTCTTGGGTTTCTGGTAGCCATATCCTTCGTCTTCCTCATCTTCATCTTCCTCCATCTCTTCCTCCTCCTCCTCATTGTCTTCATCAGCACTCATCTCCATTATTTGTCTCCTCATGAACTCCTCATCGGTCATCTCTGTGGGCTCAGCTTCCTTTTCTTTCTTTTTCTTCTCCTTCTTCTCCTCTTTCCCTTCCTTTCGCTTACCCTCCCAGTCTCCCCCATCTTCTTCTTCCTCAAGTATATCTTCCAGCTCCTCATCAGAGTCATATGCATCTGGCGGGATTGACAGAGAACGTGGGCGTTGCTTCCCTCTGTCATCCAAATCTCTGTCTCTGTGCTTCCTCCCCCTTCTGTCTGCCTTCTCTTCAGAGAAGCTCTTCTCTAGTAATGGCCTCATGGAGCTTTCCAGCTTGGTGATTTCAGAGGGACTTGGTGGGGAGCCCCGGCTGCTGATTCCCCTTTCACTCAGCTTCATCTCTTCTTCCTGGATTAGACCTGTGATTTCACTGTGGGAGCTGGAGATACCATCAGATGAGTAGCCAGTGTCACTGAGACTCTGAGGGCTGCGTGACAAGTCGTGGGTGCTGTTGTTTTTTGTATCCTACAGAGAAAAGAAAAAAGAAAAACAAATGGATTAGACTTGGGGGAGCTAAGGTTTTTAGTTTTAATGATAATTTATATCAATTTTACAATGTGTTGAAACTGGTCAATAATACCAATCTGCATAAAAATTAAGCCCACTTAAAATCACTTTCTGATTTTAGATGCAAAATTCATACTTTTTTAAATTACAAATAAATACGAGTTTTAAAAATGGTATTTCTTATTTAGAAATTTGCAGTAATATATAATAGTCCTATTTGTATGATAGCCATAATATGGTATGGTTTCAGTTTATATTAAAAATATCATTATGATGCTTGAACCTGTACGCCAAAACTGCAGTTTTCAACTTTCATTGTCTTGTAAATAAAAGAAAAAAGAAAAAAATATAAAAAATAAAAATAAAAATTAATGAAACTGATTTCATATCAACTGGATTTCATTCACGAGATCACTAAATCACCATGAAGACATTTTATGTTTTTCCATTAAACTTAGTTTTAAGCCAGTGGGCTGAAATGGAATGCTTTAGTTTAAATCAGTCTAAAAGAGATTTATTTATTACTACATGCTACTCATGTCTTATAATTTAAGGGACACAATGCCTATTAGAATTATTCAGAATCAGAATACTTTCTTCATCCCAGGTTGGAAATATAAATAGAAAAGAGAACATGTACTGAAAACAAGTAAAAACAAATAAAAAGAGACTCAATGGTAAAATAAATATCAGTCATTACATATTTAGAAACTTTACATTCATATAACACAAATAGGTTTGCGCATACTCATTTTGAATCTAAAGAAAAAACAAACAAACAAAAATATATTACTATCAGGTTCACTAGCATTAGCTAACACGTAGCTAACATGTCTAACACTAAATCCTAAATAAAAACAACTTAAATATAACTTAATTTAAATATCTAAATATGTAATAAAAATTGAGAATTGAGTCAAAACACTTGAATTTTACTCTACATCTTTGAATCTGATCTGATTTATTCATTTGTCTCAAGACAAATAACATTATTATGCAATAATCTTAATGTGACTTATAATTGTTAGGTATGTTGAGCCATTGATGGAAAGAGGTTAGTCAAACTATGTTTTTCATGTTTTTTGCTTTTGATGATGAGCTCAAAGTAAGATTGTATAGCTGACTTTAATATCTGAACAAATGAAAACTCATTCATCAATGGCTCTTAATAACAGTCATTTATAATCTCAAAGGAACCAACCTGGTAAATGATTGGGGAGATGGAGAAAAGGATGGAAAACTGGTAAAAATCATGAAAAGCTCTTAAGGTGGTTATAATGCATCTTTACTTTGAGCTCTGTATAATTTAATTACTTAGCAGCTCTTCAGATGATAAAGTCCAGCGCTACCTTAAAAATGACCACAAGAGTGCTACATGAACTAAGGGCTTGGAGATTTTACAGATTCATGACATGCCAATTTTTAGAAGAATTGGAACAGCAAGAAAAGGTTCTTCCTGCTGTCTTTGTTCTTCAATCTCTGTCTCTCCCCAAGGTAATCCAATGCCTTGCTGCCACTTGCAGCCTCAGCATACTGTGAAATGGGAATCAATGACATACTTTCCAAATCAATATGGACGTCCAACACTTGAGGAAAATGGAACCGATTTAGCTTAGAATTACCTATTATTACATCTATGCAACAGTTATTTTGCCATGTAAAGTACCCATATCTGCAAACAAAGTGATTATCATGTCAGTGTTGCAAGTAAATGTATATGTATAAGCACCAGTCTGAATAGAAATATATAGGGACATTTTGTACAAGAACTGAAAACATTAAATAAGCTTTGCATGGGCAGCACAAAAGCCATATTAACCGAGCAAGAGATACAGTACAAAAAATATGACACATCATGGGCACTAGTCACTTTTAGTGACAATATCATCTTAATAGAGTGTGGGAAAATGAGACAAGGCAAGTATCTCATCCCTCTGTAAATAAGTGCAGAGTCAAAACTGATGTATTTTAGTTGTCACTACAATAATAATAATAATAATAATAATAATAATAATAATAATAATAATGAACATTCCCATTTTAGAAGTGATCAAATATGACTGCAAATAAAATATGTATCATAAATCAGAAGGCTCATTACAAAGCTTTAGCATTTTGACTCCTCTTTTAAAAAAAAAAGAACAAAACAACCATAAGTTGTATTTATGGATCAGAGACCAAATTAAAAAAAAAAGATTTCTTTTGAATATTTAAAAACAAGAAACATGTAGCAAAGGATCCAAATTAATAGTGGTAAAATAAGAAGTTCAGATTTACTTATCTGAAGTAAGTAACTGAAACTCAGAAAAAAACATTATATAATGTTTACATTGGAAAAAATAAGTATTGAATGTGTCAACATTTTTCTCAGGAAAAACATTTCTAATGGGGCTATTGACATGAAATTTTCACCAGATGTAGGCAGCAATCCAGGTAATCCGCACATACAACGAAATCAAAACAAATAAGTATTTAAATCAAGTTATGTGTAATAAAGTGGAATTACGGAGGGAATAAGTATTGAATACATAAAGAAAAGAAGCATCACGTGGCTGCATGGAGGCTGGAAGGGCAGACAATTAAAAACTTCTCAAGTCAGTCTGAAGCATACATGTGGTGTAAAACGCAAACACACACACCCACACACACTGAGTTTGTATCCAGAAAGGCTAAAAGTAATCCCAACCCTGACCCTTCTCCCATGACTATGTGAATATGGAGAATCAGCTTATAGAAGTTATTAGTTGTTTAGCTGCATTCATGAACAATAGCAATGCAACAAGCATAAAAGCATGGATGTGAGTGACACAGCTGCACAAGATGCTGTAGGCCATCTACAGTAAACCAACATAGTCTCTAGTTAATGTGAAAAACCTTTAGATAACTATACCTAGCAGTTTTTCTGTGCGAAGGACAAGGTCAAAGGAACTTTGGCCTTTTTTAAACTCTAGCTTTAGTGCCACAAAAATGAGCAGCATGGAGAAATCCTCTGCTAAAGCTCTGCAGGTCTGAACCAGAGCGCGAGTTTGATTTAAAAAAACCAAAAAAAAACCAAAAACATAAATGTGAAGCTGGACCATACCTCAAAAGTCAGTTTTTACTTATATGCGACCCAGATCTGTTTTTTTACATTCTTGATTACATGTAAACTGAGTTCAATTTTATAAATATAGTGTCAAATCAGAGCCAAAAGTAGCCTAATGCCCTGTGGAAGTTGCTATTTCTCAGTTTTGCCTGGGGTAAAATAAATAAATGGTCATAACTCAAATGCAGGTCTGCTTTTATTCACTGCAACCTCAGTCCGAACAGTCAAATCAAAATTCATCACTTCCATGGCCTGAGTGTCTTGCTAAGTCTATCCTGGCATGTCTCTCTAATGGCGATACATCCTGAAATTTTGGAGGAAATCAGTTTCAGTGTAGACAGACATGCCTCAAAACCCTCCTGGCTCTAAGTCTGTATCCACATATTTCTGTACAACTGCACGATGACTTTTGCATTTTCTTTGTGTCTTTTTGCATAGTTCACATTTGAATGTGATATTGGACACATTTAAAAAACTCAAAAATCATTTGTGTTCACTTTTTGGTCATTTTCCTTAGTTTAACACATAAATTGGTGACATGCAAAAATCAGACTTACATCATAGTGCCTGGACTTCTTAATGTCCTTGATCGGTGTGATCTGCTCTCCTTTCTTCTGGGAGGGCTTGGTCTCTTTGGAAGTTTGGTTCTCGGGCTCAGTCTTGAGCTTTTCCTCTGATGGTTTTGGCTGTTTCTCGATCTCAGTGGTTGTTACTGGTGTCGTGGATGGTGCTGTAGTCTTGGTCTCAGTTGGCTGTTTGGCAGCTGCGGGTGCAAACGGGCTGCTAACGACACTTCCCGCCTGTGGCTTCTGGCTCTGTGTTTGGGGCTGGCCTGGCTTGGTCCCTTGCTGGGTGGTAGGTTTGTGGAGGGGACTTTGCTGACTGATTGGTGTCTGGTGTCGAGGCGAGCCCGTGGGTTGGTGCTTGGGAGACGGATGAGGAACAGGAAGTGGAGGCTCATCAAGACCTTCTCCAGACATCAGCCGCTGCGTCTGGCAGTTGAGACATAACCACTCTTTTTTCTGAAACAGAGAGAAGACAAAAAGACAAACATGTAATTTGTTTTGTGTGTAATTGTGATACAACCTTAGCCTTACTGCACCAAAGATCGCTTTATGTGGATTAACTAATATTGTTTCACATTCATAACCTGGTTAATATTCTTAACTTTCAACTCAGCATTCACTTAAATAGCAAACTACAGCAACAGCCTCACACACACATACACTCACGTACTGTGTACACTGAAAATCTTATTTCCAGACAGAGCTGTCAGAGGTGTAGCGGCTAAACTGAGCTGATGCACGTTTCTAAAAGGCCAAGTCGCTCTAACAGCTACTCCCTGTTTCATCAGATCAACTCTACTCGATTTCACACACTGTGAGCCTGAGTGGCAAAAAATGAAAGACTTGGTGCACAACAGTGTACTTAATCTACCTCGTAATTTGGTCTTCTTCATTCTGACAAAGCCAAACTAGTAGCATACAAATATATTTCGAAAATTCACAATATCATAAACATTACTCCAGAGACGCAACATTTTATTAGAAACTCATCACCTTTCAAGATAATATGACAAAGAGGTATTTACAAATTTGCTTGCTGCAACAGTTTTTCATTTATCCACCTGGTGAATATTAGTTTGTTATTCCCTTCTTCTTAGTAGTGAAGTACAGTAGTGCAAATGTTGGTATTGTAAGTAAATACAAAAACTGTTTTGTCAATACCAATACAGATGCTGATACTATAAAGGCAGCTTAAATAGGAGAGAGCAGTGTGTCATGATTTATGAGACGAATTATCAACAATTTGTAAATGCTGAACACATTTTAATGACCACTAAATCACTATGATTTTTAATTTCACATTAATTATTTAATAAAACAAAACACCTTTCATCTTATTCTGTGTTTTAAAACTGGAGTTTTTGGAGACCCGAAATGTAAATGTACCTGTCTAAAGCACTTTAGGTCAACTTCTGTTGTTTAAATGCAGTGTTGGGGAGTAACGGAATACATGTACTACCGTTACGTATTTAAAATACAAAATATGAGTAACCGTATTCCATTACAGTTACTGTTTAAAAAGGTGGTATTCTGAATACAGTTACTTTGCTGAAATAAAGGGATTGCACGGCGGTCTTTTCCTGTTTCATATGTCAGGCTATGCTCTCTCTATTTTTGGTAATTCCGTGCCGGTGAAAACCCAAACAAAACACGCATTAAGAGGCTGAAATGCCTGTGTCTCAATCTCACGTCTCATAATGATGTGAAGAAATATTTTTTTTTAAATTATTTAATATGAAGGCAATAGGCAGAATGTTACAGAAATAGTCCTAAAGAATGTAGCCTCATGGGCAGTGTAGTCCGTGCTGCAGGGAGAATAGACTGCCATACCCGTTATGTGTCTGTGTGAGTCTATCAACTGCAAAGGATTTTATCTGCCTCTTTAGCTTCTACATAAATAAAATGTACTCATGTAGCACTTTTTATAGACAGAAGAATCACAAAGTGTCAGGGGCTGGGTCTGTGACGTTTTGAGGCTATTTTGTATTTTAGATTTTCTTATGTTAAGTTTGTGATAATAGGTTCTTGTGTTATTAATAGTTAGGATTTAGTTAAGTTTTATTCTGGTTTTTGTTTCATCTTTGTCTCCTTGTTTACGTGTCATGTTTCCTGTCCAGTGTGTCACGTGTTTCATGTCTGTGTTGTGTCCACATTGTCAAGCTCGTGTGTCATGTCTACATCTCTCCATGTTTCCTGTTTTATTGTGAAGAGTCCAGTGTTAGAGTCTAGTTAAGTCTCCTTCTGTTCTTCGTCGGGTCACCTGTTTATCTTCATGTCATGTCTCGTCAGTCCACAGAGTTTTTGCTACTACTCAGGTTCAGGTTCATGTTCATGTTCAGACTTTTTTCACATTTATGTTTGCATGTTCCTCTTCAGTTCCATGTTCATGCCTTATGTCTTTTTTTTCATAGTTTAGTTTTCCCAGTTTAGTTTTTAGTTTAGATCTTGCCCCTATTCGCCTTGCCTTGTTTTGTCTTCACGTTTTTTCAGTCAAATAAACGACTAGCTTTTTTTTAAACCTTAGTTTGTTTCTCCCGTGTCTGCTATTGTGTCTGTTCCATAAATACACCGGCGTGCTTCATAGTGTAACAGAAGAAACAAACGTATAACATCAGATCAATATGAAACACAATAGAATGCAACATACAACACAAAGAAGTAGCACTAAGTGGTGTTGTAGTGTCGTGCGGCCTATTGCTAACTGCTCCAATTAGCTAGTTGCTAATGGTGAATTCTACCCCATGAGCATTCAGAGGGTTTTTTCTTAGAGTTCAAGATAAAATTAACAGTCATCAGTGGCAAGAAATGATGAGAGTGACTAAAAACAATAAATTATCTACCTGTACAACACATAAATGAGGTGTAACACATTATAAAGTGTTTTGTCCTATGCTAACACTGACTAATAGAGTTAGCAGCACAGCAATACTACAGGAGTGAGGTCTAAGGCATAAAACTGAGAAGAGGGTTAGTTTTAAATTTACAGTTGCATTTCAACATAATATATAATACTTATGCATTATGTATTTTTGATGATCTCTCCAGTATCTAGCTCACCACCCACCAACGCCACCAGCACCTTCTGTTTATTCTGTGCCAGTGTGTCTGTTTCTGTCCATGACAGCTAATGGAGTTTGGGGCTGAAGAGCAGCTGTATTACTCATGTAATGAATAATTGACAGAAGCAGTTGTTCCTCTTCAACACTTATCTATCATCTCTATTCTTATTCACCTCCATCGAGTCCTTTCTCTTTCTCTACACCAAACTCACCAAATCTCTTTCTACTGAAACTCCATTCTCTGGCTCATTCTGCCTTTAATAGCTCTCTCCCGCTCTCAAGCCTCCTGTATTTGCTCCATCCCCTGTCTTTTTCTGAATCCTTTTGGGAGTTTATCTGCGATTAGATGTCACACAAAAGACTTCATCTCCCTTAGATTTCACAGTGACAGTGCTGCTTTGGGCCGAGCAGTGAGCACTATAATTGGCACAGGATTCACAACATTAATAAATATAGTAATATAAGCTGATCCGACAGTTTTGAAAATGCTAGCCTCCAGTTATCATGACCAGCTAATTACAGTAAGAAAAACAATTAAATGGTAGAGGAACTAGAAGCTGAACAGACAACAGGTTACATCCAAGTGTTTGTTTTTCTTTCTTCTTTTTAATCATTTATCTTTTGCCATTTGTCACCAAAACTTCTTTTACAATATAAAATTCACAGAAAAACTCACATTTCAACATTTAATTTGAAATGACTGAATAATGCAGCTTAGGATACGTGAAATCTTAATATTAAAAAAATTTGGATCAGTCATTTAAAAATGAGGGGGAAAAAAGATCAAAAAAGTATGTGCGCTCAATGAAACCTAAAATTTAAATTCATTTGAATATCCTATTCCCACCAACATGGCTTCTGCATAAAAAAAAAGAAACAGATTATCAGAAGATGGAAAATCTTTTTGCGCATTAGGGACTCATAGCATTACAGAAAGAAAATATTTTGAGACGCTGTCACTGGCATATCTTAAATGCCTTCAGCAATTATAACTGAACAAAGTAGCTGATGAGGAAGTTATCTTCTGATTGGCTGCCTCGATGCTAACTGTAACTGAAAATGAGTTTATATCCCAGTGATTATACAGGAGATGTATCACTGTCAAATCTTTAAGCTCAACATAAATGAAGCTTAATTGGGGTTCAGGTTTAAACTCCTGAAGAATACATTCTGAATACAGTACAGTACACCAAATGAATGTAAGCCGATGTAATGCCCTCTGACATGATGGAAACACAACTCTGTGTGTGTACATCCCCTGAAGCACCACATTGTACTGTAGGTTCTGAAATGGTTGAATCATTTTTCAACCCTAAAGTGAACTCATTCCCTCCTTTTCTCAGAGAGAGTATATTCAAGATGACATTACAGGGAAGTTTGTGTGTGTGTGTTTTCCCAGTGGTGCCCACTTAGCCTATATAGCACAAACAATCTGGCCTTTTCTACTCCTGTCAATAACACTCACTAAAATGCTCCATCAGTGCTAATTCATGCCGCAGAGCACTGCTGTTTTCTTTTCATGTGTCATTCTGCAGCACATTCTGAATCTTCTCTTTCAGAATGTCTGTCCTTTTACAGCATGTTGAGCATAGCTGGATTTGTTTTTGTCCTATACCTTCCAGCTCTCGTCTTTTTTTTTTCTTGTCTACCTTTCTGCTCTTTTTCAGTCCATTTCCTGCTATTTTCAGTTACTCCATCTATTTCGCACTTAATAATAGGGAAAGAAATGGATTTGCCTTTTATTCATACCCACCTGTCACAAGCAGCATTTCCCTGCCACTGGATTTTATTCGCAGAAAATCTGTAGCAGTAACTTACTATTGCTTTTACTTTGTCTTATCCAAATAGAGGTCTAGCAATTGCACCTTCATGATGGAGAGTAACAGTATTGTCCAAAACTCTCAGGCTTACACTCATTTCTAAATAGGTGCAGCTATTTATTGAAACATACATTTAAAGTAAGACTTGGCGTAATTCAAACGAGCTTGTAACTCAATATTTGGTATGATCGCCTTCATTCTTCCAACACAGCCTGAATTCTTTTAGGCAACTTCTTTGTCATTTCTTTAAGTAGTCTTCAGTTCTCAGGCTTCTTGAAGGACATTCAAAGCTCTTCTTCGGATGCCTTTTATTCTGTTCGCTGTCAAGATGCTCCCACACCGCTTTAATAACACTGAAATTTGGATCTCCATGAAACCTGTTGATACTGATTTTCAGTCCAGTTCTTGTTTCCCTTCTATAAAAATGTCATCTTGACAGCCATCCTTCCATTCAGTCTGTTGGGTTTGGTGCTAGTTTTTATGCTTGAACAAGTCATAGGTCAGTGTTAAGCGGCTTCACAAACAAAGCACCATTCTTCTGGCTCTCTTCCACAGTGTGTCTTTGTCCTTTCTTCCTCCCCTCACCCCCAGGCGATCACGGCAGATGGCCGCCCCTCCCTGATCCTTGTTCTTCCGAAGGTTTCTTCCTGTTAAAAGGGAGTTTTTCCTTCCTACTGTCTTGCTCAAAGAGAGTAATTCGACTGCAGGAATTTTCTCTGTAATCTTTTACAGGCTTCAACTTATACCCTTAAAGTGACTGCTATTGTAACTTGGCTCTGTATATATAAAATTGATTTGAAAATTGGAAAAAAAAGGACAGGTACAAGGACTGGACTGAAAATGAGTAAAAGAGCAGCCTATGTCCAAAGAAAAACTTTGAAAGACATTCAAGAAAAGCTGGAGAAATATTATCCAAAGGCACTTTAAAAATGACAAGAATGTCTGTTTCCTTGGAAGAAAAAAATTTAAAAAATGAGATGTGGGTCAAGATTTTTGCACAGGACTGTATTTATCTCTGACTCTGGCCAAAGCTGCATCATCTATCGGCATGATTTTCTGTCGCTCCTTTCTCCACTACATAGTACTGCTACTATATGTCTGTGTGGACTATTACATTTACATGGCTGGTTCAAGGCTAGTCTTGCTATTCATAACCAAACTTTGCATATATTGTAAAATGATGAGTTACGAAAAATTGCCACATCTTTTATTCCACAGCTACAAAATATGACTAAAGGCATTTGATGAATTCTGTTATGAGCTGTGATTTAATATAATACACTGGTTACACTAGCAACACTCTTACTGGTCCCGAAATTCAGTTTGTACAGAAGACATCGATGTCAAATATCTCTATATCTACCGAGTGCGATTAGTTTATTGTTACAAAGACATCCCAACCTTCAGAAGCACTTCTGTCAGTTTCTTAGTCAGTTTCATGATTTTCTTTTTCCTGTTTTACTTCTCCCACATTTGCACCTGAAGTTTCTATTTTTTTCTTTTCACCACACAGTCATTAAACTTGTATCTTCTCCTTCCTCTCTCCTCTCTGCCTGTCACCCTCTGTCTCTGCTTCTCTCCCTCCAACAGAGCAAGGGCTATTTTTACCCAGAATGCCATTGTTCTGCTCGAGCGCACACTTCCTTAGCACAGGCTTCCGCTTTAGGCAGCACTCTACTGCGGCACACATACACTGATATCCTCACAGAAGCACAAATGCACGCATGTAGACACGCAGCTCACATCAATGCAAAATGGAGGAGGCCTCTGTAGCTGAAGGCTTACCAGAAAGAGAGAGGGATGACAAGCAGAAGGAGGAAGAAAAGGAAAAGAAGGGAAGCAGAGAAGCTCATAGGGCTGGAGGGGTGAGGAAAACGGGAGAGTGACACAACGTGTGCACATATACTGTAATTCAGCTCGGCCTTTAGTCATGTGGTTCCCTGCTGAGTCTGATGCAACTGGCTTCAGTTTGTGGCAGAGGAGTACAACAATGTGTTTGGGTGTTTCCGCCCCATCAAATCCCTCATCACCCCCAAAAATAAAGAGATAAAAAGATTAAAGAGATCAAATAAATAAAAAAAATCACAATTACATGAAGATGGTCGAAATGAAAGTCCAATTTTGGAATAAGAACAAGATTAAAAAGAGCTTTTTTGCAAAGTTGGATCACTCCCATCACACCATAGATGCCACTGCTATGTCTGGCTTGGTCTCATATTTGTGGACAGTCAGCTGACCAGTGATGCTATATATTCCATACTCATCATGACATAGGAAGAGCATAGTACTTCATCCAAATACATGAGCCACATGATGTATCCACCTCTTCTTCATGAACATCATCTTGAAGTACTCACTGTTCAATAAGGGAGTATGCTGAAGCAACACAGCTTAACCTCAGGTCGGACTCTCCGATGAGCAGCAGAGACAGGTTATGATTGACAGCTGACTGGACCTTTCAGTTGACTTGCAAAGTAGCGTCAGAACCTGCTGAGCTATGGAAGTACTTCCTTGCTCACTTTATCCTTACAAATCAAACACAACATAACTCAGCTATCAACGCTCTATTTTCTTTGAGAATAAAAACATCTTAAATTCTACCCCCCACCTGTTTTTTGGACCTAATTTTTGTACACACCAAGTAAGACTGGGCGATATATTGCGTTTTTAAATATATCGATATATTTTTATACGAGATATGAGACGTGACAATATCGTTTATATCGATATAGTCTATGTTACGTTATAATTATACTTATGGAGCTGCTAGTTTGCCTTTCTTTCGTCCACTTTTGTCTCTACGCTGCGTTACTCTGCCTCGCCTCTCTCCTTCACTGAACACACCTCCCCCTCCCCCATCGCTTCACCTGCAGGCAACGACAAGATGGACATGGCAGCTATCAAAGAGGAGCTGGTCGGTAAAAAGAAAACATTTGGATATTACTATTCAACTGCTGGTGGAGGTAATCTTGTTAAAATGACATTAACACCATAACTGCATTAATACGGCAAATCTCTGTTAATGAGTTACCGCGTATCGCCCCGTGCGTGGGGCTCGACAGCGTCAACGCGTTGACACAACGGCCTAAAATCCTTTCATTTTCTCAAAAATCGACAGTGCGCCTTATGTTTGAATCCTGGTTGTGCTTACTGACCATGACCTGACCACGGCGGGCAGCAATCTGTCAAAAAATGTTTTAGTACGACGTTGATAAGCTACGAAACCGCACCGCTTGATGGTTGTCGGAGCATTTTCAGGATTACGGCCTTAGTCAGGAGCCTCGCGGAGTAATACGTACTGTGCTTCAACGTAATATTACTGGATTGTGTGTGTATAAGGACCACAAATGGCACCTGTTCAGAGACATGGTTACAAAGAGGATTTCAAACTCCAGGCAGCTGCGAAATCTGTCTGTCTTTGTTATTATGCTCAGCGTCTTTTAGTTTACATTTTGACTGCACAATTGTGAGCTTTCAGTTATGCACAAAAACAACATTGTTTTATTTTATTTATGGAGCATTATTATTTAATAAATGCTGATAATTTATTTCGGAGTAACTTTTTCATGTGCATCTACGCTGTATGTTAATAAAAGTGCCTGTGTGAGACCTGGGACACAGCTTTGACTAAGAACTCTCTTTTTGTCCTCACTTTATGGCTTTAAAAAAATATCGAGATACATATCGTATATCGCTATCCAGCTAAAGAACATCGAAATATGAATTTTGGGTCATATCGCCCAGTCCTAACACCAAGTCTTGAACCCCAAAGACACTCTGTAATGATTTTTGGGCAGGTTTCACTGCTTGGTGAACAGGTTGCATCACCTCTCTCATTGAGCCTGAGCAGCCTGACTTTTATATGGCAACAAAAAGCTGATTTCACAGGAGCCCTCCCACATAAACATTTTTCCTCCTGCAATTTTCAGAATAGCTTTCGATTGTCCTCCATCTCCATTCTAATTCCTCCCTCTGGAGCTCCATCTCCTCTTCAGTTTCTACTTCGTCTCTGAATTTCTTGCTGTTTTCTGCATCTCATCCTTCTCTCCTGTCTGCTGTCCAGCGTTAATATTTCATGTGAACAACTGCGCACACACACACACACACACACACACACACACAAGGGGACTATGACTGCGAGCAAATAACTGAGAAATAAACAAATAGCCAGAAAGTGAAAAACTATGTGATAGCAAACATTATGATCACACATGCACTTGTGGAAATGACAAACACTGTGCACATATTAAACTTAAACTTTCCATTACGTCAGTACTTTTTAGAAGGTGCCTCTTTTTTCTTTGGGGCCTCTTGTTAAATTTCAGATTTCGTAAGACTCTCACATAAGTTATTTTGGATAATTCTACAAGTCCCAGAGACTCTGGTTTCATTTAGATTTCCTGTTGTCAAGCCAACAAAGTGAAGTGAATTAAAGTGAAGCGAGCTCAGAAGAGAAAATAGGATGAAATGAGTATGACGCATTGCATCATAAAATTGTTTGGCTGAGACTAATCTAAAAATAATAATAATAGTAAAGAAAATCCTTGATTAAAGAAAAATGTCAGTGTGTTTATTTTTATTTTTTTACATCCCCTTTTGGTCGCTTCATACAACATGTACACTAAACATTGGAGCCTCCTGTGAAGTGAAACATGTATGACAAATCAGTCAAATGTAGATCTTTTGTTAGTGTTGGATTGGATTAGGAAACGAAGAAGCAATAAAAGGTGGAGAGGAGGGAGAAGGATAAGTAGAACAAAGTATAGAAAAACATAAAATATGAGAAATTAAGCTTGAGGAGGAGGGAAAGAAGGAAATGAATTAACGGTTGGGGATGAAAAGGAGGAGGAGGAGAAGGAAACAAAAATAAATTAGAGAAGGGAAGGGGGTATGGAGGGGGTGGAGAAAAGGCTCACAGGGAGGACAAACAGGTGGAGGATGAATTATAGGTGCTTTTGTGGTTATGTAACCGAAGCAGGTCTCACTTTCACTTCACACACATTTTAAAACATTTTATCATTTTATCATCACAATGGAGCCTCTTTAATTATGTAACCTTATTCTGAGAGGTGACGGAGCGAGTGCATAAGGCTGTGTATGAGTGTGTTTGTGTCCATGCGCATGCATATTGTGTCGCCGTCTGTCTTTCTCCTCCTACCTGTTTTCTGTCTCTGGCCAGCTATTCTTAACAGAGCCAATAAAACTTGAGACGAGGTTGATGTGCCCACCTCGTTCCTCTGCTGCTGCTACATTTTTCATATGTTGCCAATTTATAGCTGCCATGATGATGATTGTGAAGTTACCTAAAGCTAGGACTGTAACCACTGTAAACAGAATACAGAGCCTTTAGACAAATTGGCAGTTTTCATCAGCATCTGGCTGTTTTCAGATTTGTGAGGATTTTTTTGAGAAATTTCTATTATATAGGCTACCTGAATTAGCCTTTCCACAGAGAAGCAGCTATTATAAAGAGTTCTAGAAGCTAAACATATACTGTATCAGGCTTATAAACTGTAAATTTGTCAGCTTTCTTCCTCTGAGCTAAACTTTATGCCCAAATATGCTCCCTTGAGCATTCATTTTCTATTTTCTACAGGCGAAACCCATATCCAGTATTTTCCAGTATTATACAATGTTTTGTTCCCTTGAAGGAGTCATGTATTATTAAGTGGAGATTTCAGACTGAAATACAGGCAAAACATTGCATTTGTGGAAAATTTGGGATTTTATCATACCACACCAAGATTCTGTCTTACCTGTGCAGGCAAAATCTCTCCAAACCAGACAGCTGAGGCAAGCCTCAGAAGTGAATGAGATCTACTGCTGATATAAAATCATGGCCATTTACACACTTTTGCATTGAGTTTGAGGAGAATTGGTTCATAATGACTGTTGACCATCCTCTGAGTTCTTTCTGGTCATATTGCATCTCCTCATAGTTCGTAGTTCTTTCCTTTTACAGAGCTTTGTGACTTTACAGCAAAGAATATTACCGCCCATAGAAATGAACAGGACCACTCATCCTTGGGCCTGCAGGGTGGCTGTAGCTCAGGTGGCAGAGCAGGTCAGCCACTAACCAGAAGGTCAGTGGTTCGATCCCAGGCTGCCTCCTGGCTGCATGCCAAATATCCTTGGGCAAGATACTAACCCCGTGTTTGCCTACTGGTGGTGGTCAGAGGGCCCGGTGGCGCCAGTGTCCGGCAGCCTCGCCTCTGTCAGTGCGCCCCAGGGCAGCTGTGGCTACAATGTAGCCAGTGTGTGAATGTGTGTGTGCATGGGTGAATGACTGAATGTAGTGTAAAGCGCTTTGGGGTTCTTAGGGACTGAGTAAAGCGCTATACAAATGCAGGCCATTTACCATTTGGGCCACTAGGCCCCCAACCACTGTGCAGCTCCAGTACATTGGATAAAGGTTAAGTACCATTTATCCAATTTACCATTTTCAACACCAGTTTCACCTTGTGGTTGTGAAGTTCCTGTCTAGATTCACTCAGACAAGCCGGTGATTTGAACTAGTAACCTGACTGTGACTAACAGCTTAGAAGTGGAAGACTTTATGGCTGGCAGATGGACATGATGTGTTTACAGTCTAACCCACAAATCTGTCACAAGAGCTATTTTAAACAGACTCACTGTCTCATTGGGACCGGCTGACACACAGAGATAGGCACACAAATAAACACCAAATGCAAAAGGGAACTCTGTACAGTCTGTGCAGCGTAAGCATGTTTCCCTGCACAAGTTTGTGCACTGTATGCATGTGTGTGTGTGTGTGTGTGTGTGTGTGCGTGCGTGCGTGCGTGCGTGCGTGATTGTGTTCGTGTGCACATATATAGAGCCTAGAGGCACTAGAGGATTTTGACTCCTGCAGTAATAGGTTGGCAGGTAGCCAGGAGCAGAGCAGCACAGAGCTACATTGGTTCTGGCTATCTCAGCTCTGGGTCAACACAGAAAATCAAGACGGACAACTAGCTCCAATAACAGTTTGTGTTCTGGGAACAAATAAGCCACCATAAAACTTTTTTTTAACATATAATAAATATTGTATTTCCCCAAACGAATAAAAGTTCAATTTAAAATTGTCTTCAAAAAATAACATTAGATATATCACTACATTATGAAATAGATTATCACCATTACACCAAACTATCACAGATGTTTTTAGCCTTTTTAGTTTATTTTTTTTAGTTTTAAGGCATTTTTTGGCAGCTATGTTTCACAGGCTGGAAGATACATTTCTTTTAAATTAAAGAAAATAAAAATAGAGTTAAAAGAAAAATGAATTCAGAAGAAAGAAAAATGAATGTTAAACTGGGCGTGAAACACTGCATGCATTAAGGCTAATTTACACCATGGAGCCTTCCATTACAACACTGTCATAGATTTATTGCTGTCTGTGAAGCTGGATTTGAGAAATAAGTGTTTAAAGATAAGGTTATTAGCGCATGTGTAGTTCCATCTGGAGCCAGTACTGAATGTGACATCTCTGAGTTTGCTAACTAGTGACAGAACTGATACCTCTGTGGTATCACCTGTTAGCTGTGATTTTGGGGCTTGTATAGCACTTTAGAAATGAGGACAGTGTGGAGAAGAGCCTGTTTCAGTCTGTTAATTTTAGCAAAAGCTAACCGATCAACGCAAAATCTGATCACTGACATGCACATATTATCTTACAGGTAGACTGCTTGCAAGAAGTCGTTTTTATCTGGAGTAACATTTTTGATATTGCATTGAAGCTAAATTTTGCAACGTGCTTTCTGTGGACCTGAGTTCTCGTGGCTAATCTGTCTGTCCTTGATATTTATTATTGAGTGGCTTGTATATGTTGTGCTATTTCTTAAATCTTAACATATTGTATTGTTAAATAATCTAGTCTGTTTTTGTTACTGTTACTGTACTGGAGCAACTGTAACCTACATAATTTCCCTAGGGATTAATAAAGTATGCTGATTCTGATTAACTCTGATTACATACATGACTACAGAGACCTAGAAGCTGTAAGTCCTATTTTTTCTTGTTTTCATCATTACAACTACAACCCAAATTACCTCTTGGGAAAACAAAGTGAACTATTTCAAAGTTTTTTGCCTTGCTGTTTGTACAGAGATTTGAACCTTGTCATCGGTGTTGGGGGCTGCTGGGTATTATTAGGATGGAATTGATCTAGCCTTGGTTTTAGTGTTAAAAAGACTGCAGACTTTGAAGTACTGAATTGTGTACTTTGAAGTGCAGAAGGCAGTCCTCACTTGGACAGGAGTATTATGGGTAGGGGAGATTGCTGGCTCATCCCGCAGGGCAAAGAAAAAGACACAATCAGACAGTTGCTAGAAAGGGAGGTGGAGGGAAAAAAATCTTGAGGAAAATTTAGCTGAGGGCTTAGAGCGAGGAGAGGAGAAGGAAAGTCTTCCACTGTGAAAGCAGTGAGTGAGGCAGAGGGGGAGGGAGGAGGAGGGTTAGAAATGGAAAGTAAGTGGAGGTGGGGGCGGACATGAGAGGAGATGGAGTGTTGCAGGAAGAAAAAAACACACGCAGACAATAGAGAGAGAGAATGATCGAAAAGAAGTAAATGAGAGTGTGCTCAGAGTAAAGAAAGGGGCAGGAAAATGAGAACCTCGCTCAGCTCTGGTTTCCTCCTGTTTGCTCCGTGACTCACTAGATGGGAAATACAAACGCAGCAGTAACATGAAACTGAATGTCGCTGGTAATAAAACAAAGTGAGATATCTCTTCACTATTTTGTAGTGCAGAGAGGGAATTGTAATTTAATTTGAACGCATATAAAATCACTACACAATAAACACAACATTTACAGCCATGTGTAATTTTCCGCTTAAATATCAAATTTTCATTTGAGACAGCTGATTCAGGACTCAGGGTGTTTTAGCATAAGATCAAAGCCTTATTGTAACTTAACATCATACTCATACTGCTTGAGGAATAAACCCAGCATTTGTTAACAGCTTATTTAGTAATGTGCATCTATATACTGCACACTTGCATCACACAGACACAGAGATCACACAAATTGAAATTTTCAGGCACCAAAATGGGAACATATAGACTTCCTGTATGGGTTGTTACATGTAGCTCGTTTAAGCACATAGTAGGCCACATTATTTTTGAGATGACTGCCTTTAAAATGCTCCACAATCCAACAACACCACTAACACCATTGAGAAGTTTAATGCAGTTACTCAAAATACCGTACGTGAACCTAGCAGGGGCTGTAATTGCCTGTTGGCAATCAGCTGTCAGTCAAAATGACCCAAGTTGGAACTTTAGGTCTAAACAAAATTAAAATGGTTAAATTATTAGCAATCCCTTTTCTTGTCTTTTAAATAAAGCTGTAAACCATTTCCTGGAAAGTTTGTATCATGGGAGCTAACTGGGAGTTACTCACGTGTAGGTTCAAGAAACTGCAGTTTTACTTCCATAGTGGCTATTTTTTTTCCAGCTTTGCTGTTTAGGAGTAGCTAATGTGGTCTGAATCATAGTAATTCAACGAGAGGAGAAGGACCAGGCTGCAGGGATCTGATAAGCTAATGTCTGTCCCTAAAGGAAATAACTTTATTTATGTATTTATTTTATTTTTCATTTTTAGTCCTAGTAGTCTTCTGCATGAATCAACACAAGCTAGAAGACATCACGTGAAGCATTTTTGGACTTTCCACAGATGTCTCTGGTGGGTGCCACAAAAGGCTTTAGACATCTTTTCTCACATATGCCGTTATAATCCTTGTAAGAGCTGTGAAAAACATGTGAAAAAAAATCACAAACGACCCATTGTCTGAATAGTTTAGTAGTTGAAATTTAGTAAAGTAATTTGTTTACTGTGTACTTTTCTTCAAATAAAAGTTTTGAGCCAGTTTTGCTGCTTTTGAAGAATACTTCAAGCTCATCACTGCCCATCAAATTCTTGCAGGAAGAAAAAGGGAAATCACAGAGGCACAAGGAGGGCAGAGGGAGTAATGCGCAAAAAAAAGGAGAGGAGGAGGGACACAAAGAGTGAAAGAAATGGAAAAAAGAAACCAGAGAGTGAGCAGAGATGCAGGCAAAATGTCAGACTGAAAGATGGAAGCAGCAGGAGGGGATAAGGATATTAGTGAATTAGAAAGAGAGATGAGAGGAGGATGAGGGGTTAGAAGAAGAGAGGGGAAGAGAAGAGAAGAGAAAAGAGAGGCAGACTACAGTGAATTAGTTCTGCCTCATCAAACTGGCAGTTCTGGCTTAGAAATGCTTTGGGGCCAGGATTTCTGTGAGGGTGCGTGTGAGTGTGTTAATGGGCTTGTGTGTGTTTTTTCTCCTCTTTTTTTCGTTTGCATATACAAGTGTGAGCATGTCTATTTATACTGTATGTGTGTGTGTGCATGTGTGTGTTTGGATAAAAGAATGTGTACTCCTTTTCTGTTTGTGTTTGTGTGTAAAGAGCATCACTGACTCCCCCAGAACAGAACTGATGTGATGCTGACATTTAGACAAAAACACAAGCTCCGTCTTTTAAAAGAGCATCTCTGAGAGTGAAGCTCGCGGAGAGCTGACAGGGTCAGACATGACTCCTACTGCTGCTGAGTACAAAACACAAAGAAAAAAAAACCCATAAACTGTACCTCTCACGTCACAACACCTCATTTCATCTCCAAGTACCCAACAACATCCTGCTCAGAATGAGCTTTTTAGTGAGAGCAGAGCCTCATTACTGGCCTAGATCAGAAACTTGGTCTAATTAGGCTGAACTATGATTCAGGAGCTTAACTCCAAGTGATGGATTGAAATATAAGACCAAATTTAAAAAAAAGGAATCCCTATCAGCAGTGAGTCAGTACTCCATTCACTGAGCCATCACTGCTATAAGAAGTAGGGAAAATAACTTATTGGTGCTCTGATGCAATAGTACCTGACATCTGGGCAATTGAAACTAACGCTCAAAAAGCTTGCCACTTCCAAAATTGCTGAGAGGGCTTTTCAAACGCATTTGCAGTTTCAGACTTATAAGGAATGTGAAGGTTCAAAGAATTTGACTGTCGTGTATTATTTGTTGCCAAAGTTACCCAGTTCACACAGGAACTCTTACGCAAACTAACATAAAACTGATTACAGTCAGAGTTAAAAGAATATACATAAAAGAGCATTGCTTATATTACGTGTATTTTTAACATTTAATTCTCAGCTTTAGCAGTATTAATAGATCATATAAACTCATCATATAAACACTGATTGCTCACTCATTATTAAAATGAGAATAACGACTGAAAGAATGTGTTTACTGAGTTAACAGCATCCCCACATGACCAAACAGTGATACCTCTGTATTTAAAGTCCACCTGGTTCCCAGCAGTCAAACAGCATGAACACACACTCACTCACAAATAGACAAGAACAGTGTGTAAAGGTCAGTGTTGTCCCTGCTTCACTGCTGACTCACCTCCTCCATCCCCAGCGTCTGACTCTTCTGCATGTGTGTGCGTGTTTGTTTTGACCCTGACTTACAGCGTGCTTAGTCAGCCTCTAAAACTGCACGCGGTCTCCTTGCATACTGTGCACCCAAACAATATCTGGGTCAGTCTGCACCCTGTCATTTGTACAATGTGGCATCCTGCTCAATGGGAACTCAACAGGAAAAGCATTATTCACATTGTCAGGACTTATTCTAACTGAGTTAAGGCTATGCAATGTAGGGGACAGTAGTTAAGACCTGGAAAAACACAGAACTTGTTCACTGCCTTCAAAATTTATCAGTCATATAAAAAGGATTTAGCAGGTAACGATGATGCCATTATGATGCTTCAGATTGGGTATTGTTCCATGTAATTGTAACAACCCTGCGGGTCCATTGCTACATACCACATCACTGTCACTTAGTGTCACTGTCACTAAGACAACAAGTGCAACTAAAACTTGGCTTTCAGGGTCTTTGTGTAATGGCTCAGTCACAATCATGGGAATCCTAGTAAAATATCATATGTGTCTGATGATAACACCTCTGTCATGCAGCTTACGCACTGTAGCTGCTGGCTAAAGTTGGGAATTGCTGATTTTATCTCCACCAACATTACCAATAACACAACACACAAAAGCTATCCTATTAGCAGCACATGCTAACACATGCCTAAACGTTAAAACAACACATACATAACAATAACAAATTTACTACCTATATGTACAGTCACACAATTTACCCTCCAATCCTGTAAGATCTCTCTGTAGGAGTGTGCTCACAGTGTGCAGAGTATACTCTTAGAGGCAGGGACTTAAGATGAATCATGCTACAGCTGCTGTTTGTCTATTTATACATCTTTGTTTTTTTTATTTTTTGTTTTTTAAAACCTTCTATATTCAGACTAGCCTAATTTATTTGTTCAGATTTCGATCTCTCTCAAATCTCAACTCTTCCCTTCCAGTGTTTCAGTGTTCAGTAAGTCATGCACATAATGCGGCTTTCCCTTTTTTGAGTAAATACACAAAGAGAAAACTACTGTGCTTTCAGTTGTAGGTCTGTGTGTGAATGTGTACTCACTGCCTGAGTGTTGGAAGCTCTGCTGTAGCTGCAGGGAAACACAAATCACTACATGGTGATTATTTGTCATCTCTGAGCAGTGATGACACATGGTCTGTCTGTCGCTGCAGCTCTGATGGGCATCGATTAGGTGTCAGTGTCAATTCTCTGCCCCCGCCATTTGTTCATTTTACACCGGCAGAAAGGCCTAACTAGAAACTGGTGTCCCACTGTTGCGAGGGCAGCCAAGTGTGGAGAAAGAATGGAAGACAGAAAGGCAAGGAGAAGAATTTGAATACACCTTATAGGGAAATTCTTCCTGGATCACCCAGTCAGTCTAATGTTCTGATATCGCCGTAAGAAGCTTTACAGGGTGAAACAAACAGAAGATGAGACAAATAGACAGTAAACAAGTCATCAGATTAGATTATTTACACCCAGCAAAAAACGCTTACACCATTACTGTACTGGTTCCTATGACTGTCCAAAGGTTGTCTCTTATATTTGTGTTTTCCTTTGATCTAAAGAACTGCAGTGAAGTGGCTGCTTGCAGCTTATTAGCCAGTAAGCCAAAGGAAAGTGTTATATTGGAGAGTGCAGGAAGATAACTTTTACTGACAAATGCCAGTTACATATATGACGATTTTCTATTTGCAGTGCTAGATGCAAAATACCACATTGAAATTTGCAGTCTTTCATTCTCTGCTAGCTTTAACTTCAGCAAAGAAATTGGTATACGATGCATTTAACAACCTTATTACAAACACTGGAAGCCAGTTATCTCTGTAAAATGTGCAGTGCATGAGCTAACCTTTTCTTTTTCATTGTTTTAAATGGATTAGAGGTCTACGACTTAGATAAACAACTGAAGAGCTTAATGTCAAATTATACAGAATTGGATAGCCATCATTAAATATCTAAAACATAGCCAGTCAGGAGTTTTAGCTGAGGCAGCAAGTACACAGAGAAGTCACCCTGAAGTCCCTGCGATCTGTTTTCATCAAAGACATTATAACTCAAGAGGGACAGCACAGCTGTAAAACATGATGAGAAGTCAAAGGTCACAGAAAGTAAACAAAGCTAGGTGGATATCTGTGAGGGAGGGGGGGAGAGGGTTTTTCCCCCCAGCCTGCAGGTTTATTTCACATCTAGCTGGTTATCATAGTCCACACATAGGAATAGTGCAGATAAAATAAAAATAAGTAGACAGCAGTTTTTTGCAGACCCCAAACCAAACTTAGAATTTACTAGAATTGACATCATACGGTGACATGCAGCCACACATACATCACATTCCACTACACTGTTATTTCTCTGTATCCCCTGGGAAAGCTTGATGTGAAAGGTACTTTCAGCCCTATGGGAAATTTACTTCCTATCAACACACACTCCAGCAAACACACACACACATGCGCGCGCACACACACACACACACACACACACACACACACACACACACACACACACACACACACACGTGGAAAAAACTATGTGGATTACTACCTGTGAGAACTGATTGGTCAGTTATGGGGCAGAATCCATTCCCATTGGACCAAGAGAAGCCTGGATTGTAATGTGATTTGCCAAAGTGCTCCAGGGGGTGTTTTCTAATTGGTTTATGCTGGTGTGTACAAGAGTGTGAATTGTTCTGTGTGTGTGTTTACTGGGGAGGCAAAATCAATTTGCCCTCCTGTCCCTTGTGGGTCACAGAGATAGTGAAGCTGTTTCTCTCTCACTGTCGTTTGCTATAAAATTCTCTGTCATGTCATTTAGTTTGTTTTATACTTGGGTTAAATGTATCTATTGGGAATTTTAAAAACATCTTTATGGTTATTTTTAAGTAAGTTTCTATGAAATTGCACACTGCAGAGTTTAAGTATACCGAAGAGTGAAAAGCAAAGCACGACAAGCAGAGGAAGAAGGCTGTAGTGATAGCTGTAGCTATACCAAGTCATAGCTACAGAAAGCAACAGGAAGAAGGAACACAAGAAACTCAAGAAATAGCAAGGCCAGGGAAATATATTCCATCATTTGTCTGCAATGATGCATCTAACGACAAAATCCCAGCTTCCTTTACAAACATCACTGATATTGCATGCACTTACATGCACAAGCAGACCAGAATTACACTGAAAAGTGACATGAATCATGAAATGATCATTTTAAAGATGTATCATCCTCTCACCTTGCTCCTCACACTGTGTGAAAGCTATACATCTGTTAATAATGTCAGCCTTGATATGGAATTTCTGTGGTAATAGTTGTAAATTTAAACAACAGTGCAGAGAAGCGGCCGCAAGATAGCTCAATTCGCTTGTTATAAATTAACATTCTGTCATCATAAAAATTAGTTAGGTAATATGCTTTAAGGCATCTCATTAAATTTGATCTATTAAGGACACGATGCCAGATATTCATCCAGGCAGCAGCACAAAATTGGCTGAGATCAGCACCATGGACAGGGGCAACATCCTAAGCGCAATTCCCACAACTCACCAGCAGGGAGGCACACAGCTGCTGCTCATATAAGTATGTATGTGGGATTTACTGTACTGTGGAATTATGGAACTGCTCATTGCTACGTGCTGCTACTTAGTCTGCCATAGAGGGAATGAAGGTGCACATCAACATTTAAAAATGATACAAACCATAATCCAGAGGGAGAGAGAGGATGGGATGGGAGAGAGAGAAATGTGATGGGTTTTAATAGAAGAGGGAGGAATAAGAAGAGACACAGAGAGAGAAAGATACTGTGGAGAGGGAGAGCGCAGCAGCAGCAGAATACAAACCACTGAGCTGCTGGTTGCAGCTGGATTTTTCTAGTTCCACACACTCGCACACCCTGTCATTTTTCCATCAGCTCAGAGGACATTACACTAACTTACATCAATATCCTGAAGACTGACGCTAACCCTGTAACTAGAGCTTGGGTTTAAATGACTTTGTCAGATTGCACAAAAGAGAAATCTGACATTCTGAAAAATAAATAAATAAATGAAGACGAGACTTCGAATGAGTGAAAATCTCCATTTTAATATTGGCCACAGTGGATTTTACTAACACACACACCCACACACACATGCACTTCAGCTCTGTCCTTTGTACTCTCTAAGCCTCTTTTTCTCCCACTTTTACTTCCCTTTCTGTTGATTTCTCACTCCCCTCTTTATCACGGTACAGTCCGAGTGGAATCTTTTTGCTCTCTTTCCTTCAGCCATCCATCACTTTCTGTCCCTCATTTCCCTCAACCTAACTCTCTCTCGTGGTGTTTGTGAAAACCGATATTGCTTAGATTTGTCACCATAAATGCAACAACCCATTAGCACGTGTGTGTTTGTGCACGCAGGCACGTCAGGGTGTGTATGTGCTTTGCATGTATGCTAACTGACTTCTGTGTCTGCTTGCTCTGTTTTTGTTGGAACCATTATTGGTGAGATTTGTCATAATGAAATAGAGGCGGTGTGTGTGAGCTTGTCTGTTGACTGGGGGCTATGAGCCATCATGAGACACTGCATACACAAACACACAGACACACACACACATACAGGTCTTTAATCATCATGTCTCCTACTGAGCTGAGCAGATGAACAACATGCTTTTAACAGATCAAATCCAACAGCCCACATGTGAATCACAGACTGCGTCTAGTACATGTGCATATGGGAGTGAGTGTTATATGCACTTAAATGTAAATGTCATGGAAGAGTTTAATAGTAGTACTGAGTTCACTCTTTCGTGTTATATCTGAATGCATTAGAGTGGATCTGATACTTAGTAACTAGAAGAAAAGCAGCTGTGTTTATAATGTGACTGTGTTCACTTCCGACTGGTTTGGCACAGACATGAAACAGGTGAGGGTCAAATGGATGACCAGACTAACCTTTGCGATGTTTACTGCAGCTTTTAGTCAACTCAGGTTCACACTGCTTTAGAGCAAACCTCTTAACCTCAAACTATTTAATGATTTTAGAAGCTTTGCTTTTCATTCATAAACTGAATATCTCTTCTATCAAATGATTTTCATTCACTCATTGACTCCGCGTTCTTATTTTCAAAGCGTTTTTTTTTTTTTACTGCTAATAAACTTCCAGCAAAGATGGTTCAGATTTAAATGTTTCCTATGGCTAAAAAGACTGCTTCTCCTGGTAGTGTCTGCCACAAATGCACATAGTATTGAGTTTTACTGGCAGTAGTATCACATTGGATTAAAAACAAACAAACTGCAAAACAGAAGCAACTGGACTTATTGGCAGATTATACACTTGCTTTTTTCCTTCTTGGCCAGAAATTCAATTATTTGAACATTTCGGAGCACCCATTGGCATACGGCCCATGAAACAGCAGGGAAATGTTGCAAATGCCTTTAGTTGCAGAAAAGGTTGTCTTAAAAAGCAAAGTCCACAACTAGCAAATAAAAGGCAGGATATCAAAAGGCACAAGGTAATAGCTTGTAAACAGTGACATGGGAACAAAGTCTACAAACTGTCAAACCAGCTGATTTTCACTGGTGAATAGGAGATTCAGCTTTTACTAACCAATCACTAAAGACCAACAAATGTCCCAGTGGTGCTGAAACAAGCTACCGCTGGCAGTTTAAAATATATTCAGGGTACTGTACCATGGCTAGTCCCAACCATGGTGCTAGGGTTTTGTTTTGTTTTTTCCAAGAAGCCAAACAGTGGAGTATTTCAAATGTATTTCAAATGTATGCTGTTGCAGGAGATAAGCATAGTTTCATTCCCTTTCATTCTTGGCAGAGAAAACCAAAGGGGGTAACAGTTTTAAGTTCTTATAATAAAAACATACCACAAGTCATGGATGTCAGTAAGGCTTCAGTCAATAAGGGCAGATTTTAGAATCACACTGACTCAGGAAACTGGAGTCACCTTGCTCCTGTCCCTCATGTGACATAATGTTGTTCTGCAGAGCTAGAGGAAACTCAAGTCTAGCCAGCATACAGCCCAGCTGAATAAGCCATGCTGCACAAAACTGCATTCATTCAAACCCACCGATTAACTTTTTTTTTCCTGAAATTAAATTTTCCTTTTCCTTTCACTCTGCCCTGGCTGCCCTCCCTGAGCCTGGTTTGGTCAGTTGTTTCTTGCTGTTTAAGGGGAGTTTTTCCTTCCCACCATCACAATGTGCTTGGTCATGGGGGTCATCTGATTTATGGGGCTTTATAATTAATTATGGTAACCTGATAGTTGAAAGATTTATAATTCTCTAATCTATCACATCTAGCAACTTAAACTTAACAGTTTTGTGCTCTCTGTTTGCTTGACACAGTCTAATTTATCAGCCCAAAAGTGTCAACACTTATAACCCCATGAATTCTAATGCCAACAGCGCACAGAGGCAGATGGAGGAAAAGAGGACAGAGAAGGAGAGAAAGTCTGAGTGGGTAGAAGAGAACAGCTGCAAGGGAGGAAGGAGGGAAAACGGAGGAGGTAATGGAGCAGAAATGCATAAAGCTTCAGTCTCAGGGCAGGACTGCCAGCAGAAAAAAACACCCCTATAAACACCAACATAGTGGCACAGACTGTGCCACTATGTTGGTGTTTATAGGGGTGTTTTTTGCTCAGTGGATGAGTCCCAGCCAGACTGGCTGGGACTCATCCACTGAGCAAAAAACACAGGGGGGATTGAGAAGAAGTAGATTGATCCTGCTGGGCGTCCCCTCTATTTTAGTTCTTTCTCATTCAAAGTTGACTCAGCGTGTAAGTCATTCCCTGTCTTTCTCTCCTTCACTTTCATTTGCTCCTTTTTATCTCCTCCTGTGACTCATTGCTTCTTTCTCACTTTTGTCATTTTCTTTTTTTTCCACATTGTCTTGCTTCGTGCATGTCCGTCACTTTCAGGAAGTCATTTAAGTTAAATAACGTTTGATCCATGTTTCAGCTGTGCATGTCTAAATGTGATCCCAGTACAGGGTCTATCTGAACATGTTTCTTTCTCCATGCATCCTGGATGTAAATCTAGGAGCCTCCGTACCGAACTGCGCCTGCGCATGTACACAGGCTTCAGCAGTCGGCTGTGTGAACAGTCATCTCTTTCTGGGTGCACGTGAGTATGACTGAGTGATGGACTGTTTATATTTGCATCCACACATATCTTTATCTGTGTTTGTGTGTCAGCGTGTGTCACATCTTTATAGCTGTCAGTGTCAGCAACGGGCAGCCACACATACAGGATTTGACAGCTGATTGGCAGATGGGCCACCAACATTTGTCATGGCAACCACAGAGGACACTGTCATGCTGTCAGGTGGAGTTTACACAGACTACTGAAGTTATTAAGGTTTAGAACTAGTTTTTTAGCTCATAGTTGCCTACAACTGACTGGCTTATAAATCATTAATAAAAATATGACTTTGTTACTCAGCGTCAAATAATCACAAGGATGGGGCTTATTTTATAGTTTAAATTAAAAAAAAAAGACAGGCAAAGAGGTGTTGAGTCAAATGTGTGTCACTATCTTGAAAAATATGGTATCAACTGCAGAAATCCATGAAGTGTACGTTTTTCTTTTTCTTTTCATTGAAACTGAAACTTAACTTAGCTTTATGCAGCGCTGTAGTTTCTGAAAACACGAGAGCCTGTGCCGCCAAGCATCTGTCTTTCAGCAGTCTCCTTGAGAAAAGCAATGAAACCCTACAAGCGAGTGACCCCATGCTCTATGACAAATTTGTTCTCGGATATATAGCAATATGTAGCCATATGGTGAATTGTTTTCCTTCCAGTGACCTATTGAGCACCTCCAGCTTTTTGGATCTTAACCCGTTCAGTGATGAATGGTGTTTGATAATACCTGTTCTCCGTCAGACATAAAACTGTTCTGTACAGTAAACAGTTGATGAAGAAAGGAAAAATAAAGGGAAGGAGGGAAAACTGACTTCTGATTTGAATAGAGCAAAGCAGAAATGTTGGCGGCGTAAAGATTATGTATTTATTAATATTTTTCTCTACTGTTACTTTTTTGGTTTCTAAGTCATTACAACAGAGAAACTTTAACCAGCTGAAACATCAACAATTAGGGTAGGTTCAGCTTATTGGTCTTAGTGGTTGGTTGCACGTTTGCATCATTATTATCACTTTAATGCTCGCGTTAAAATTTAATATAAGCATTAAATAATATAAGGGTTTAATATAAGATTTGACATGTTCAGGATTGTGTCAAATCAATCGGCTGCTGTTCCCTTAAATAAAGAAAATCTGTGTTCTTCATCCAGCAGTGACACATAATATTGTGAACCCCCTCTGGTGCAGCACAGACAGGTGTGTGAAGCACATTGGAGCACTGAGATAGAGACATACAGCAAGAGAATGAAAAAGGGTGTGAGTCAATGTTCTCCTTGTCTATCACAACCCCAAAATATACTAGCACCACACACACACACACACACACACACACACACACACACACACACACACACACACACACACACACACACACACACACACACACACACACTAACTGTAGGAGTATAAAAGGAAGACAAATTGAACAAATAAGGGTGGTCGTACCATAAAGAGAGAGAGTAATACAAAAAAAGACAGATGAGTCATTCACCCTGTTCACTTAATAATTAATGTGAGTCATGACTGTGTGTTTGTGTGTGCGTGCGTCTCTTTGTACTGTGTTCCTGGGATTTCTTTTAAGATCAGATTGCGTTATTGTATGTGTATGTCTTTTTTTTTAAAGACATGAGTCATTTTCTTTTGCAGACCGTAAAATGTGTGAGAGCAAGATAACATGCAAAAGAAAGGCCGATCAACATGTTTGTCTTTGATATGAACACATCAGAGAGAAACAGAAACAGCTGTAAAAACTGTAAGAGGAGATGTTGCTTTTTACATCTCTCTAAGTATCGGCACAGTATGGTGTTTTCAGTTTACAGTGGCTGCCAAGTTTCCTGCTTTCAGAGCTTATTCGTTTCTTCACTAAAACATGGTAGTTTTGAGGATAAAACAGGATTCAGGCCCCTCTTCTGTGGAACCAGCATCCAGTTTGCATTCGGGAGGCAGACACTATCTCTAAGATTAAGATTAGGCTTAAAACTTTCCTTTTTGCTAAAGCATATAGTTAGGGCTGGACTAGGTGACCCTGAATCCTCCCTTAGTTATGATGTGATAGGTATAGGCTGCTGTGGGATTCCCATGATGCACTGACTATTTCTTCTTCAGTCATATTAACAGGCCTCTCTGCACTGAATCATACTTATTATTAATCGGGCGACCGTGGCTCAGGGGGTTGGGAAGCTCATCTGTAACTGGAAGGTTGCTGGTTCGATCCCCCTGCTCTCTCTGTCCTGGTCATTGTGTCCTTGGGCAAGACACTTTACCCTACTGCCTACTGGTGTTGGCCAGAGGGGTCGATGGTGCGATCTGTCAGTCTGCCCCAGGGCAGCTGTGGCTACAACTCTAGCTTGCCTCCACCAGTAAGTGAATGAATAGTGGAATTGTAAAGCGCTTTGGGTGCCTAGAAAAACGCTATATAAATGTAATCCATACTTATTATTACTCTCTGGCTCTCTTGCACAGCATGTCTTTCATCCTGTCTTCCTTCTCTCACTCCAACCAGTAACAGCAGATGAATTGAACTGAACTGAATTCAATTGAACCAAGCAATGCTAAATTCCCTGGTGTAACACACGTGCTGTCATTTGAGTCCCCTTTGTATCTAAGCAAGGACTTTTCTCAGTCCTCTGCTTAGGAAACACATGCCAAGCCCACAATCGTGCTAATAAAGTGCTCAAGAAATGGCAAATGCTGTGTTTTGATCAGTACTACATGAGCTAATCTATTTAATCCCTGTGCATGATCTTCATAGTGGCTTTTCCCTATAACACCCACCCCAAAAAAGAAAATCTTATGTAATATACATATTTAATACTTCTAGCAATCCAGCTAACTCCAGAGGATTAAACCACACACGTGTAAGAGCGCACAGTGTTGAATTCAGCACCATGCGCATGACAAACAAAATGCTGATGAAGCTACCAAGAAGGTTTAGGGTCTAAAGACCTCCCGTCACGCATTCATTTCTGTCTTTCAGTGCCATCAACCTGCAAAGCAACTGCAGACTCATTGTAAAGTCTGTACATTTCTGAACCAAAATCCTGTGTTATGCAAACGGTGTGCAAACCTGAGGATAACAAGCTCCGTGTCACTTTAAGACATTTTCACTCCACTCGGCTGTAATGAGTCAAGAAGTCTCAACTCTGCAAATGTCTCAAAGAGAATTCTTCATTAAAGCTTAGCACCAGACCCAGTTACAGTAATGGCATTTTTTTTTACATTGTCTCATTGTGCCCTTAAGCTTCAACTTGGTAAAACAGGGCTCAGCTACTTTTCCATCATTGGCAATTGGCAAAGCTGTTACTGAGGTTATGAATCTTAACAACACTTTGGTGCTTTATTATGCTTCTCTTTCAATGGTTTTTATGTGTGGCAATCCTCATTTTGCCTCATGGGCCTTTTGTTTGTCTAGTCAGTGGTAATGGCACGCCCCGAATCTCATGGTTCTATGGTTTTTCTAGTGTTTTGACTTTGGGATTAGAATTTTCATTATTTAGCTTTGACTTGTATGTGGGTTTCACTGCAGTTAGTGCTCGCAGTGTTTTCTTTGTGTTTTGTTAATTATTATGGTTAGGCTGAGTTTTTGATTCATTATGTTAATTTTGATCTTTAGTTCTCATTGTGATATTTAGGCTCCAGCCTAAATTTTGCTAAGTTTTTGAAATACAGAGTGAAGTTTTTTTTGTTGTTGTCCTTTTTAAAATTAAGCTTCAGTTCCTAGTTTCAGTTTATTATTTATTATGTGTTTTGTTACCTCAGTGTTTCTGTTTCCTGCTGTATGTGTTGTGTTTATGTGTCAGTGCCTTTGCCCTCTTGCATGACAGAATATTAGGGCCGCATTAAGGAAAAAATATTATTGTTCATTTTGAGAAATAAAGTGAAATGTGGAGATTAAAAATGTGTTTTACGTCAATTGCCACAGCTGCTATACCCTCTATAAAATGCCCTGTGTAGATGAGTCAGTGAAACAACTTGATCAGCTGTCTTGTGTCCTGTGATACATCATACATTCTCTTTATTGCGCGAGTGTGTAACCATCGGTATCCTTTGTCAGCAATTTCAGTTTCCTCAAATCCGGCCAAGTCTTCCAAGTTTGTGTGGTTTTTCCTTCTGACCAGATGCAGCTTTCTTGCATCATCTTTTCAATGTTGCGATACCCATCACCACATTGTTTTTGTGCGATAAAAGATAAATAATTTCCTTGTAACTAAAACTGATTCTTAAGGATGATTGACTAACTCATCTACACTAGGAATTTTGTAGAGGGTATAGCGGACAGCCCAGTTGTTTGATTTGAAACGACAACTTTAATCTCGAAATTTTAACTATAGTTTCTTAATGTGGCCCCAATACATTCTGTGCTCCCTTTAATTAATCTGGAATCTGCACTAGCGACTCGATCTGTTCGTGCATTTGTCTCATAGTTATTAACTGTTTTACTTTGAAGGCTGGTTTTCTTTCATGCCTTGTCAGTTTTAAGATAAGATAAGATAAGATAACCTTTATTAGTCCCACACTTGGGAAATTTGTTTTACTTCCTCCTTTGTGATTTCTCCCCATTCCCTCAGTCAGTTCCCAGTTTATTTACGGCCCCATTGTCAGCATGTCAGCATACTAAATATTAATCTAGTTTAATAAAGGCAGAAAAATATAAACCTGATATTCAGTGAAAGTTCCTAAAAGTACATTCAAAATTCAGCTAAAAGGATCCCTAATCATTTAAATAACATATTGTTTTATAATGTACAAAACTGAAGTAATAACTTTTGTTGGAAACTTAATTCAGTGATGGAAAGTTCAAGATGTACTGTTACTGCTAACAGATGTGTACACAGTTCAGGACTTATACTATAGAAAATGGGAGGAGTTGTGTAAAATAAACCTTAAGTATATATATTTTGTTATATATTTTTAAATGTAATAATAGTAGTTGAAGACTGTTTTGTCTGTTTATGCTGGTGTGACCCTGATAGACTTTAGTATACTGAAGCCTGCATTTTGAATGTACAGAAGCTGAGGTTTTATTTCAGTGTATTTTTCACTTTGTGGAATCTGTTTGACAAAAAAAATCTCAATATGGTTCTAGATTTTTTTTTAAAAAAGAAATCAGCTTTCGGTCACTCTTTCCACCCCAGTGAGGGAATACCCATCCTCTCTTCAACTGTCCCTGTACCTCTGGGTTTTACTGGAGAATCGCATTGTGCCTCTGTGCTGGGAGTCTCTTTTGGTGTATGTGAGGGGTTCACTTGATCAGCTGTGTAGCCCAGGGGAATGAACCGCTCTCCTCACTGACCCATTTAAAAGCAACATGGCCGACGGAGAAGTGAAAGTAGGACAGGAAAAACTTTCAAGTATGCTGCATGCAGGCAAACATACGGACACCGCACACTTATCTCCTCAACTCTTTCTGATCTGCCGCTTGTGCCAAAGATGAGCACATTGATTTTTCTCACTGTGCCTTTGTGCCTTAAGTGCAAACATAGTTTCATATAAGAGCACTGCTGTCAAGAGATCAAGTTCCCTTTTGTTGTAAAGAAAAATAACTTTCTACATCCCTCTCTGTGGTTCCCTGAGGGACTCGCCGCTTGACAGCTCCCAGGAGGGCTGGTGTGCCTCCACTTTGACAAAAGCCTACACCCAGGCAGCGCCATCTGTATAAAACTCCATCGTGCAGGAATACACTGACATGAGTTAAGAAAATACTTTCATAGAATTTCTGTCCTTTATAAGCACGTGCATACTGGGCAATACGTTTGTTAAGATAAAGAGAAAATCTTCTAGATTAGAGTGATATAAATTCTCTCTCAGGCCACACAAAACATGTTTTAACTGCTATAGTCCCAGTGGGGGAAATAAAAAAAGACATTAAAATTACTGCTCCTGATGAAGGACTACTTTTTCAGATACCTATCAGGAACAATTTATAGAGAATGTCTTCACACACTCCTGAAAAATTCAGCAACACACCTTTTGGAACAGTGTGTTTCCTTGCAAAAATCCCCAGCCACTCCTGTGTGCTTATAAGGAGGGAGCAAACTCACTGCCCTCCTCAGACTCTTCTCCTTACACAACAGTCTTTCTGAAGTTCTCTGTTGCACCTTTGCCACTCATAAATCTACATATCTTGCTATAACACTTAGAAGAAAAACAAGCTACTCTCTTGTGACAATATTGACAATATATTTACTAATGAAATAGAAAATAGAACCATAAGTGGTCTCCTAATTAATGACATCAGTGATCATCTACCTGTTTTTATAGTGTATAACAGCAATTACAGGAAGGTTAAACAGCAAAACACAATAAAATACAAACGAGTGAGAACAGAAGAGTCAATAAACGCATTCAAAAGTGATTTACTCAAGCAAGAATGGGAGATGCTGTATAAGGAAAAAAATATTGATAAAGCTTATGAGATTTTTTTAGGAAAATTTAAACTGTTATATAATAGTCATTGCCCAGTAAAGAAATATAGTAAAAAACAAAAATATGCAGAGTGCCCATGGATTACAAAAGGATTGCAAAATGCATGTAAGAAGAAAAATACCTTATACAGAGAATTTATAATGAACAGAAGCACAGAAGCTGAAAATAAATACAAGAAATATAAAAATAAATTAACGAGTATTTTAAGGTCATGTAAAAAGGAATACTATGAAAAATTACTGATTATGAATAAAAATAATATTAAAGGGATCTGGAAAACATTAAATACCATCATCAAAAAGGGCTCGGGGCAGGCAGACTATCCTTCGTATTTCGCAAATAATGATAGAAATATTACTAATATGAGAGATGTGGTAAATGAGTTCAATAAATTCTTTGTAAGTGTTGGGCCAGACTTGGCTGAAACAATTCCTGATATAACAGATTCTGTAGAGAAAGAAACTAGACTCATTGACCGCAATCCTCATTCAATGTTCTTAACGGTGGTGGAAGAAATGGAAATCATTGATATTGTTGGGAAATCACAAACAAAAAACTCTACAGACTCTGACGACATTGATATGGAAATCGTTAAGAGAGTGATAGAGGGCATTTCCAAACCCTTAACACACATTTGCAATTTGTCCTTACAAACTGGTGCATTCCCAAAACAAATGAAAACAGCTAAAGTAACACCACTGTTTAAAAATGGTGACAGACACCAATTCACAAATTATAGGCCTGTCTCTCTACTTTCTCAATTTTCAAAAATACTGGAAAAAGTCTTTAGTAATAGACTTGACAAATTTATAGATAAACACAAAATAATAACGGATAGTCAGTATGGTTTCAGATCAAATAGATCAACATCATTGGCATTAATGGAACTGATCGAAAATATCACCAACAATATAGATAAAAGACAATGTATAGTTAGTGTATTCATTGACCTAAAAAAAGCTTTTGACACAATTAATCATGACATATTACTTGATAAACTGGAGTACTACGGCATTAGAGGAGTGGTGTTAGAATGGGTAAAGAGTTATTTGAGAGACAGGCAGCAATTTGTGAAAATTGGGGAATATCAATCAGAGTGTATGGACATTGTTTGTGGAGTTCCGCAGGGGTCAGTATTGGGACCAAAGCTGTTTATCCTCTATATCAATGATATATGCAGAACATCAGATATACTACAGTTTATTCTATTTGCAGATGATACAAATATTTTTTGTGCTGGAGAGAACTTACATCAGCTTTTGGAAATTGTCACACAAGAAATGATTAAACTGAAAACATGGTTTGATAGAAATAAGCTATCATTAAATTTGGAAAAAACTACATTTATGTTATTCGGAAATTGTAAAAAAGATGCAGGAGCAAAATTATTAGTAAACAATGTTGAAATAGAGCAAGTTTCGGATACAAAATTTCTGGGTGTGATAATAGATAACAAAATCTGCTGGAAACCTCACATAAAGCATATACAAGCCAAACTGTCAAGAAGCATCTCCGTACTAAGTAAAGTTAAATATTTTTTGCCTTCCAAATCACTCCGGGTACTTTATTGTTCACTTATATTGCCATATTTGGAATACTGTGTGGAAATTTGGGGAAACACATATAAAACTGCACTTCAACCAATATGTAAAATTCAAAAAAAAGCAATCAGGATGATTAATAAAGCAGGATTTAGAGACCATACTAACATCATGTTTTTGAAATTAAAAATACTGAAGTTTATGGATCTTATAAAATATAAAACTGCAAAAATTATGTACAAGGCCAGATACAATACGTTACCAGGAAATATACAGAGGATGTTCTATGACAGAGAAGGAGACTATGAATTGAGGGGGAAATTGAATCTAAGGATTCTTAAAGCACGGTCAAAGGTTAAAACCTTTTGTGTCACTATTTATGGGGTAAAACTGTGGAATAGTTTTACTATAGATCTACAGCAATGCTCAGGAATTAGTAAGTTCATGAAAAAACTTCGAAAACTGATTTTGGAAGAATATGATACCGATAAAGATGATCACCCATTGTATGTATAAAAATATCAAATTATATCCAAATTATATCAGTCACGGTAGCCAAGTTTATATAGGTTCTCCTCGTGTATCGTGTGGAGTATGTGATGATGGGAATTAGGTGAATTATGTGGGATCAATAAGATGTTGAGCAGGGGTAGGAATTAATAAGTATGTTCATACTTCTTCCTACTCCTTTTCAGACCAAACATTGTTACATTATGTCAGACGATTTTGTTTTATTTCATTATATATTTTTTGTTTATCTGAACACATACGTGTGTGTGTATATCTACATATATATTCGTATCTGTAAATGAAAATATATGTAGTGTGTATATATTGTTTTTTGTTTTATATGTCTGAAACAAATAAAGATACAATACAATACAATACAATACAATACAATTGATCTCCACAGCAGGTAGATGTGTGTGTTTGATTTGTCCCTCCTAACACAGCCCCAAAGGGGATTTGTATCTCTGCCTGGAATCCAACTAGCAACCTTTTACTTGGCAACCACATGCGTTGAACACAGCTGTATGCATCTGTATCACTGAATATTAGCTGAACTTTTTCATCCCCTTTGGTGCTTCTTAAAAATTTAGTACTGTGCAATAAGTTCAGTCCCACATATTGGTAAAGATTAATGTGTTTAATCTGTATATTTACTCTAATTTAAAGAAATCTAATAGCAGAGAGACCTCAAGCTATTTTTATAATTTTAATGTTACCCTTTGTTACAATTTTTTAAAAAAGCACATTTTCTTTATGATGCCTAAATTATACAGCAATTCCTTAAAGACCAGGTCAGTGTTGAAGGTGAAATAGCAAAATTCAAACATATTATTTGATAAATGAGTCTGAGATTTTGAGTGTTGGCATCCTGGTTACACAGGTGCACAGCAGTGCTTATGTTTTAAGGTCTCCTGTGTTTATGGGGCAAAACTGTATATGTTGCTTTTTGAGTTTTTGTACATTGCTGTACGCTTTACAGCAAGGCCTTTGTTTCCAGCAGGGAGCTGTATATTCACCCAAATGGTTACAGCCAGAGACACTAAGAGAGATGAATGTGTGAGAAAGGGGGAATGTGAAAGATGTAAAAACGCATAGATGGAGCTGTAATTCACCCACAAACAAGAGCTGCTGGAAGCAAAAAGTTCGTACTGAGGAAAAGTAAAACAAATAGAAGGAAGGGGAGAAGAGTGGATGGAAGGATGAAAAAGGGATGCACAAGGGTAGGAAAAGAAAAGTGCATAGTTTGGATGGTTGAGCATTTGAGGAAGAGATGGAGTAAGTAGAGGAGAGGGTAAAGGCAACATAAAACTGCACAGGAACTGGCCGGAGAGGAATGGTGGAGAGAAGTAGCAATTAATTCAAGAGAGAGCAAACAAATGAAGAGGGTGAAAAAGGAGATGTGCGTGTGATGTGTGTGTTTGAAATGGAGTGAGGTGCATACATACAAAAAGACCCAAGTGATATCAGAGTGCGAGTGCTCGACTTGCAGTCTGTGAAGTCATTTCCACACTTGCTGTATTTTAGGAATGAAAACCACTGTTGGAAACCAAGCACGGGTTTATCAGCCTTCAGTCTCATTGCGCTAACAGAAGGATCTTAAAATGGCACTTGCCCCTCCTACCTCCTACCTCACTGAAGTTTGTGAGGCAAACCAAGCACTTGGCTTCAATTTACGTCATCTGCAGGTATTTAAAGAACCAACTGTGACAAGCCAAGTTAGCACGCAATGCCACAGACGTGCCTCTAGACGCAAATTGATACACAAAGCTAAGCTTTAAGCTTGAGATCTGAATTGAATGCATACTGTAGGTAAACAAAATGCATTTTGGATAGCATTAAAAAGTACATGCTCACGGTTTGAGAGTCAGGTCAAGTTCAGTTGAAACAGTTTGTGATTTTAACAGGATTTGACAGATTCAGGACAGAACTACGTAAGCAGAGAAGTTTTAAGTCATTAAACTAACATGAAGTAGTCGACCGAAAACTTTAATATATATTCAAATGTTAAAGGCATCTCAAATTCCTCATCATCATCATCGTCAGCATATTCATTATGAATCAGGTTTATCCTCATATCATCTATTTTATTAAGGCATTAAAACAATGTGGTAAAATTTGCTTTTTAATCCCAGTTTTATGTTAGAAATGACGACAAAAAGGGAGACTTTGGTTGAGTTTGTTACAAATACCTGTAACTACTCAATACTACTGCATTTGTGATTATTTGTGTTACAGTTTGCATCAGCCTTCATTTTCTTTTATTCAGAACAGCATTTTTGAATGGGGGCTTTTTTCTAATAGTGTTCAGCAGTCGTACAATAACCAGAATAATAACCAACCAAGAGAACAGCTAAGACACAAAACAATTCCTTGACAAAAATATTCAGTGACTATAATCCACTGTGCTGCATTTAATTGCGTACAGTCAGTTCTTACAGAGCTCCACGTAGTCCTGGGGAAATCTATGTACACCTCATGATTCAGTAGCTTGTAGAACCACCTTTGGCAGTAACAGCTTAAAGTTTTGTCTGTCACTTTTTCATTGTCTCACATTATTGCAGAGGAATTCTTCCTGCTCTTCATTGAGGTTTGCAGGTTTTGTTTATGGACAGCTCTCTTAAGATCCAGCATCGGGAAAAGGTCTGGGCTTTATTGGGCCCTTGCAGCATCTTGTTTCTTTTCTTTTTCAGTCATTCTGTTGTAGATTTGCTGCTGTGCTTGGAATCATTGTCCTGTTGTATGACCTAATTTTGACCAGGCTTCAGCTGTTGGACAGATGGCCTCATATTTGACTCTACAATCACTTTGGTATACAGATGAGTTCATGGTGGACTCAATGGCTATACGGTGCCCTGGTCCTGTGGCTGCAAAACAAGCCCAAATCATCACCCATCCAGCACAGAGCTTGGTATGAGGGGTTTGTGTTGATATGCTGATAAATCAAGTACATTTTATTATAATCACCTGGCTGCTACTTACCCTCTTATTTCCTATGGAAGCAGTAAGGGTGTAGTTTCTTTATTTTGCACATGATTTTATATTTGAAAGAGTTTAGAGAAGCAGGTGGCTTGTGTCCTGATTTAAGTGACTAATTTAGCCTTTAATTTCCCGAGAAATTAAAAGAAGTCAACAACACAAGCAAAAGTAAAAGTTACTCGCCTTGCAATTCTCTAATTTCATGTTGTATGACTTCTTTAAGATGATGAGTGGACTAAATAAGTTGCAAGCTCTGACTAAGTTAGCAGTAGATCTAGCAGGAAAATGAGGGGGAGAATAAAAGTGAACTGAATCATCACTTTTTAGATTCACCTGGTAATTATGTGGTATGTTGTGAAAACATTTTCCAAAGATTTGCCGAGAACAATGCTGCTGCAGAGGCTCTCATGAGGCAATCAAGCAGTTTTAAGGTAAATCGAATAAATCTTTTATTTTGTATCTGTAGCCATGAAAAATAACCAAAATAAAATGCAGTCTCGGTGCGTTGGTGGTTCTTTGTGTCCGGGGATGGGCGTCCGGGTACACACCGGCTCACTCCTTGGCGGCCGCCTATCGGGGCCTGGAGCCTGGGGCTCGCTCGGGCCACTTCGGAGGTGGGGTGCCCTCGGCCTCTCGGCCTGGGGCTCGGTCACTCAGGCACAGCTGGCTGCCGGCGGAGCTCACGGGCGCGTCACTGCAACTCCCCGTGGCTTCTGCTCGGTGGCTGCTGAGTGAGCCCTCATCTGGGACTCTCCTCAGCTCTTACTGGGACAGTGGCGCGGCTGCCCCCCTGTTGGTCTTCCTTGGTCTCTTGTGTTCTGGGGGCCTCTGGATGTCTGGAGTTTTGATCTCCTCCATACCTGCTTCATACCCTGGGGGACGGGGCTGTGGCTCCCCACACTCCCTAGCAGATCGTTACATGGAGAAACCTTTGGAATACAAGCATGCTGATCCACACAGGTATGCACACAGGTGTACACACGGGTATTCACAGACGCGGACTACAGCTTTCTTGGCTGCTGCCTCAAAGCACATTGTGCGCTGTCTATCTTGCGTGCTGCACAATATCGTTTATTATTTAGTATCTACTGATATCTACTGCTAGCTAGTTTATTGTGATGGTGCTGGGTTTTTTTTTTTTTATTATGTTGCTCTTTGTTGTTTGCTTTCTCTTCTGTTTTTTTTCTCCATACAGGTGACCCAGGTGTTTTTTTTTTTGTTTTTGTTTTTCTTTCTTCCCCCCCTTCTCACCGTCTCTTCTCCCCTTTGGTTTTCTTTCTCTCCCTCTCTTTCTTTCATTCTTTCTCCCTGTCCTATCCCCCAGTCATGTCTGTCCCGTTTGTAGCAACTGAAAATAAAATAAATTCATAATTATAATAAAGGTCAATCAAATGGACCAATATGGCAAGGCCATGATGATCCACTTGGTAAAATAAATCCGCTTGGCATCTTTCTTGGTCTTAAGACAACAATTCTGATGGCTAAAGATCCAAACGGGACACAAAAAAAGAAAGAAAAAAAAAGAGAAAAAAAAGGAAAACAGTTTGAGCAAGTGAACGCTGAATTTACACATAAAGCAGAACAATGATCAGGAAGTTGCCAGTTTGAGTCCCACCTGGGAAAATCTGGGTGGGCGAAAGAGGATGAAAAAAGAAGTCAGGGAGGATGAGATGAAAGGAACAGATGGAGAGGAGGAGGATGGACAGAGGCTGGGAAAGGAAGAAGAGGGAAGAAGGAAGAAAGCACAGGATGGTGAGCCTTGTATTATTAATTGAAGGGAGATGTCTTGAAGTGCAGGAGCGAATCGTCTGTCCATTTGTAGCTCAGTCATTCCTGCTGCTGCTCTTATCCTGTATTCTGACTTCATTCTAAATAAAGAAACATGACTCACTCTATCTTTATTTCCTTCCACTGATTCTTCTATTCCAAGCCTTAAAGTACATGTCTCCTCCTACATCTTTCCTCTTTTCAACCATGTGAGTAAAATTATACAAAACAAATGAACAGTAGAATTATCTCAAACATAAATCATTTAAAAAAAAAAAAAATAATAATAATATTTTTTGGTAGTTTTTTGGTAGTTCCAGGAAATTCTACCCGAGACACCTCAGAGGTCTCTCAACCTTAACACGTCACCACATGATCTTCAGCTATGTATTATAAACATATTCAATATTTTTCCAAACTGTTGTTTTATACCAGAAATTATTTAACAAATTGTTGCATTTTATCTGCTAAGAAAACAACTTACTTGATTCATATTTGTATGGAGTGTATCAAAAAGAATCATTGTATTTCAAAAGCTTATATGTTTAAAGTAACTGACATAGATGCTCGTGGTAAATGTTAAAACATGTGGCTGAATATAATATAACATATACACAAAACTTCACAAGTGCTCAATGTGTCTTCTGGATGCACGGCACACTTTCATCCATATGAAAGTCAAACCCGTCCCATACTTTTGCGAGTATGTCTGGAGTTACAACATCCACTGCTGTGAACGTGAACGTTATCATTGATTGGCTGCCAAATTAAAGCACTTTTAAATCCGATGATTCCTTTTTGATGATACATCCTGTATATTTGTATTTGTTTGACTCTGACTCTAAGCTCTGCACAGGATTTGCTATGTGCCCAGACCTTGTGTATGTATGCATATGGCAAATAAAAGATGTTTTTTTTATCTTATTTTTATACAGTTTTTGCAGCTGTTGGTGTCAAAGTGCATGTGTGCCCTGTCTCTGCTGTCCAAAAAGAACACTGAGAACAGAGGTGTTTCGCTACAGCAGCAGAGGACATGTTAGTGTTTTCCTACACATTGTATCCAAGACTAGCACTTTTAACTGTGGGCGCTGTTTCTGGTCCAGACATTTACAGCCTTGCATGGTGTGGCCTTTGGGGTGAAGGCTAAAACTGTTCATGGATTGTAATCACCCTCTCACTCCCGTACTTATTATCACTGATGTTTTATCTCCTGACTAGATTTCCAACAGCAAAGGTTTCTGTTGATCCTTAAGATATTTACTCAAGATACTACTTACAGGTGAAGTACAATTTAAATAATACACTAACTCACAGACATGACAGACACACATGTGTGGGCAAGTGTGTGTCTTGCGCTACGGGTGTGGGCGTGGGTTGTCTGGCGCAGTGCTTCTTCCTGTCTGGGCTATTTTCATATGCTGATCAATAATTCAGCTTAACAGACCATAAAAGTTGGTGTGACACATCCAAACACACATGCACGACAACACGCAAACACACACGCCAAATGGATTACATACCTTATGCTCTCCCATACACATTACTGCTTTTTTAACTATGTTTGTCACTTGTAATTAAACACACACGCATGTCTGTGTGAATGCACAAAACACACACACACAAACAAACACAGGTTGACGGACTGACCACAGAGCCACAGTGGATTATGTAGATGACGAGGATCACAAGAATCAATTTAGCGCTGTTGTGTGTTGTTGTGTCTGCGAGTTTCCTTTTCCGAGCGTGCAAATCTAAATTGGACGTGGCCATCATCTTGCAGCAGAACACATTACTTTATGGCATTTATTTGTTTGGAGTTGACTAAATGTCAAACAATTAATGGGACATTATGCAGCTTCTGTCTTTTGTTAAATTTTTGTCGTGCTGTTCCCTCGCTCCATTACCTCACCCCTCCCTGGGTGTCTACTCTCTGCTCATCATTTTACAGATTGTTATTCTCCATTTATTTTAACCAGTGGACCAGAGAGGAAGGGGTGGGGGTGGCAATAAGTGGAGATAACAGGGAGCGGCTTGAGGAAAGAATAAAGGTAGGGAGACTAAGAAGAAGAATAAGAAGAAGAAAGATGAGCATAATGAAACACTGTTATGTAAAATAAAAATAATCCTACTCCGGTAACCTTAATGACCCGGGCAACCGTACAGACAGCAACCTTAACAATGGCCCGGTTTAGCTCTGTGGGGGACTCCTCACACATGGGCATGCACATAACTACAGATGAGCAACTAAGAAATGATCCACGTTAACCTTTTGGTCATTGAGGTGCGTGCATTAAGCACAGTGATTTGTCCAGCTGTGAGAACCTGAGAAAGACACCATCGACACATTATGGATTACACGGCAGCAGCAGTCTATGAGTCCTCAATAGAAACTAAGTGTGTGATCCTAATGAGAATAGCAAGAGAATAATCAGCTTTTCAACGTCATACTTTAAGCTGTCAGTGTCTAGTTGCATGTTGTGCAAGCGACCTATTTTCCACACAATAGTAAAGTAACAAGCACACGTCAGTTGCTTTTCATGTTTAATTCTAATTTTTTTCAGTCTGGCTGCTATTCACGTCATCATTGACGGTCACTTGCTATTTGGAAGCTCGTGGTAACTCTGCTCAGCAACAAGAATCAAGATCAGTGTTGGGTGCTGTAATTATATGACAAGTTTGTGAAGATGTTTGGGGTGGCTGTTGCTCAGTGGGTAGTCACCTTATTGGGAGGTTGGTAGTTCAATCCCTGGTTGCATGCCAAATATTGTTACACCAAGTTGCTCTCTGTTGGAGTGTGAATGTTAAATAGAAAGTACTAATGTGCTTGTATGAATGGGTGAATAAGACATGTTGCATAAAGTGCTTTGAATACTCAAGTAGAGTAGAAAAGCACTATACAGACCGCTTACCGATAGAAAAAATCTGACAGTAAAGTACAAACTGCCTCTCTGGGCACATCTATGAGCTCTGATTTCTCCACGCACCTGTAAATGCAACATGTTCTATGAAGATAGTAGCAGGAGACCCAGACCGGTGCAATTTAAATAATACACTAACTAAAGTAAGTGTATGCTGACCAAGAAAAAGCAACAAAAGTCATTACAACTCATCCTGCTCTCTACATCATGTTTTTGCTTGTATACTCATGTTTTTATTTTATTTTTTGAGTGTTTGCTTCCTGCACTTGTGTGCTTTCACCTACTGTGACCGTCTATTGTGTCCTGTTTAGTATCATCTTGTCTTGTTATCTCTCGGTTCCTAGCAAGTTTTCCTAGTGTATTTAGTCTGCCTGCATTTACGTCTGTGAATTTGTCTCATACACTCCTGGAGTCATCCTCATGTTCACTCTCTCACTGCATCTAAGTAAACACTGTAATGTGATTTTTTTGTCTGAGTTGTGCGTTTGAGTCTTATTTTGCCTTCATCGGTTGTTAGAGAAGTTCATATTTCAAGAGGTAAAAACAACAGAGATGAGGCTTCAAGTTTTATTTATGCCCAATCAAATTCTGTAGTGCTCCTCGGGCCGGCTTGGTTCTCATAAGCTTAAAAATTAAAAAAGAGACATTGTATATGTTCTTCTCATTAAGAGAAGGATGTGTGGCTTATGTGTTGTTTAAAACAGGTTTAATAACTGCTAAATACATGACAATGCATCCAAAACATAATGATTAACAGTGGTCCATGCATATTTTCATGAACAGTAATGCGGACATAATTCAAAGAAAAAAAGACATCTTTTTTTAGAATTAACCAAATTTTTATCTGTTAATATGCATTAATAGGTGCATTGTGTGAGGCATCTGGTTCAAATCTATGCCAAATGAAAACATGTTTGTCCATCCACTGTGGCGACCACTTGAGAATAAGAAAGTACCATCTTCTTTCTTGTTGGCTTTTGTGTGGAAGTAATCAGTCTGACTTTATCATGAGACTCAAGCTTAAGCATCTAAGCTTACAACGTACATCGCCATAGTATCTGCAAGATTAAGCACTCTGATGATGACAGTGTACACACAAACAAACACACAATACACTGTGTCTGTCACCGCAGACAGACACGCACAGGCAGACGAAGTGTGTGATTTTGAATACTTTCTCTGCACTCACAATCAGTGTTGGTCAAGTTACTTGAAAAAAGTAATCAGTAACTAATTACTGATTACTTCCCCCAAAAAGTAATCCTGTTACTTTACTGCTTATTTATTTTCAAATGTAATTACTTACTTAGTTACTTAGTTACTTTTTAAAAACACGATTTACAACCTGAATAGGTAATAAAGCGATAGATCTTTCAGCCCAATTCTACTTTTTCTGCATAATCCATCATACAAAATGTAATCAAATGGAAAAGTCCCTTTTTAAAACTTGTTTTATTAGTTTTAATCTTTTAACTTTATGCATCAAGCAAAAATTTTATTATATGCAACATTCTCTGACTGGAAGAAATTTGTTTAACATTTAAACCTATTTTCTGCACATTCCAGCACATAAAATAAAATATTTTTTCTGTGTTTACGCTCAGTCTTTCAAATAAATGCAAGTGAAACACAGCAGAAAATAAATAAAATCAAAGACTAGTGGTCCTGTTGCTCTATTTTCACCTGTAAAGCAGGAGTGGGGTAGGCGGAGGCTTGCTCTGGTGCAGGTGTGCCGCAGCGGTCAGTGGAAGAATCTGCGAGTTTGTCTGTGAATTTCCCATTACGTGGTAGCGCACTCGATGCTTGCTCGGAAGTTAAGGGTTTTTTTCACTGTAAAAAGAAGTTTTCTTCCCACGCAGTGAACAGCGGACGCTAATGTTTTTGTCACTTTTTACGGAATCAAACTTAAAGTAAGGTCAGTACTTCCACGCTTTAAACGCTGCACGCTCATACTCTCTCCTGCACTCGATATATTATCCTTTGTTGATCTGCACACAGCTGTTGCCATGAACGCTTACGTCATTGTCATGAGACACTCTCGCAAAAAAAAAAATCACGGTTTTAGTAATGCAGCGTGCTTACGGGAAAGTAACAGTAATCTAATTACCTGTTTTGCAATAGTAATCCCTTACATTACTCGTTACTTGAAAAAAGTAATCAGATTACATGGGCAGTAACGCGTTACTGCGTGCACAACACATGTGCACAAACACAACGCAGCAGATTAAATGTCACAATCCCTAATCAGTTCTCTTCAGATGTGCAGATGCCCACAAACACAAATGTGACCTCATACACACACATTCAGACACACGGTCAGGTGGATGGGGTGTTGTTATCCTAGTAATTGTTCCGACGGCAGTCGTGACAGCCGAAAAAGTCTGAATGACAGACTGGACAGTGAAATAACCTCATTCACTCATTCACTAACACCTGGTCTATAAGCAGTGTGTGCGTTTGTGTGTGCATGTGTGGGTGTGTGAGTAGGTATCACCACGAGGAGAATGTTTGCACCACTAGAGACAAAGCTACTGATTAGTATTTTTCATGATGAAGCAAGTGATTTGGAACGGAGAATCTTGGAAAAGGGGGCTGGAAGGAAGGAAGTTTGCAGAAATGCAAGGAAAAGAAGGAGGAAAGAAAAAGCAGTGTAACTTCTTACTTTTCTTTTTCAGTAGACACTGCCTCCACCTTACATTTTTCATCTCTTTTGCTATTTATATATGTAAAAAAACCCTATTTGAATAATTAATAAGTCAAACGAGCGCGACCTCCATGTTTCTCTATCCCACAGTGTTCCTGTCTTTCTTGAACTCATCTGAAGTGTGACGTCAGTAGCTTTCATTTTTTTTAGTAAAGGCAAAAAGTTTTATTTTGTTAGTGGCTTGTTCAAAAAATGACTCAAGCAGACACATTTATTGTTTGACAAAAGGACATTTTACATTCATCTCCAGATTATGGACTTTGATCTGAAGAGGTTGTAACATTGTTTAGGTTTTTATGATCTCATTCCACATTGTGATCCAATAAACTATATTGCCAAATGTATTCAAATCAAATCAAATCAAATCACTTTTATTGTCACATCACATGTGCAGGTACATTGGTACAGCACATGTGAGTGAAATTCTTGTGTGCGAGCTTCACAAGCAACAGAGTTGTGCAAAATACAATAATGTAAACAAGCAAAATACAAGAATGGTTACATCTGAAACTAATAAATATATGTACAATATATAATAGTATATGCATTTCTGGATGTGTATACTAAATATTTTCTACGTGTGTGTGTGTGTGTGTGTGTGTGTACACATATTTTACAAATTAAATAGAGTAAACAATAAATAAAATATATAAAAATATATATTCTGTCATATATATTCTGTCACCAATGCAAATTATTGAATTCAGTTGTTCCAATTGCTTCCATGGCCACAGGTGTATAAAATTAAGCACCTAGTCATGGAGACTGCTTCAACAAACATTTGTGAAAGAATGGGTCGCTTTGCGGCGCTCAGTGAATTCCAGTGTGGTGACGTGATAGGATGCCACCTGTGCAACAAGTCCAGTTGTGAAGGTTTCCTCACTACTAAATATTTCACAGTCAGCTTCTAGTGGTATTATAAGAAAGTGGAAGTGATTGGGAACGACAGCAGCTCAGGCACGAAGTGGTAGACCATGTAAAATCACAGAGTGGCATCAGTGGATGCTGAGGTGCATAGTGCACAAAGGTCACCAAATTTCTGCAGAATCAATCACTACAGACCTCCAAACGTCATGTAGCATTCATGTAGCTCAAGAACAGTGTGTAGAGATCTTCATGGAATGGGTTTCAGTGGCAGAGCAGGTCCATCCAAGGCTTATATCACCAAACGCAATACAGATTTGGTGGATTGGGGATTATGGTGTAGTACTGTTTTTCAAGAACTGGGCTCGGCCCCTTACTTCCAGTGAAAGGAACTCTTACTGCTTCAGCATACCAAGATGTTTTGGACAGTGTCATCCTCCCAAGTTTCTGTGAACACTTTGGGGATGGCCCCTTCCTGTTCCAATATGACTGCACACTGCTGCACAAAGCGAGGTTCATAAAGACATGGTGAGCGAGTTTGGTGTGGAAGAACTTGACTGGTCTGCACAGGATCCTGACCTCAACCCAACGTAACACCTTTGGGATGAACTAGAGTGGAGACTGTGAGCCAAGCCCTCTCGTCCAACATCAGTGTCTGACCTCACAAATGTGCTTCTGAATGGTCAAAAGTTCCCATAAATACTCCTAAACCTTGGAAAACCTTTCCAGAAGAGTTGAAGCTGTTATAGCACGGATTTATCGCTTTAAACTGTGGTAACACTTTTATGACCTGTGATGTAATAAAATTATGTTACAGCCCAAAATTTCCATTTGCTGTTCCAATATAATCTAGAAGTTTTACACATATAGGACTTGTTTGTCAGAGACAAGATAAACTGTAAAAACCTGCAAAGTCAGCCCGGAGTGAGCTGATGGGAATCGTTATCAGGTATAGAAATGACTGTACATGCAGTTCATCTGTGATATCATCACTTCTTTGCTGGCTTCTCTCCTCATCCCTCTTTGCTTCACTTGCTTGATTTATTACCTTCTTCTTTGTCCTACTGTTCTAATTACTGGTTTTTGCATGTGTGTGTGCGTGCGTGTGCACTAGTGCCTGTCTTCCCTCTGGACTAAAAGCTGTACATGATTCAGGTCTACATGTCTGGTTTCCTCTCAGCTGCTGTCAAGCTCTCTTTCTAACTGTTTGCACCATTGCTCTGTTCTTTGTCCCACTTTATTCATTTTCCTTTTTATTCCTCCTTTGTTTCTATGAATGTCTCTTCATCCATCTCAGTTCCACCTTGAGTTCCTTTTAAACATTTTCTAAGAATTTCTCTCCATTAATAATGTACCTTTTTGTCCATTTCTATTTCTACTTTTTTTCTGTATGCTTATAATGACTAATGTTCATGATGATGCCCATCTTTTCTCCTCATAATTTGCCTTTTTGTAGAGAGAAGTTAGTAGAATATGCTGTCACCATCATCTTTGACTCTAATTGGCTTAAAGAAATGATTTTATATGGTTGTTATATCACTTTTCTACTCCTTCTCTCTGTGTCCACCTTCTCTTTTCTCATTTTATGCACTTTTTAGGACCTGCAGGCCTTAACCCACATTGCAAAGAAACACACATCTACTTGCTATCTACAGGTAGTAAGTCCAAGTAAGTCCACTTATGAATAAGCGTGGTATCTTCAATGATATGGCCCATTCCTTCTTGTTATTGTGTTAGTGTGTATTTATCACCGCCCTGCATACTATAGTAAAGGCACTTATATATAGCCCTGTGTATTATATCTAGGTCTATTATGAGGCAAGCACTTCACAGTACTGTTAAGTACTAAAGACCTTGGAGGCATTAAACTGCCTCAAAGTAAATATGCCATGAGTCTCTGTAAATCTGCCAGACTCACTGACTTCCATGCATCCTTGCTTATTTTCTTTCATGCATTTCCTTCATCAGTCCCTTCCTTCCTTTCAGTCTGACTTCCTTCTCTGCTTTATTACTTACCTTCTCAACTCTTACACTCCCCCCTTCTCCTTCCATTTCTTACATTATTCTTCTGCGACATTTGTTCCTTATCTTTTCCTTCTTCCTCTATTTCTAACTTCCTGAAATACTTGCCATCTTTTCTTTTCTCTTGCTTTCTCTCCTCTTTTCAACTCTAAGCCTGCACTGGATCGATAAAAGGGAAGGTGAGAGGGCGGTTGGCCTTTACGCTTGTTTCTTTATACCATGAGCAGAGGTACTTTGGGAGACACAAAGACAGTGAAACAGAAAAGGATGTCTATGTTTTGTGATTATGGGTCTCCTAGGAACAGTCTTTTCTCTCCTCTTGTGTTTTGTCTTCAACGCGTAGCTCACTGGATTGCTACATATTATTTTATTTCATCATTCATTCATTTTAATTCATCGACATGTGCACGGCAGTCCATCTAAGGTGACATGAAGAAAAGAAAGAGAGATCAAGGGGTGCTGATGTCACAGTGGATTATGATACATAAAAACTCCAGAATATTGTTATGAATCTCACTACTGTACATGTAGATGTTTCTGTGTTACAATTAGTATGATTACTAATCTTTATTGAGAAAAGTGGGTTAAATACAGGCTACTGTAGCCCAGCGGGACAGCGGAGAGAGGCAAAGAAGTGGTACTTAATTTAGATAACGAGATAACACATTAACTAAAGAATGAACTTCTGAATAATTTTCGAAATTTTTGTTTAATGTAAATTTATGAACTGAAACAAAACCACGTTCAATTAGATCAAATACAAAGGTGAAAGGAGCACATACTGTCAGTACAAGCTGTGCACACACAGTTTATGGTTTTCTTTGGTCAGTATACCCGAGTTAGATTTTATTTATTTGTAAGCAGCAAGTTTTAACATGATCGAATTTTCTTTATCGTGTTGCCAGGCCACACTCCTGACCTCATGTTCTACCTTTGGCCATTTTAAACTGTGCCCAGGACAGAAACAGCTGCATTGTGCTGCTAACACAACTTCAGCTCTTTGCAAACATCTGCACAGACAGCATGCTAATGCTAACCTAGCCAAGAACCCAGAGTGATGTTAAAGCTGCGCAAATGCCGACCCCAGCCCTGAACTTAACAGGTAACAAACTGATAAGAAGTCAGGCTGTAGCCTCTGTTTCTACCTCTTCATGTTTCTACAGTAGAATCACTGTGACGATTCTACTGTAAAGTCTCTTTGTGCTGGTTTTCATATTTGCTCTATGCTGTCAGCTTTGTGTTTATCTGTAAATACTGAGAGAAAGATCACACATGTGTCCTCATTAGAGATTTGTGTTGGTGTGTGGGGCTGTAGACTCTGGTTTATATTGTTAAATGATAATTATGAGACAGTGTGCTTCAGGTCATTTTACAAAGAAAACGTTCTCCTGGGAGTAATTAAGTAATCTATTACATTACTTTTAAGAAAATGTTCTTTGCAATATATGTAATACATTACTTTTTCTGAGTTACAACCCCAACACTGATCACAACAAAAAGGGGAAATACCTCCAGCATGCACAAACATTTGACCACAGAGCATGCAGTTCATTTGCATGAATGCATTGTTGTTGATATGTTGCTTAGTGATGGTCAGAAAATAGACGACTATGTATAAAAATCAGTATCATTGCTAAGTAGTTAAACCCATTGCATTTGCACTTTAGTCCCATCTCCAAATACTTATGGATGTAACTGTATGTGTAAACATTCAGAACATCCAAAAAGTAAAAATGGAAAGGGGGAAGTTAGGGATTAAAACGAGATATGGAAAACTCTAGTAGAAGTAACGAAAAACTCATAAATAAAAACAATTAATGAATTCAGGAGGGACATCTAAATTTATACAAATGTAGCAGGTGTAGTAAGATGGAAATGAAGAAACGGGAATAAAACAAAACAACATCTTTGTTATATCATAAAAAGAAAACGAAAATGTAAAATGAAAACCTGAGTGAAAAAACAGATCATGATAAAGGATAAGGCTTAAGAAAAATATATATTTTTTAGAGAAACTGAAACACGAGCTGCACATCTAACGGCATCCACACAGTGAAGAGGATTAGGTTCAACAGTGGAATGAAGAACATTATCTGCTTGTTGAATGTTATTGATTGTTTGGTGAAAAGTAAATTTGACGGCGTTTGTACTAGTAGAGTTTTTGTTCTTGTATGTCTGCAATAACATGTGTTCAGTGTGATGTCTGTAGGTGTTCCGTTCCTCTTACCTCCACCAGATGTGGTGTTGGGTTGAAGCCGCACAAGTTACACACTTGGCTGTGACACTGCGTGCAGGTATTGTAGTTAGGTGGGTCGGAGCTACTGATGTTCAGCTCTGTTTTACAAAGAGGACAGTTCACTTTGGGTTTCACAGGCTCTGGAGCAACCACAGGTGCTGCTGCCACAGGCTCCTGCTTCTGCTGCACTTTCTGCTGATGAGTAGGTGTTTTCTGCTGTTGCTGTCCTTGTGGTTGTGTTTTTTGTCCTTGCTGTCCTTTCTGTTGATGAGCAGGTGACTGCTTCTGCATTTCTTGTTGTTGGGGCACGGTCTGCTGCTGTTGCTTCTGGGTTGGCATATGGGGTCCACCCATAGGACCACCCATTTGGCTTGGTGCATGAAGACCTCCCATTTGGCTCGGTGCATGAGGACCCCCCATTTGGCTTGGAGCATAAGGACCTCCCATTTGACTTTGAACATTAGGACCACCCATTTGGCTTGGAGCATGAGGACCCCCCATAGTGAATGGTTTAGTACTGGTGGTCCCTTGTTGTTGCTGCCTGTTGTCAGGTGTTGCATTACTGAACACCACCTTGCCTCGTGCAGGGCTTGGCTGGGTGGAGGCGGTAGGTAGCGGGTCAACATTGATCAAGGTACTAGCCTGATTAAGCAGTGATGCCCCAAAGCCAAACAGTTTGGTCAGGCCATCCTGGGCAGGAGGGGCCTGACTCTGAGGTCTGTGGGCTGGGGAGGATCCAGCACTTCTGGTCTGGTCGTGGCGTGCCATAGATTGGTGCATTGGGGAACCACGACCCAAATCTGGTTGGGAAGGTGCCTTGGTCAAACCAGGGAGGGGTACTGCACCAGGGTGAGGAATCCGAGGACCCCCTGGTTGGCTAAAGCCTCCTGTGGGACCTCTAATAGTTCCTGGAGCTCCAGGACCGGTCTGGGAGTATGGATCAGATCTCATGCCCTGCTGAGAAGGCCCTGTATGAGACTGGGAGCCACCAGGGCCTGGATGTCTCTGTAAGCCAGGGGATGTATAAGACTGAGTCTGGGACCCTAGCTGTGATGAAGCATATGACTGCTGCTGAGACTGTGGATACTGCTGCGACTGGGAGTAGGGCTGAGTCTGGCTGTAGGGCTGAGACTGAGGTTGCTGTTGCTGCTGCTGCTGCTGCTGCCGCTGGGTGGGCTGACTCTGTGCCAAAGATTTTGGCTGCGCTGCTGCTGTCGGCTGTGTTGGCTGAGGCGCAGGCTGCTGAGGCTGGACAATCGGCTTGGCTTGGTGGGACGGAGAGTGAATCTGCTGTTGGCTCTTAGAACGAGGCGTGGTCATATCAATGCCGAGAGCTCTCTGCATCTGACAGTTCAGACACAGCCATTCCTGGACCTGCAGGCAAAAAAAAATAAAAAATACAAAAAAACTAATGAGTATGCTTAAAATCCACTTTTTCAATTTGAAAAACCATTTTACTTTGTCTCTGTAACAATAATGCATACATAGTTTTTGGCAACAGTTTGGTCGAAGTCTTTCATTGGCACTATAGAGTTAGTTCTGAGTGAAATATTCGCATGGTGACTGTATTGTGAATACGTCAGTCAACTAAATGGAAATAGGTCCAATGTAATTTCCTTGACCACATCTTTGGCATTACCACTGAAACGTAAATCAGGTATCTGTCAGTTTGAACAATTCTTTGTGTAACACTGGAAGGGTCAGTAAGGCTCAAGAACGTTAATGATGTAGTGTTACCATTGAGCTATCACTATAATTAATTCATATTTTCTTTCAAAGGTGATTACTATTGATTCCTCTGAATATTATTGATGACTCAGACATGACACACTAGTGTTTCCTAGTTTCCTAGTTCCTAGTTTCCACCCAAACCACATAATCTGTGTTCATTCACCCGACTTGCACATGAAATATGATTCATTAGTCTTTCCATAGATGTCTTATGTAAAGACAATATAGCAGTTATCAATTAGAACCAGAGGGAGAGAAATCAACCACAAACTGACTGCAATGCTTAATGACAGCACGGTAGAAACTGCAACCGAAGTGAAAAGAATTGCATCCCTCACATGTGCCAAAAAACATAATCCACACAGACACACAGGTATGCGCACATGCTACCATACAGATACAGCATGAGCACAAAGGAGATACAAACAGATGTACAAAGAGATACAGTCAAATGAAACAAATATGCAACACTCCTCACCATCTAAAAATAAAAATAAAGCATCACCCTGCTCCTCCTCCTCCTCTTCTTCTGTCCTCCTCCTTCCTTTTCTTCCTCCTCCAGATGAGAGCTGATACTCCCTTGTGTCCGGACCTTGCTTGCTTCTCTAATTTCTCCCGACTGCGAAAACAACCCAGCTCCTCTCTCAGCTGTGCCAGTCTCCTCTTGTCCTGTCTTTCCAACTGTAGCTTTGCATTCACCACTGCTACCTTGCTGCCATAAATAGTGCTATTTTAGCTCCCCTGCAGTCAGAGCAAAGCTAGTAAATCTCTGCACGTTTCATGCATTTCTCCCATCCCCTTTTCTTCCCACAATGCAATGCGCAGATGTACTGTGTTACCCCACCCGCTGTTCAATAACACCCCCCTACCCACCCATCCCTTTTCTAATTTTTTTGCAAAGGGGTACAGTGGAAGTTGGCTCCTTGAATTTAAAGGGTAGGATGTGCAAACATTGGGACAGGAGAGAGAAAAAAGCCTGCATCACTCACATACCCTAACTAAGCAATTTCTCCCACTGTGCTGCTTTGCTGTCTGGCATTTTCTAGCTTGACAGCATTACTGATCCCATGTTCCGTTACAGCTACATCGCTACACCCCGACATCGTCTGTTCCTCCTTAACATATTCTCTCTTTAGCTTTCCTACCTAGCATCTGCTTCTTCTGTCTCTGTTTTTCTTCTTTAATTCTCTCTTCTTTCCTCCTCTTGTTTTCATCTTTATCCCATTTTTCTGTTCTCTTTCTGATCAGTTTGAAAATGTAGGTCTCGTTCCTCAAATAGCTAAAGTGGAAAGAAATTTAAAAGTCTAATTTTGCTGTGCACGGTCCTCCTATGTTGTGTTGTCATAATTACATCTGATGAAGATGCAGAGGGGGAGAAAGAAGAAGAGAAGTGGATAAGGAGGAAGAGAAGGGGGGACTGATTTTAATCCTGTCTCCCTGTCTACCCCTCTGCTTTAAACACTACATCACAAGAGACATTGGAAGGAACGAGGGATGCAGTGAAGAATGGAGGGATGGAAAGAACAGGGAGGAGATGGAAAAAGCAAACAGTGGAGAGAAAGAAGTCAGCAGTTTTTTTAATCCCAGCAGCTCTTCAGCTCTCATCATGTCAAGCTTAATCAACAGCACAGCAAAGCAGAATCTGAGCTTCCACGATGTGGTTAAAACCAGTGAATCCTTTGCACGTGCACCTGTGCCGTAACAGATGAGGAACAATGTCTTTGCTAATTGTGCAGGAGTTACAGGTTTTGTTCAACAATTTACACAAAAGTGATGATAACTCTGCCCTTTTTTTAAACACAGAAGAGAAAAACCAAGTGGAAACTACAATGGATACTAAGTCTGGGGTGTACAAAACAAACCTCACTGGGTACATTGGTTTTTGTACATGCAAAATTACAAAGGGTGTGATCAGCATGCTCTGAACCAATCACATCTAATCATTCAGACAGAACTCTACCAGTGACAGAGAATCACAACAAAAAAGCTCGGCTTACAAAAGGAGCTCACAACTTTGTCGCCTGCAAGTTGGTTGGCATGATATTGGCCCCATTCTAATTCAGACTCTACCTCTTCCTCCCTGGACACTAACACTGCATTTGTGCCGCTCCAAACCAACTATCCTTAAGTGAGAGAAAATCAAGGGCATCGTAATGATGCTGCTGTATTTCAAGTCCCCATTTCATTAAGAGACCTTGGAGCTACGCTGGTTTCAGGTTCTGTTTAGTCATTTCCTGTTTTATTATGAATATTTATTTCATTTAATTCTACTTCTTATGTTTGTTTTTTAACCTCTAGTTTTGTCCTCCATCTGTCAACAGTAATCAAATTTGACTCTTATGTAGCTCATCGCAGGTGTCACATCATCTTGTTACTCCTTGTACTCGACCTAACTAGGCTTTTCCTTGTGCATGAGTGCATGAGCACTTGTGCATGAGCTTTAGTTTCACATAGTAAAGCATGAACAGTTGTAGACGTAGATCTATCAGAGGTTTTTAGTAAGGTAACCTCTTGAAGTGCAACAGGAGGAAATGTCTTACAATCCAAAGATGTGCACTCGATATTATCCATTTTATATAGCGCCAAACCACAACAACACTGGTGTCAAGGTGCTTCATATAGTAAATGCTACAATGCTAAAATCCAATCAACAGCAGGAATTCAACCTTGTAATTACTGTATTTCTTAATTAATACACTAACTATAAGGTTACTGTAGGCGTGAAGGCCCGCAGACTTGAAAAACAGACTCATGTCTGTGTTCACAAATTTCTACCAGTCAGCTTGCATGTGGTGTGCTGCTTAGCTCAGACCATTTCCCAGACCCACAGAAGTTATCAAAAGAATAAATAGCTGAAAATGTATTTTTTTTTTGAAAGGAGGAAAATGAGCCCTGACAATCTCCAACAATGCTGACTCTGCACACTCACACAGGAGGAAAAATGGGAGGGGGGCGGGGGGCTTCTCTGCATTGTAGCTTCTTATGCATACATCACAGAAACATGAATCAAGATTTAAATGGAAGAGCATACTTATTACATGATATAAATTGCAAGAGAGCTTTCCTGTTCTCAAGCATTTTCAATAGCACAGCACATTTGACCTTCATATGATAGAAGAATTGCTTTCAGTCTAATCTTTGTTAGCTCTTGGTGCAAATATGTCTGCAAGAACTGTTTCTCCTGAGGCTGAAGCGCCAATAAAACTTAAAGAATAGTATAAAGAACAGCTTTATTACTGGAACAACACGTTTCGGCCTGTGCCCTTCGTTATATTACAAATACACACATTTATATACAGAACATTTTGCCTAATAACAGAATATGTTGTTTACCAGTGCAAAAAATGAATCATAATATGTTTATTAAGAAGAATAACATAACCTAGTGACCTGTTGTTAAGGTCTGGTGAATTAAAAACATATAAAAGTACTGTAAATGCCACAGACTTATTTACAAGACTGTGAATGATGTTTTCCGAGAAAAACAAGCACACTGCAGACTATAACTGTAACCTCTTATCTCCACTTTGAGAAGCACAGCTCTCCTCAAGGATTCTGATTTCCTCAATCACATTTCACTTTCTCTTTCTGTTGCTACCACTCTTATTTCTCTGTAGACACTTCACACCTCCACCCACACACATGGAGGTCTCAGCTCCTCTTGCAACAGTCATTAGCCTGAAGGTCAGGTCTGTCTATTTAAGAGGCTGATCTCTGTCAGTATTGTGTCTCTACGACACAATATGATCGCAGTGAAAACAATTGGATTCATCTTTAACAGGGCCAGAGGTGTCAAACAGCTGAACAGATGCTGTAATGCAGATAGGGAGACTCATTTGATGTTGCCCAAATGAATACAGATGTTGCAGGTGGTAAGAAATAGATAAACTGTGTTTACTCAAATAACCAAACTATAGCAGACAGTTAAATATGAGCAAGAAAACCATTTTGGCAATTAAGAGAATGAATTGGTGAATATGTAACCCCCCCATACTTTCTGGTGAACCATCAATCAATATCTTTAATCATTTACAAGTCAGCACGGTGAACGCAGAGGCATCTGTTAGTCCTAAAGGAATAAAAAGAATAGGAGCCAGGGCTAAAAAATTAATTTAGATTAAAGATCTAAATAAGAAGATTCACAGCTGGGGAGGGAGCATAGAGGGTTAAACAATGAAGTCATTAGAATGGCATGCCAGTGCAAAATCCATCAAAATGTGGCTGGGACAGATGCACGAAGAACATACAATGAAGCTCTACTTTTGAGTACAGGAGTCAAGTGGAAGTTCACTGTGACTCTAATTTGTAACTAACTAGCCTGGAGACACAGACAGAGAAGACAAGAGGAGGTGGGAGGGTCAAGATCTAATCAGTGAGCTAAAACAGCATAGAGGAGGAAGTCTGTGAGGTCTTCATGGCTCTGCCTTTCTCACTATCGCACATCTCTGTTTGTTTTTCTCCCGCTATCTCCTAATTAATGAAAACAGTTAATAGGAACTAGACAGATGAGGCTGAATAAATTCATTAATACATTTAATGTTGTTATCCTGTTGATTTGCAAGGTTCAAACTGCCTGAATTACACAGAGTACTTCACATGTAGAACACAGCAATAGTAATATAAATAATATATATGTATACACACATGCATACATATACTAACCTTTAAAAATGAGCCTATGTTCTGTACTCAGTCGAGAGTACCTCAGTGAAAGCATGAAACTGGCAACTGAATATGAACTTAGTCACACTGAAAAACGCGCACACATAGGGGACACACTCTCATGCACACTGACCAGCTGTCAGCATAAAATATTCATGCTACCTATCTCCAAACACTACTGACCAGGTGTTACCGCCGTTTCACAGAGAAAACTCCCCGTGTGATTCACCACATCATCTGCCGCAACACTGCCAAACATTTCTCGACATTTCTCTTTTCAGCACAGTAAAAGTACCTCATCGATCTGTATTTGTTATGAAAATGTATTTTAATCCAAGAGATAGTTTAGGTGAACACCCATGCAGTACTCCGTGACTGTCTTGAACCACACTCAATCCTGAGTACATAACCTGGAAGCTGTCCAGTGCCAGCAGTCACAGGCCTATGCTAGTGGCAGCAGCTTAAGTGTTTGGATGACAAGTGCCTTGTTCAAGGGCATCTTACCAGAATTAATGCAGACTCACAAGAGCAGAAGCCCCACCACCTTGTAATAGGTCCTACAGTGTTCTTTCATTTGACCACCTTGGAGATGCTAAAGGAATCGAGGATTACGTGCATGCATTTTAGCACTTTAAGAGAAACTTGCACGTGTATGGTATACTCTGTGACATATACAGGGCTGGACTGTGAAGCAGGGCTGAAATAAACACCAGTGTCTCAGTGCTCCTATAACAATCTTTGGCAAAACGACAGTATTTGAGAAACCTAGAGGACAGAATCCACTGGTAGTCTCAGTCGATTTTATTTCATCATGGTACTTGTCATAATGTTGCCTTAGATAAGCTCACATTGAGGATTTACTCACCCACATGATGGTTTTTCAGACTGATGATTTTTCAAGTACAGTGGCATGACACTTTTTCTCAAACATCCCACAAAATTTGCTCAATTTGCTTTGATGCCACGGTTCTCGTCCGCAGCACTGAGGTATGAGTCGTCACATGAATTAAACCTGACTTCTAAGTTGAAGCTGTTGTCTTTGTGGGAGTATCTGTGAAACTGTACCATCCCCAGTAAACAGCGGGGGATGAAAGAGCACAGCAGGAGCAGAAGTAAACTGTTATAGCTGCGCTTTAGAATTATAGTAGCTAAAATATTTCATTGTGCAAAGAAACAGTGCAAGGGTCTATTTAGGATTAAACGTATGGCATGGTTATGTTTTGCCTAAATGAATCTGAGATGAGCTGTAATTGTCTAGAGTGGTGACAAATGTCACATTTGAGGTAAAGTAAATGAAGGCTATGTCCACTGTTTGAAGCTGTTTGGTTTTTTTGTGGTTGTTGAGCTTGAGCTTATGTATATATTGTGCACCTCTATCTATATTCACACACAAAGTCCATTAAAATACAGCCTAACATGCATGTGCAGGATTCATTTGCACCTCTACTGAGGGTTACATACAACGCTTTTAATAGATCTGTCAATCTGCACAGTGTGGAGCTTTACAGGCTGAAGAATAGGAGGGAAGTAGACAGAGACGGAGTGAAAATACTCTCAATGTAAGCTTATCATAGTAGAAGTGTTTGTGGAAATCCAGGGAAACACTTAAGAGCAATTTTACCTAATATTGTGAGTTTGAAAATCTAAAAAATACATTTTCAAATGTTTCCATTTATATTTTAATCTATGTTTAATACTTTCATTCATATTTGAATCAACTTTACATCCTGGTGCAAAACTGTGGTAGCCCTTTAAATTATAGTTTGGTAACAATGTGGTAAGAATGGGCTAATAAGGAGGAAACAAGAAGGGGAATAACAAGTTATTACCACTTAGTTACTAAGTAATTGTCTTGTATCAACCGTGTTAATTGCTGTATAACATTGTGTTGACATGTTCATCTTTGGGTAATAATAGGCAACAAACAGTACTGTATTTCTCATACTATAAGGGACACTGGATTATAAGGCACATTAAGTTTTTCTATTACGCTGCAAGCAGGGTTACAAAATGCAAAACTACCATGTTTCTACTTTATTTCACAGTAATATTTCCTATAATTCAAAACCAAAATTCAAAAACATGTTTGTGTTTGCTAATTGGAATTTTTGTTATCATGAATTGGCTATTTTATAATACATAATGTTATATTAGTTAAGCTCCTGTGTCAGTTTCTCATTGCTTCAGGTAAATAGCTTAAAAGCTACAGAGAAAATTTGTCAGTGTTCATCTTATGAAAAAAACAATTTTCCTTTCAATAGTAAGAATTTAATAAAAGAATTTATATTAAATAAATAAACTGACAGATTAGATACTAGAATTTTAACTATACTGATTTATGTACCTTAATGAAAACTAATACCTTATGTAACTAATACAGTGGATTTTGAAATCTCTGTGTATCATCAAATTTTACCATTCAGTTTATATGTAGGTGTGGTGCAAACCAAGCAGCATGTGGTGCTGTATATTACAGCACCACATGCTGTAATATACAGCATGTGGTGCAGTTTCTTATACAGTAGATAAATACACAGAATTTACTGAGAACCTTCTAAGATACATTTGCTCTCAACATATGGAGATTAAGAGAAATGCCTGAAAATAAGAACACTCAACACATTAATGTAGCTACTTCATCTAAAAGAATGACTACATGGTATGGGAATATATTAAATGAAACACAGAGGCATGCTGCCACTCTATGTTCCATGTTTATCTCCAGTTAATCATAGAGTGGAGGCTCTTTTGCACAATGACTTCAGTGAGCGAACACTTTGTCTGGCTGCTCACGGTCATGGCAACAGGCTAATGTTTCGATCAATATTCCACGCAGATAGCGGACAATCCTGCAAGTATTCCTGTGGTGAATCACACAGATTCCACAGCTAATTATGGAAACACACCAGTACAACACAATGACACATTTCACTGATACATTACAATTCCTACCCCTTGTCAATAACCTTCACCAACACAACCACCTGCCTGGTTTATACTTAACTCTTAAAAGCCCTCCGAAAATTTTACACAGACTTATTAGATGTCAGAAACAACAGAATAACAAGGTGAACTCTCACATCACATGTTAAAACACACAAGGCTTAGCGAATAATTACTATTTTTTTTACTGCTAATAAGTTTAAACTAAAACAAAATGTAAAAAATAAATGCTAAAAACATTGCACCTTTTCCCTCACCAAGTAATAGTAATATAGGAATTAATGTTTGAATTTGCTTTTTAGCATTTAGCTGCTTTACTTTCAAAGACCCAAAACTTTCACTGTCATGGCCTATATTGCACTTAATTAGAGTGGAAACATTGATATCCATGATTTAGTACACCTGCACACCTGAGGTTATTTTTAAAGTGAGATGATCACCATGCTTTAAAAATCTCATCCTTGTATCAACAATTGTTTTTTTTTTAAAAACTACACTTTTGTCATCTTGTAGTAACATTATATATCAATGACAAAGATTTATTCTAGCATTAAGCACACATCACAGCACTGACTAAAAGATTGATGGCATCAACATTAAAATAAGCTAAGGAGTTTAAGGAGCGGGTCACGTGTTTTTCTGACAGAAATGGGACACTTTGACAGATTAGATACTAGAATTTTAACTATACTGATTTATGTACCTTAATGAAAACTAATACCTTGTGTACCTAATACAGTGGATTTTGAAATCTCTGTGTATCATCAAATTTTACCATTCAGTTTATATGTAGGTGTGGTGCAAACCAAGCTCTTGTTATCATGAATCAATCATCATGCTCTACCCTAAAATGTAGTTAAAACATTTATTTATTGCATAGCCCCCTCAACAAAGCTCAGAGCTGTTGGGCTATGGCAGGGGTGGGCAACTCCAGGCATCGAGGGCCGGTGTCCCTGCAGGTTTTAGATGTGTCCTTGAACCGACACAGTTGATTTAAATGGCTAAATTAGCTCCTCAACATGTCCTGAAGTTCTCCAGAGGCCTGGTAACGAACTAAGCATGTGATTCAGGTGTGTTGACCCACGGTGAGATCTAAAACCTGCCAGGCCCTCGAGGCCTGGAATTGCCCACCCCTGGGCTATGGGCATGCATTCCCTTGGGGTATTTTGTGGTCTCACCCTAATAGCCTCAGTTGCTGTGGACATGCATTATCATTTCAGGCCTCCGTTTGCCCCCAGATGCTGACTATATAGAACCTGGAGTATTTGGAGGCCAGGTCAGCACAGTTTTTGTGGGTCACGTTAATATTTGTTGAACCAAATCTTCTCCCAGCTTCTGTCCCAACTTTGTCCACTTGCTTCTCTGGGGTACATGGGGAGTACATATTTCATTACAGACTAATAATAATCCTAGGTCAACAACGCACTACGTATAATTCGTTCATTTTGTCAAACTGTCATTTCTTAAGTTAATAATCATAATAATAATAAATACAATAAATGTAATCTGTAATAGTTTGTTAGCTATAAAACCTAGTGTCAGTAGATTGTGTCCTCCTGTTTGTTGAGGTCATTGTAATCGTAAAGTCTTTATAGACTTTGGACACGGTGACACAAACCTTAAATTGTACCATTTGAATACAGGGAGAAAGACTACCCCTTCATTCAAGATCTAATAACACCACAGCTGACAGTTCATTCCCTGCTTTGTCCAGATGAATGTCCTATACACACACACACACACACACACACACACACACACACACACACACACACACACACACACACACACACCAGCACAATTACCATCAGAAAGCTTCTGGCCAAGAGAAAGTCATAAAACACGTTTCACTTCTTAGGTTGCACACCAACACACACACACACATCTCGAGGACGATTCATCCACAGCCTCTCCTCACTGAATAACTCCAACTGGTCGATAGTATTGACCACTACCACACTACAATATAATGCATGTTTCTTAATTAAAATCTGGCTCAGCACTTCGGGCCCAATCTAATATGGTCACAACCTCAATGTGAACGTTGTGTGAGGTTGAGTGTGTGACGGTTTGGGTTATGATGTTAGTCACAAGGGACAAGGTTACTACAGTATAAGGGGCTAGAGAGCATCAGTACTGTGTACTGTGTGGGTCGGTGTGTGTATAAATGCACAACTTGTGATTAAAACCTGCAGTTGAAACTCTGCTGTTAAATCAATAATAGATTTGAGTCAGACTGAAGAACAATACCGCGGGTTCTTCAATGGACAGCTGGGTGGGAAAAAAGAACTCATAAAGCATTTGGAAATGTTTGGAAAATAAAAATGCAAATGGTCAGACTAGGCAGAGGAAGAAGCTGAATAAGAGCAGGAGGATTAGAATGAAAAGACAATGACAGGAAAAGGAAAGAAAAACAACGCGTGCATGAAAGAAAAATCAGGCGAGATAGGAGCGCAAGAGATAAAAACACAGAATAGAGGAACAGGGTGGATGATGGGATTTCCAATGCATTTTTAATCAAATGATAAAGAAAGTGGTGTTTCTTGTTTGTTTGCTAGAAATGAATTACACAAACATGAATGATAACACAATCTGTTTACCTCTCTGTCACACCCATGTCCTCTGATGTTCTGCACACAAAAAACTGTATTTGAAACTAAATTTACATCATGTTGCACCAAAAAATGAGTTTGGCATAAAAGCTTTTTACATAGCTTTAGCAATGCTTTATCTATAGCAACATTACAGAATAATAAAGACGACATCGCTTGAATATTATAAATGCTATATAGTGTTGAAAGTGCTGATTTTTCATACTTTTCCTAGAAGGGAAGAATGACTAGCCAATAAAGTTTCTTTAATTGATTTAACGTGTTAATGTTTCTGCTTTGATTAAATTTCTTTGATGATTTAAAAAGCCTCATGAGACAAATTATTGAGGACATCGCGCCAAAGGGTGTCTGCAGTCTTCAAGACACAGAGACCGATAAGACATCTCTCCAACCAGGAAGCTAGTCAGACAGCCAGATGGTGCAGACCTGTTTGCAGAGGTATGACAGTGTGAACGAGTTGTATCACCTTCCCCTCAAACAGTCTTATCATGCAGTGACAGCACCCAGCCGTCCTTTTAAAAACCACCTACGGCCAGTCTTTCCCTCTCCATCAGCCGCTGCTTTCTCTCCTTCTCTCTCATCCTTTTATCGACATCCTGCCTTCTGGTGTGTGGAGGTGTGATAGAAGTGGACATCAGTAGCGTCTGTATATTTTTGAGTTTGTTTTGGACTCTGAGGATAATTAAAAGTGTGCAGACATACACAAACGTGTGTGTAAAAGATCACTAGTATAGAATGGACCACCAAGTGCTGTATAGTGTGTCCTGCTTTTACATAGCCGACTGGCTAATCTGACAAGTATGTCCTGGCAAATCAAACAACATATAGAAACAAAATAAATAAAAAAAATACTCCACAAGACGATCACAAAGTTACAGTATAACACATAAGGTCAATGTTGGTCTCTTTAACCCCCATCTTCATTGTCCTATGACCTTAACAAGTTAGCAAATTTAACATAAACAGCAACATTTCCTTAAGACTGGAAAAAGGCTGATTTGCAGTTTTCATTCACTTCAGCAGCAACAATTTGAATTACTAATGCAGAGCAATTTCAGTCAACTGCAACTTCAACAGAAAATAACAGTGAAAAATGTATTTTGCTCCAGAAAGAAAAAGTAGATAGACTATGATTTTAGGAAAACCATCACAACTGCAATGAGTAAAATTTAAAATATAAATTTGTTTTTAAAAAAGGAAAATTTGTAATACATCAAAATTTCTCAAATGAGATGATAAAAAAAATGCCACATTTCTCATCTTTTTTCATTTAAAGCACGTCGTTACAAATTCCTTGCAGCTGTACTCAGACCTGTGTGTGTGTGTTATTGTTAAGCTGAGTGTTTATGGCAAGCAGACTAAAGTTTGCATGTTTTTGATGCTTGCATGTTTGCTTTCCTAAGCGTGCACATGTGTGCACTAACGCATTTTTGTACACCAAGTGTGTAAGTGTGTCCAGGTGTGTGATGCTAGCCCAGGGCCCCTCTCTCTCTCTTTCAGTTCTCGACTGGCTGGAGCCTCTCTGCTGCTCTGCTCTCATGGTTAATGCATGTGGAGAGAGAACTCTTGTCCCTCTAGCTTCTCCTCTTCTCTTTACTTCCCCAGAATAGAACTGATCCTCACCATACATGAAGGAAGATAACTCCCATTCCTTTCCCATTCCACACACAGCAAAGAAGAAATTACAAAAGCACAGAGTCAGAGAGAAGGAGTGAGCGATAAGCTGACAGAGAAAAGGCTGGGGAGATAGGGAGGAAAGGGAGACATATGAAAAGGTAAGGTGGGAAGAAAGAGTAAAATAAGTCTCAAGAGCAGAGACATGAATGCTTTTAGATTCCCTCATCCCTTCTTCTATCCATGTGGAACTGTGCATAATGGCAAAACAGGATATCAAATAACTGCAATGAGCAACACTGAAACTGCACGTACCGAGTCTCAGGAAGCAACCAGTTAACAATGGAGAGAACACTGCAGGGGACACATGGTTCGACTCTGTTGGTGCTAAGTGTTACAATAAACAGTGGTGGCAAGCCAGGGAAGGATCATGCCCCTACATGAATGGCTTCTACTTTTCAATCAGAGCCACAGCAAGAGAGCGAACTGAGGGGTGACAGTCTAAAGATCTTTTCAGCATATTCTGTCATTTAATTTTTAGAGCATGCTGTCATTGTTTGCTCATTGTTTAACAGCAATTTAATAATCATCCACCCATCCATCTGTGGTCTGGAACATATCCCAGCTGTCACAGGACGAGAGGCAGGGTACACCCTGGACAGGTTGCCAGTCTATTGCAGTGCTACGACTATCATTTATTCTTAAAAATAGCCTCGGAGAAAGCCATGATCCCTCTCTATGTGTTAGCTCTGCACAGACTGGCGACCTATCTGGGGCGTATCCTACCTACTGCCTGATGATAGTTGGGATAGGCTCCAGCCAGCACAATATCTCTGTAATAAAGAATGATACTGAACTAACAGCCATCTTTATGATCCAGGTTTCGTTTCCTGTTTTTCTTTCTCCGGTAGTTTCCACTGCCAAGCAGGCTTGGCTTCAACCAGTGCCAAGTTAAAGTGGCACAACAGACACAGACACACAAACATAGGGAAGCTATCACTGTGAGACTTCCGCTGGGCTATAATAGGAGATAAATCTGAACTGTCCTAAGAGTGACACACACACACACACAAACACACACACACAAACCATTTCCTGTAACTACTATCTGCTATTTAGAGGGAAATTTATTCAGCTACATCAAAGAGGGCTGCAGGTAGATTGGTGTTTACTGTAATGATTTCCCCTCACTGGAACCAAACACCCACAAACATAAAAACATGCCATTTGGCACTACATACACTAAGCAATGGGGCTGCACAATTAATCAGATTTTAATCTTGATCACGTTTTTGGCTTCTCACAATTAAATGAACATGATAGAGCGATAATGAAAATGTTAATTGTGCCAACACAATTCAAAGTAAAAGCAAATCCAGCACTCCCTAAATGACTCCCTCCAGATGGGCCAATCATGTTGCACCATGCAGTTTTAGGTTTCTTGGACAAGTCTGGATGAGTAAAACTTTAAAAGACAGATACACAAGAAAATTTAAATTGTCTGGCAGAGAAGAAGAACCTGTCCTTTGAAATGAATCACCATCCATTGTTTGGAAACACCTCTGCTTTAGTGCAACTGACATTAACCAAGAAACCATATGCAAAGAGTGCTGTAGGTCTGCACCACAAAGCAACTTGACTAACTTATTCAAATGTTTGAAAACACAGCGTAAACTGCAGTATAATTAATGCATGAAGGTCAAGAAAAACAATGCGGCGGTTGTAAACAGGAATTATCCAACATCAACTCAAAGAGCCACAACTCATGAGCGTATTCTTCCAGCTCACAAAGATGCATTGAAATCACCAATCAGTCGCCTTCAGTTTGGCCAAAATCCAATAAACACGTTGAATACGTAAGAACTCAGGGAAATGGTCAACATACTTGACAAAAGATATGTTAATGCAGGGCAAATAGAGAGGGATCTCACAGCTGTCGAGTCTCTTCAAGTTTCATTCACATCCATCGAGCAGGCACAATGAATGGAATCAAAGACTTTGCCTTTTGCTTCTAGGAGATGCACTCAGATCAGGTGAGGAAACACCTTATTTGTCAGCAAAGATGTTTTAATTAACAGGAATGCAGCACAGTGTGAATGTGAAAGAAGTTCCCTGTTGATTTAATTTTTTGTTAACTTTGGTCACATTTATTATTTATTTATTTGGGTTTTTTTTCTAAGTGTAGCACTGAATTGAGGCGAATGAGGATTGCGGATTTTATTTTGAAAAGTTAGTTTACATGAAAGTGCAATAAAAGCATGTCTCACTCAGATCTCAATATTGTTGCAAATAATTATAATATACATTTTGTCCATAATCATGCAGTCGTACTAAACATGTCACTCAAAATAAATAGTTGATATTAGTGGTGCAACGGATCACGGTTGATCCGTAATCCGAACCGATCCCACTCTACAGTTCGGGACGCACGTGATCCGAAGATTCGAAGTATGTGTATGGTGCGCGTGGTCAGTCTGTCAAGCGATAGTTATGGCCAGCGCTAGCAGTCCAGGTGGAGGAGCAGAGGAGTTTGCAGCATTTAAGCAGCCCTTTGTTCCCCAATCCGACCGGGCTAAAGCTATTACAAAAGCTACTGGGGTGTTTAGCTGCAGACGGGAGGCCGTATTCCCTTGTGCAAAACAAGGGGTTTATGATGAATGTGCTTGAGCCACGCTATGATATCCCGTTGCGCGTCCACTTCAGTGACAAGATCGTACCCAGGCATGTATGAGCAGGAAAAGTTTAAAGTTATGGCTGAACTGTCCCAGGCATCTTCTGTTGCCCAACTACAAATGGGTGGACCTCGAGGTCAACGGAAAGCTACGTGACCGTGACCGCTCATTATAAAACAGCAGAGTGGTAGATAAAAACCCCTGTACTGCCCTATACTGCACCTTAATTTGTTTTTATATAATTCTGTGGAATGAGTCTTGGGTTGAATGTTTTTAATAGGCAAAAAATACTTAAATAAGTTAATAAGTAAATGTTAAAATTTTTTCTTTTTTTCTTTTTTGCTGATCCGAAAATTGATCCGATCCATGACTTAAAACCGTGATCCGATCCGAACTGTGAGATTTTTTTGATCCGTTGCACCACTAGTTGATATGCAGTCCTACTTTCTATCACCCAGACATAAAAAAGCGAATACATCCAGTGCTGTGTGGGTTTTGGCTGAAATCTGACAGTAGACGACCAAATCTATGAATGCACTGATCCAGATACAGCTGCAGGAGTTGGCTTTGCTATTGAGTTTCTAATTGTTCCATTATGGGGGGTTGCAATTGGCCTTGCAGTGGACAGAAATCTGGTAAGCTTTTGAGTCAGTGTCAACACCTGCCCAAAGCTTTTCTGGTTAAAAAAAGAACACACAGGAAATTAGCAATACGCTGAAAAGCTTCAACATTAGTTGCCATAACATCATCTGAAGTTATTAAAAGCGCTGACATCAGAAGCTGAAATAGCGACTTTCTATCTTCAGACAGAGGTGCTGAGATCCCAGTGCATTTACAGCTTCATGTGTTGATTGAGAGTTTTATCACAAGTGAACCAAAAATAAAGGGGTTGTTGTCATGCTACCTCTTAGTCTATTCCTCAGATTGTTTTCACACTTAGGTTATTTATGTGATAATGTTCATTAGTCAGTGTATTGTAAAAAAAAATAGTTGTTTGTTTAGTATTTTCACTGCTTGAAGTTCAAACTGAAGAAATACCTGAATGAAGATACTGTATTGATTTACATTCTTAACATTAATTAAACTCTGTTATTTATGCACAGAGGACTATTATTATTTAAGTGAAAATACAACATTAAAAAAATATGTAAATTATACAAAATACACATTTACTTTAAATAAGATTAAGAAAAACAGAGCTGTGTCTGCTGATGTTTTGTTTTAATTTTTGCATTAGGACCCTGGCTTGGCACAAAAGATTCAGTGGCTAAACAAACAAGTGCCATCTTTGACTGTACTACATAAACAAAGATCATTCAGATATCAAGTACATTAAAAATAAGCTGCTGAAAATGCTTTTTTTCCTATGTGTATAAATCGTGTTTGTCTGGATTTGTGTTATTGTACTTAGTTGTATGTTTATGTTTCAGCATGCGTTCCCTGGTGTGCCTGTTCATGCTGTTGCCATCACACTCATTCCCAGCAGGTTCCTTCGCCTCAGTGTCTCAACATGTTCAAGGAGCTTCACACGTGGGAACACAAAGCACTGCCTGCTATCAAAGCATACACATCCTCAAACATGCATCATGGATACAATGACCTTTGCTGTGGGTAACCTGGTTTCCATGGTTGCCTGCCAAAGTGTGAAAAAAAACCCTGAGACCTCAGAGTACAGCTGAGGAAGATTAAAGATACACGGAAAAATTACAAAAAGAAGTGCAGGTTTTTATTCAAAGCAGGACAGTGTGCTTCTGTTTGACTAATTGGAAAGAGCAGCACAGTAACCAGTGCCGGGTTAGAGGTGGTATCCCCTCTGGGGACACTCACAGTCAGAAAGAGCCTGATGAAGATAAAACATGTCCTACAAAATATGTGAAGAATATGTGAACTCAGATCATCCTCTCAAGGAGGCCATTGTGATTCTGTCATACTGAAACATATTAAATAAACTTAATAGCAGGACATGAAATCATGTATTTATAACTGGTACTTTAATAGTCTAATTGTGAACTTTATAGATGAGCCCTCTGGTAGATACAGAGTAATGTCTTTTATGTTTAGGAAAAGATTTCTGGCAATTCTTATGATTAAATAAGAGCAGGCCGAACATTTCTATTGGTCTAAATGCACTGAGTTGATGCCATGTGATTGGATGATTAGATGTTTGAGTTAACGACCAACAGATCAGGTGTAACCAATGAAGTGGCCAGTGAGTGCATATTTAATTTAAAATAGTGCAGAGGTAACTTCTCAAATGTGGAAACTAAATGGAAAATAAAATTAATGAATAATTTTCGAATAATAGAAATTATTAGCAGTATAAACAAAGTGAGGCGTGGCACTCTGTGAGGGACTGTGTTACAAATAGTCAAAAAGAGTTCAAGAAAGAGAAAGAAAAGGGAAAAATCATATTAAATTTTATAAATATTATGCACATAATCATGCGTATGGTGTTACAGTGGTGGAAGCTTCTATTAAAGATTGCCAAAGTCAAAGTTTCAAATTTTGGAGGTAGACCAAAAAAGCTTTTTTTAGTTGAGAAGAAGAGTCTTTTGTACTCTGTATGTAAAAGTCTTTACAAGATATTTCATTCCTTTAGCATCTTTAGAAACCAAAACCATTTCCACTTCAATTGACATTTTAGCATATTTCCCTCACATACACCGTTTAACAGGGACAGCAGTAGAAATCATGTCCCAAAATAGCATCATGCTGCAGTGTTTTTGCTGTCCACTCTCCTACTTCCAGGGGTTAAAGTGGACAACAACACCTTCAATTACTAGATAATTACATTTGACAGGTAGATTAATATGAATACTGTTGAGTGAGGACACGTAGCCTGGAGTTGCTTCCAGCTCATGGTTATGCCAGTTATTTCTGAGTAATTTTTTTTCACCAACACTGCCTGCCACTCTGGGTTCCCCCACCTGCCAAGTCTGTTTGTAATGTAACCTCTACTTACTTCCAAAAAATGCTTGAGAGCTCGTATATGTATATTTGGATATGACAGTTATCATTGCCAATCAAAATGGGAAACTGAAAGGCAGTGCCCACAAGCACTTGGTTCTATTTGTAAAGGAAAAGAAAGTGTTGGAAGTTTTTTATATTTCTTTGTAGATCATGGCCAACGTGCTCCAGGCTAAAGAGACCAGAACCCATCTGGTTTGTGTCAGTTCACCATTCAAAAGCCAACATTCATAATGGCATTGATGCCACGTGGCACGGGCAACTTGTCACATCTTTGAAAGCATTAATGAAGCAATATTTGTTGACATGCACACAACATTTTTCGTCTTATGTTTGTTTGTTTGGTGCTGTCCTGCAAAAATGTTGTGCATGCATTGGTATGACATGAAAGAGTCTTATCAGACATTTTTTTAAAAATCTGGTATATTGTGACATGAAAAATATACTAACGGAGACCGAACTGTTGAGGAGCTTGAATTCTTTCCAAGTAAGCAATAGAGGAAAACACTTCAAGACAACAACTGATCTCTCACATGGGTGGTGTTTAAAGAGGTGACGCAAGCATGCCCTATCCCAAGTTTTTGAAACGTGGTACTGGGATCAAATTCAAAATTAGTTTATATTTTTCAAAAAACACTTTAACACATATTTTGTGTTGTGCTTGTGCTGTCTTTAAATGACCACATTCGATTTTAATTTAGATTTAAATGTCACAGAGCAACTTCTTGGGGAAGTTGGAGGGATATATTGCATACACATTTCTCTACTCAAGTAAATTTGTTTGTAGGCATGCTGTGTACTCTATGTACTTCCATGTGTGTGTGTGTGTGTGTATGCGCGTGCACATTTCCACTGAGCTGTCAGTGTTACTGGAGGCATTCAAATTGGATTTTTGCTGCTTGGCGGAGGTTTATGCAGACACTGGGGCTTTTGATTCAGTGCTCACTCACGGACAGCCATGCATGACAGACTGTTTCCTTAAGAGAGAAAGGAGGAGAGCGGCAAACAGAGGAGGGATACCAAAGATGTGTGGCGTGAGACAGTGAGAGGCCAGACAGTGAGCTAGAGGAGTAGATAAAATGTGGAAGGCATATTAGAAAGCAAGAAATGGGGGCCGAAGCCACCAAGAATGCAGGAGGAGGACAATGCCAAGTGATGGACAGAAAGAAAAAAATCTGCTACGTGATTAGTCAGAAAAGAGCGTAAATTATATTTTCAACACTTACTGAAAAATGCTTTACCCACATTTCAGGTGCTTGGAAAGGTGACTTTAAAAGAGGTGATTACTTTCAGTGCTTAAAATGAAACTTAATTGCATGTCTGAATTCATAAAATCATTTTTAAAAATCCTTCCTGGCAGTGATAATTATTTGTGACTTCTTTTTCACTCTACCATATGATTGCACTTAAGCCAGTGTCTGCAGCTCATTTAAGACTGCTGCTATTGAAAGGAAGCTTTCAGACAGCTTAAACTGGGGAAAGGAGCTTGCCGATAATGATTTCCTTAAACAACAAGCTCCTTTACAACAGCAATAAACTGGACGAGCTATAACGGAGCTATTGTGTGGATTTTTTTAATAGCAATTTAGTTAGCAACTTGTAATATGATCAACAGCATCGTGTGGAAAACACTCTCAAAATAAACTCAATATAAAGCTTTCATTTCTGTTGCAGCACACTTGTAAATATTTTGGAAAACATTGACACGGAACGATTTATGGCTGTTTGTGTTATGGTTACTGTAAAGGTAACGCTGTTGAATAAATCCACAGGTTAAAGACCTGCCAAATCAGACTTTAACTCTTTAACACAACATCTCTTTTTCTTTGGTATCTAATATTAATACAACGAACATATAGACATATAAAGATGCATACTTACATAGGGAAAGTAGTCTTCAAACATTGAAAGAAAAGACCCAACCGTGTAGTGATCAGCTGGCACCAGCCATCATATTTACATTAATTCAATGTTGTCTAAATTATTGCCATTATCAGCCTTCTGTGCTGATGAGAATATATCCTCTCATTTAGGTCATTCAGGTCGTGTCCATCATTACGGGGAAAACAACCTCTTTTTCCCCCTTTTTTGGTGGTTATGAATAACTCCTTCCATTCCTCTGGGGGGAAAGTGCCATTAGTGTGATAAATGCATTCTGTTATTACCGAAAAATGTGAGAGGTAATTACCAAAGTGTCATTCCTGTAACCTGTGTCATTAGCTTTCCTTTTTTTTGCGTGTTAGTAATGTCATCATCAGGATGGTTACCAGGATTAGAATAGCCACCAGTGTAGATATGCACATTACTGAGATGGGTGCAAGTACTCATCACACTGTGGGTTTGAGTTTGTCATGCGGCCTGGCTGGCATTTTATCTATTTATACTCTACTATTGAATAAGATTTAGACATTACATTTTGGTTTACTTGCAGAAAATTACTCAAACTCTAAAACATTATTAGAAAGCCTTGTTCCAAAGAAATAAAAGAAGAAATTCTCTAGGTCTAAAACTTTTCCTAATGCACCTACTGTAGTGACGTGAACTTAAGAAAGATATTATTACCTTTACAGCACGGTTTACCAACCAACTACCATCTTAAGAGCTTCCAATTACCTCTCACAGCCTTTGAATCTGTCAGTGAAAAACATTGCCACTGATCTTATTATATGACGCCAGGAATTTCCAAGATATGCGGTCACAATTTTGCCTCTATTTATGCAGTTTTTCCCATTTATCAAAAATTAAACTTTAAAGTGCTCCTATGTGGAGTGGGTGACTCAGGCTTTAAATTACTAATAATTACTATCAGATTAGATACGCATTTACAGCAGTATCAATACCAGTGGCACTGTGCCTCTTTAACCTGACACATAATGTTACTCAGTTCTACTACTACTAATTACCCAAAAGCAGCATTAGCTCTATGTTATAAATAGCACAGTTATTAAATATAAACACAGTTATTTGGACAGCATGGTGGAATGGTGGTTAGCACTGTTGCCTCACAGCAAGAAGGTCCTAAGTTCCTGAATTCCACCATCAGGGCAGGGTCTTTCTGTATGGAGTTTGCATGTTCTTCCCGTGTTTGCGTGGGTTCTCTCCGGGTAATCCAGCTTCCTCCCACAGTCCAAAGACATGAGGTTAGTGGGGACAGGTCAACTGGAAACTCTAAAGTGCCCGTAGATGTGAATGGTTGTCTGTGTTAGCCCTGTGACTGCGACCTGTCCAGGGTGTACCCTGCTTCTCACAGTCCCAGATTGGAGCAGGCTGCCTTACCAACTCTATTTGGTCAGCAATGAACTTAGGGTGCCAAGTCACCATAGGTGCAGGACTACCTGAGGCAACCTGAAAATCTTTTTTATATATATATATATATATATATATATATATAAAATAATGCCTTAGAATTTTTGTCATTTTTCCCCTGTCGAATCAAAAATGGTATCGAGTATTTTTCGGGTATTATGTTTAAAATTCTAGTATCATCTCAACCCTGCTGTCAGTTAGTTAGCTCACAGTGAAATGGGCTTAAATGTTACCATAATAACAGTGATGATTTCTCACTCCCCCAAGCAAGTTTGAAAATATATAAATTTACATCTGCAGCAGTGCAAACAGAGATATTTACTTCTTGAGACAAATGGCAGCAGCAGCTTGCATGACTGCTTTATTAAAGCAAGGTAGAATTAGTGTTTTATATGCCTCATACTAGAGATGGACCGATCCGATATTACGTATCGGTATCGGTCCGATACTGACCTAAATTACTGGATCGGATATCGGAGAAAAATAAAAAATGTAATCCGATCCATTAAATATCACGAAAGCACCTCGCAAAACTTGCAACACGCCGCAACTCACCTCAGAACGTTAGCACGTCGGAGCAGTATGCATCACGTGATAGAGCAGCTGTGGCATGCCGGACCTGTCGGTGGTCTGGATAGCATGTGGAGCTTCGCTAGCAACCTGGCATTTCATCTCCGACAAAGTTATCCCCGAGAGAAGTAAAGCAAGTGTGTAAGTCCATCTCTGAATGTTTGTAAAGCATTCCCACGTTAAGCTTAACAAGCGACTGCCTCTCGCTCTCCGGCTGCTACTTCAATCGTGAAACTGCTTAAATGATCAGCTGATCGGCTTTTCTGTCGCGAGTCCGTCTCTCTTGTTTGTTTTTGGCCCACTTTGCACCAGAAAGAGGAAACCAGCGGCTGAACAACAGCAGAACGTTTAAGCTTGATAAGCTGTTGTTAGAATTTATTTAATATTACTTTCTACTCGAGGATCTTTTTCTACGTAGCTGACGCTGGTAACTGTGCAGGGGCGGATCTAGCAAAGTTTAGCCAGGGGGGCCGATAGGGCATGAACAGGGAAAAGGGGGCACAAAGACATACTTTTCTTTCTTATTCTCATTTAAAATGTCGAGCTTTTAATAAATAATTATCTGACACCCAAAGTTTTAATTTGATGTAAAATGAATAGAAGTCAATTACTGTATATAGTGACTATTAAGTCTAATATATACCCTAGTAAGCTATAGTACTTTTTACTTTGGGAAGGTACCATCTGTGCAGTCTGCAATTTTGTTGAAGAAAGATGTTGAATCTATTTAATATTTCTTGAAAAATAATTGATTTCTGTGCATTTTTTTTCACACTGCATCAAATTAAGGTTGATTACGTCGATTAAGCATCATGAGGTGGCGCGTGAGGGGTGGTTCCTTATTTTTTATTTATTTATTTTTGTTGTTGCTGGGAGTTGGAACCCTATTAGTTAGGTTGCTTAATATTTATGCTAAGTACTCTTTAAAATACCAGAATAGGGAGGATGGTGTAGGTCTAAGTTTATTAGATTGATCAGTATTGCTGAACTATGAAATATTTTTTTTTGCATACAGGTATAACAGAATAGCTTTAGTGTAGTTGTTGTTTTAAACTTGAGTATGAACTTGCAGACTTGCAAAATGCAGCAAGATATTTTAAAAAACAGTTTTGTTGATTAAAAAACACTATATCGGATTCATATCGGTATCGGCAGATATCCAAATTTATGATATCGGTATCGGTATCGGACATAAAAAAGTGGTATCGTGCCATCTCTACCTCATACTGTACGAGGAATGTTTTGTTATTGCATACAGGATGGTACCCATGTAATGGAGTGCCGTAATTAATCATATCTAGTCTTATTTCCCCTGATTACCCCTGAAACTGACTCATAACACTGCTGTGGTGCCAGGGCTCGAACTTGAGACTGGAATAATTTGGTCGAGGAAATGTTTTCTTTCAGGCCTTTCAATGACTTTTAATACGTGGTAAATGTTCAAAATGGTCTGTTTTAACCAAAAACATGATACAAAAATTCAACTGAAGTACTCTGTTTGTCAAAGTTTTATCAAAACTGCAGAAAGTTGGTGACCTCTGTGCACCATGCGCCTCAACATCTGCTCTGCTCTGCTCTTCTCTTTGTTCCTTTGGTTCCCAATATATTTCATTGAGGAAATTTCACAGCTGGACTTGTTGCACAGGTGATATCCTATCACGGTACTGCACTGGAATTCACTGAGCTCCTGAGAGCGAACCATTCTTTCACAAATGTTCGTAGAAGCAGTCTGCATGCCTAGGTGCTTGATTTTATACACCTGTGACCATGCAAGTGATAGAGTCAACTGAATTCAATGATTTGGATGTGCAAGTCAATACTTTTGGCATTTTTATTATATGTTATGGATTACCAAATACAATGGAGGCACAAGCACACACATAGAAAAACGTGTGAAGGGCAGGTGCTTTGATTTGAGAGGACAGGAGAGAGAAGCACAGTCTACAGATTTCACCAAAAGAAGCGAATTAATCCAAAACACACACACACACACACACACACACACACACACACACACTTCTATTAGCAGCCCTACATGCACGCTGAGTCTAAAATTAGCACTCAATCTGTTGAACAACAAACAGGCTACAGGGAGGAAGACATGCTGCCAAATGTTTAGCCGAAAGAAAAGACAGGGACAGGTGCAGGTAGACAAGACTTAGTCAGTATTAACAACAGTGCTTATAAGACATAAAACTTTAACACATGTTTTAGTTATACTCATTATGTAATACTGATAAATAAGAAGAAGAATTATAATATTTGCACATTTAAACAAAATAGACTGGTGTGAACTCTTGTTATGGATCAAATTCGGATGCTTTTTTTACTGATATGTTAATGTTCATGCAGAAAAGGTTTAAAAATGCATGATAGTTTGTTTCACCTTTTTCTGTTGTTATTTTGCTTTTTTTGGCATTAGCTGCAAATCTCTGTTTACTGCTATCTTGGCAAAGTATTTTAGCCCTAAAGGTAACTTCCTGTAATGAAACAGCTGCATGAATACTGTAAATGTACAACAATTTCATAGTATCACAAATGAATTAATGACAGTTTTTGCTGTCAAAGCATTTTTTGTTTGTATTTTTCAATGAAAGATGTAACAAGTGAACACAATTTAAGAAAGATGTAAAACACATTACTGTAATACTCCACCTAATTAAAAAAAATGAAAAAGATTTTCTATTCCTTCTTCTCAAGGCACTCAGATAAAGGCCTCAATGCTTTTAATTCTATTTTGAATAATGGAATTCTCTGAGTCTTGTCATATATCACATAGAATAATAAAATGGAGTCAGCGCATCAGTTTGCATGACTACATCTGGCACAGTGTATTTTCCAGCAGATGAATGTCATTTGGAATAAAATAATGCAATTTAGCTGAGAACGATACAAAAGATAAGGATCATTAAAAGTGAAAATATTTTATAAGATTTCAGGAAATTGGTCATTTCACTTTTCCCACAGATTTTTCAATAAAATAAAGAAAAAAACAAAGAAAAAAAGAGAAAGAAATCTGTCAATAACATCTACAAAGTGGTAAAGTAAAAAATTAACAGCTTTGGGCTCCATGAATGAGAAACACTTGGAATAATTTTGAAGTCTCCTTTTCCTTGTTATAGTCCATAACATGATTTGGAAATGTCCATCAAAAAGTCTCATCAAATATTAACAACATTACATCTACATAATGAAATTTTAAATAAGACAGTAAACAACAATCATAAAACAGTGTGTCAGAGTCTAACCATGTTAGTGAGAATACTAGCAGCTGGTTTCTTCAATAAACATGCCACCATCAAAGACCCAGAATAGATGCACGGGTGGACGAGGTTTAACCTCCTAAGACCTGAACTCTTTCATGCGTGCCTTTTTAGTTTCTCTTTGCTATTTGGGCTGATTGGGACCTGATGAATGTAAAAACAAAGAATTACCTGATTTTTGTTTCTGAAAAAAATGAGATCCATATATGAGGACATTTGTTTTAAATTTTAAATTTCGATAGAACAGTGGCAGTATATTGTCCTCGTAAGTGGATATCAGGCCCTTGTAGAGCAAAATTTAGTATTTTGGTCTATATAACCCAAAATGTAATGTCCACATATGTGGACACCAGGTCCTAGGAGATTAATGATGCTGTGTATTGAAGTTCTAGGATATTGCCCTATTAGCAAATTTTCAGTTGTTGTTTGTGTGTGTCTTCCCTCAGTTTACTATACCTAGCAAGATTTTCTGTGTTAGGCAAGTGACAAAGCTATCATGTAGTTAGGCAGACTGAAAAAGCTTTATAATTGTACTGACTAACAAAGGTATAGTTGGCAACTTGTTTTCATGTTAAAAAGTATAATATTTGTCGTCTTCTGAAAAAAAAGTTTACACTTTGCAGGTTTTGCCTCAAGTACTTTATTGGAACTAGCCTGCCATACCACCTCAGAAGGTGTAATCAAAGAGCTACACTTTATAATAATAATAATAATAATGAATTGGATTTATATAGCGCTTTTCAAGGCACCCAAAGCGCTTTACAATGCCACTATTCATTCACACACTGGTGGAGGCAAGCTACGGTTGTAGCCACAGCTGCCCTGGGGCAGACTGACAGAAGCGAGGCTGCCATATCGCGCCATCGGCCCCTCTGGCCAACACCAGCAGGCAGTATGGTAAAGTATCTTGCCCAAGGACACAACAACCAGGAGAATCGAACTGGCGACCTTCCGGTTACAGATGTGCTTCCCAACCCCCTGAGCCATGTAAAGTTAATAATAATATAATATTTAGTATAACTAAGTTAAACTGTATGATGCAGTGTGCGGAAGAAGATAGACTAATTGCATGAATTCTAATGTTCAGTTTTTAAAGTAAAGCTATGGAAATATTACCCGTGTTACCTAAGTAACCTATTTCTTTCCAAGGTTTCAAATGGCTGTTTAACAAGAGACTATATAACGTACATCAACCAATGGAATTCTTTCTTATTCCAGAGCAGGTTTCCGATTTTTGTTTACTTAAACTGCAATAGATCAAGAATTACAGACAAAGTTCTACGATATTTGGTCTATACAACCCAAAATATGATGTCCACATATTAAGACCATCTGCAGTGGTTGGTTTACAGACAAACCAACAGGGCTGAGCTGCTGAAGGAAGGCTGTCAATTTTTTGTGTTTGTTTTTATCCCTTTTCTTTTAAGACTTCTGCTTACTGCAACATTAAAAGCCAAATTTGACTGTTTTTTCAGTCTAATCGTCAGAACATCTGGAAAGGTAACAACCCGCAACACATTAGCAAATAATCTTTATGGATTCAGATGTGAACCAACACAGCAAGGCTTTTTAGCATATTTCCCCAGGTGTACTTTTTTTCAAGGAATGACTAACTCACATAAATGAGCTGCAAATACATGTTGTGTGGGTGTTTCACTATCCCCCATCTATATTCATAAGAGCTGCAACACTCGGGGTTTATCCTTTTAATGTGCTAAACTGACAACTCCAGTACACACCGCACAGCACACACAAAACATCAAATGAGCAGGAGTTCATCTGGTTCATTCCTAGATGCTATTTATCCATTTTAAAACAAAAAATGCCACCTGTAATTTTGCTGCAGGCATATCGGAAACACAGATGGTGATGACTGTAATATATTGGGTGTGCTGGGAGTGCTGTTAATTTCCAGCTTGTTCTGAGTACTCCTCCTGCCACCAGAGGGCAGACATGTGTTGTAATTGTGGAGTGATTTGAAATTTAAAAAGCCATTATTTCTTGAGCTCCCATTTGTTTTTTCTGGCAGTTACGATACCATACATGGTGACAGATGTCTGTCAAGAACAGATTTAGCAAGTGCAGTTCAACAGCCATATTCGTCTTTCACGTGCCGCAGTCACAGCTATCTGCTAAGCAGAGAGCAGGTTGGCTAAGTATGTGGATTGATGAGGAAGGCAGAGAAATCTACAAGAGTCTGAACTGGGCGGACAGGAAGAAAGAGGACCTCACTAAGATACTGAATAGGTTTGCCAGCTACATAAAACCAAGGAAAACTAAGCTAATTGCTTGTCATTGCTTCAACAGGCAAGGCCAAGTGAAAGTTTTGACCGCTTTGAATAGGATTAGGGTTGCTTTTAGCGGACTGTGAGTATACTGACTCAGATGACAGGGTAGTCAACGCCAAAATTGTGGGACTTAGTGGAAAAAGAGTGTAACAAAGACTACTTGATAGAGGTGAGGATCTGACACTTCCTATATGAATTGTTTCAGAGACAAATGCCAGTGCAAAAGGAGTTGTACATCCTGTATCAGACAGCCTGCAGCACTGAAAGAGAAAATTGTGCAGAAACTACATGAGATGGAAAGAAATCGCCACATTGCTAAAGTTGAACAATCCATGAAATGGGTCAGCTCCATGGTAGCAGTCACCTGAGGAGGCAAAGTAAGGATTTGTTTTGATCCTAGTATTCTGAGTAAAGTCCTCAAAAGAGAGCATTACCCCATGCACGCTATTGAGGAGGTTGTATCTGTCGTGCCAGGTGCACAAATATTCTCAGTCCTGGATGCAAACTCTGGATTTCTGTAGCTAGAACTGGATGAAGAGTCTTCATTCCTCACAACCTTCAACACTCCTGTTGACAGGTACCGATGGCTCAGACTGCTGTTTCATTCGCAAGACTCAAGTGCCATATGTTGGACTCATTGCAGATGGTCTTAAGCCAGACCCAGCTAAAGTTGAGGCATTATTTGCATGGCTTCACCCTCTGATAAAAAAGGTCTAAGGTGTTTTCTGGGGTTTGTCACATATTTCACCAAGGTTAAGGGAGTGAGGAAGATGCATCCCTGTGACATTTACTGAAAAGCAACATGGAGTTTGCTTGGCAGCCAAATCATCAGAAAGACTCTGATAAGTTGAGGAGATAATTTAACCATTTAAATAAGCTGTGTTGGGTCAAGATAACACATCACACATCAAAACCTGCAGGATTCTGGCCCTTGAGGCCTGGAGTTCCCCACAACTGGTCTAGGTTTCTAACAGATGCAGAAACGAGCTATGCACAAATAGAAAAGGAAATGCTGTATATCGTCCACGTTTGCACCAAGTTTCATCATTACATCTTTGGTAAACAGGTCACAGTTTTCAATGACCAAAAACCAATTCAAGACATTTTCAATGAAGGAAAGTGAGCAGCAAGCATACACAGAGAAAGAACTGCAAGTTTTGCCTGAGGAAAGCGGGGAGGATCATCAAAGACTCCAGTCACCCGAGACTGTTCAGACTACTTCTGTCAGGCAGGAGGTACTGCAGTATCCAGTCCCGAACCAGCAGACTGAGGGACAGCTTTTTCCATCAGGCCACCAGACTGCTGAAAACTGACTACACTTCATAGACACTTCTAGTGTTGGGAAGGTTACTTTTAAAATGTATTCCACTACAGATTACAGAATACATGCCCCAAACTCAATGAGAGTAACGTATTCTGAATACTTTGGATTACTTAATATATTATCATGCCTTTTACATCTACATGAATGTACTATTGCTGTGTGATTTATTACTATTACTGAGGGTTACTCGCCATACCAATACCAACTAGATTTTTAAATCTTAATATAAAATGAGTAACTGGGCTCGTCAGGCACTCTTTTTAGCTGCAGTGGTTATTATTATATTTACATGCTTCCATCTCCCGTTTCTGCTTGTACTTTTTGACTGTCCTTTTTCTCTCTCCCTCGTGCTCACAGACACATAACGAGTATGGCAGTCCATTCTCCCTGCAGCATGGACTACACTGCCCATGAAGCTACATTCTTTAGGGTGATGCCCGTAACACTCTGCCTATTGCCTTTATGTTAAATAATTTTTTGAATAATAATTTTTAAAAGTATTACTTCACGACATTATGTGGGCCGCAAGTAGGGGTGACATGGGCCGCGAGATTGAAAAACACGCATTAGAGCCTCTTATTGCGTGTTTTGTTTGTGATTCCACCGGTGTGGAATTACCAAAAATAGAGAGGGCATAGCCTAACATATGAAACAAAAGGGGTTACATGAATAGGATGAGGGACCTATGGATTCTTCGATACCCAACATCCACAATGACGGCGAAACAACTAGTAGCTCAGTGTTCCAACATTCGAAAGAAGGGACTGCTCTCACAGCTAGAGATTGACGAGGTACAACATAAATGCTACGGCAAGGGGCAGCCAGGACGCCAGGTCAGGGGGGAGAATTTGCACCCGAAATTGGGTACAAAGCCCCAAGTACGATAGGAGAAGGATCGTTGAGTGCGAGAGAAACTGACCTGAAAGATAGGATCATGGCCAAGCTTGAAACCTGGATCCCCCGTAGCCGGTTACCAAGATTACGTGAAGTACCCTCAGAAGGTCTGCTCGATGATGTTAATGCAGCACTATGAATGATACCTACAGCCATGATTACCGACACTAACAAGCTGATCTACAATACGGCAGCAGTGATCAGTGAGATGCTTGGCTACAAGTTGAACAGCCACAAGGAGCAGTACCCTCCATGGAGAAGGAGGCTAGAGGGCAAGATCAAAGTAGCACGGAAGGAGGTTAGCCAACTAACGGAGTTGCAGAAAGGTGCGACAAAGAAGGTGCATAAGAAATACAGCAAGCTGTCCATACCTGAGGCCTTGGAAACTGCCAAGCAAAGACTCACAGCCTTGGCCAGCTGCTTGAGGAGGTACACCAGAGAGATAGAAGGCAGGAGAATAAACCAGCTGTTCTCCACAGAACCAGCAAAGGTGTACTCTCAGTGGCAAGGGAACAATAAGAGAACAGCACCACCAAGGCTGGAGATGGAGCAATATTGGAAGAGCATATGGGAGAAGGACGCAACCCATAACGGCAATGCTCAGTGGCTAGTGGATCTGAGGGCAGACCATAGCAACCTCCCCAAACAGGGTCCAGTAACCATCACGGTGGCGGACATCCAAGCAAGGGTCTCTAGTATGAAGAGTTGGACAGCACCAGGCCCCGACATGGTTCACGCCTACTGGCTGAAGAAGCTGACTGCACTCCACGAACGTCTGGCAGCACAAATGAACCAGCTGCTAGTTGACGAGAGACACCCGGAATGGCTAACCGAAGGTCGGACGGTCCTGATCCCCAAGTACCCCAAGAAGGGACCGGTCCCATCCAACTACCGACCAATAACCTGCCTCAGTACTACATGGAAGCTCCTGTCAGGCATCATATCGGCTAAGATAAACAGGCACATGGGTCAATACATGAGCGGGGCACAGAAAGGGATTGGCAAGAATACCAGAGGCGCAAAACACCAGCTACTGGTAGACAGAACAGTCAGCCGAGACTGCAAGACCAGGCTGACCAACCTGTGCGCTACCTGGATTGATTATAAGAAGGCCTATGACTCAGTGCCCCACAGCTGGATACTGGAATGCCTAGAATTGTACAAGACCAACAGGACCCTAAGAGCCTTCATCAGGAACTCAATGGGGATGTGGCGTACAACACTAGAGGCCAACTCCAAGCCCATAGCACAAGTCACCATCAAGTGCGGGATCTACCAAGGAGATGCTCTGTCCCCACTGCTGTTCTGCATAGGCCTGAACCCCCTCAGTGAGATCATTAACAAGACTGGCTACGGATACCGACTACGGAACGGAGCAGTTGTCAGCCACCTCCTGTACATGGATGACATCAAGCTGTATGCCAAGAGTGAACGAGACATTGATTCACTGATCCACACTACCAGGATATACAGCAATGACATTGGGATGTTATTGGAGAAGTGTAGTCGGATGATAACAAAGAGAGGGAAGGTAGTCAGAACTGAGGGGATCGAGCTACCAGAAGGCAACATTGATGAGACAATGAACATCCAAGAATACATTGGGAAGATGGCCCCAACTGACCGAGTGCTCAGTGAATACCTCAGGCAGCAGAAACCCAAGAAAGAGGAGAGAGAGACGAGGAAACATCATGGAAGGACAGGCCCCTGCACGATATGTACCACCGGCAGATAGAGGAGGTGGCTGATATCCAGAAATCCTACCAGTGGCTGGTCAAAGCTGGACTGAAAGACAGCACAGAGGCACTAATCATGGCAGCACAAGAACAAGCTCTGAGTACAAGATCCATAGAGGCTGGGGTCTATCACACCAGGCAAGACCCCAGGTGCAGGCTGTGTAAAGATGCCCCTGAGACAATCCAGCACAAAACAGCAGGGTGCAAGATGCTAGCAGGCAGGGCATACATGGAACGCCATAACCAAGTGGCCGGCATAGTATACAGAAACATCTGTGCCGAATATGGCCTGAAAGTTCCGAAGTCAAAATGGGATACGCCCCCAAGGGTGGTGGAGAATGACCGAGCTGGTGGTGAAAAAAAATGGTGGTGGCTAACCAACCGGACATAGTGGTGGTAGACAAACAGAAGAAGACGGGCGTAGTGATCGATGTAGCAGTTCCGAATGACAGCAACATCAGAAAGAAGGAACACGAGAAACTGGAGAAATACCAAGGGCTCAGAGTAGAGCTCGAGAGGATGTGGAGGGTGAAGGTAACGGTGGTCCCCGTGGTAATCGGAGCACTAGGTGCGGTGACTCCCAAGCTAGGCGAGTGGCTCCAGCAGATCCCGGGAACAACATTGGAGATCTCTGTCCAGAAGAGCGCAGTCCCGGGATCAGCTAAGATACTGCGCAGGACCCTCAAGCTCCCAGGCCTCTGGTAGAGGACCCGAGCTTGAAGGATAAACCGCCCGCAGGGGCGTGCTGGGTGTTTTTTTGATTTTTTTTATATATACACATATATATCTGGTATGCATATTTAGTAATCTGCATACATTCTTTTTATTGTACATGTATTCATACCATTCCTTGCATATTTATCATTCCATCCATCCATCCATCCATCTTCATCCGCTTTATCTTAGGCTGCTGCCCCGCAGCTTAATAAGCAAAGAGGCCCAGACCTCCCTCTCCCCAGCCACCTCCTCCAGCTTATCCGGGGGAACACCAAGGCGTTCCTAGGCCAGCCGAGAGATATAATCTCTCCAGCGTGTCCTGGGTCTGCCCCGGGGCCTCCTCCCGGTGGGACATGCCTGGAACACCTCACCCAGGAGGCACCCAGGGGGCATCCTTGTCAGATGCCCGAACCACCTCAGCTGGCTTCTTTCAATGTGGAGCAGCAGCTGCTCTACTCTGAGCCCCTCCCGGATGGCCGAACTTCTCACCCTATCTCTAAGGGAGAGGCCAGCCACCCTTCGGAGGAAGCTCATTTCTGCCGCTTGTATCCGCGATCTCGTTCTTTCAGTCACTACCCACAGCTCGTGGCCATAGGTGAGGGTAGGGACGTAGATCGACCGGTAAATTGAGAGCTTCGCTTTTACACTCAGCTTCCTCTTCACCACGACGGACCGGTGCAGCATCCGCATTACTGCAGCTGCAGCCCCAATCCGTCTGTCGATCTCCGGCTCCCTTCTCCCATCACTCGCGAACAAGACCCCGAGATACTTGAACTCCTCCACTTGGGGCAGGAACTCATCCCCGACCCGGAGTGGGCACTCCACCCTTTTCCGGCTGAGAACCATGGCCTCAGATTTGGAGGTGCTGATTCTCATTCCCGCTGCTTCACACTCGGCTGCGAACCGTTCCAGTGCGAGCTGGAGGCCCTCACCCGATGAAGCCAACAGAACCACATCATCCGCAAAAATCAGAGATGAGATTCTGAGGCCACCAAAGCGAAAGCCCTCTGCCACTTGGCTGCGCCTAGAAGCAATGGGCCAGAAACCCCATACTCCCGCAACACCTCCCACAGGACACCCCGAGGGACACGGTCGAATGCCTTCTCCAAGTCCACAAAACACATGTAGACTGGTTGGGCAAACTCCCATGCACCCTCAAGTATCCTCGAGAGGATAAAGAGCTGGTCCAGTGTTCCGCGACCAGGACGAAAAACGCATTGTTCCTCCTGTATCCGAGGTTCGACTAGCGGACGAACTCTCCTTTCCAGCACCCTGGCATAGACTTTCCCAGGGAGGCTGAGGAGTGTGATCCCCCTGTAGTTGGAACACACCCTCCGGCCCCCTTTCTTAAAGATGGGGACCAACACCCCGGTCTGTTAGTCCACAGGTACTGCCCCTGATCTCCACGCAACATTGCTGAGGCGTGTCAACCAGGACAGCCCTACAACGTCCAGAGCCTTCAGGAACTCGGGACGGACCTCATCAACACCAGGGGCTCTGCCACCAAGGAATAGTTTAACTGCCTCAGTGACCTCGCCCCCGGAAATTGGCGGGTCATTCCCCTATTTATCATTCCATATTTTTATATATATATATATATATATATATCTTATATTTTGTACACCACTATTGCTTGTGAAGCTTGCACACAAGAACTTCCCTCACATGTGCTGTACCAGTGTACCAGTAATGCGATGTGACAATAAAAGTGATTTGATTTGATGAGTATTCTTAGTTTTGTATTTTCTTTTTTGTTTATTTTTAAGGGTTTGTGGTTAAAGTCTTATAGTTTTGATTGTCTTTTTTCTGTGTATTCTTTGTCTGTTTCCCCAGTCATGTCTCTGTTTATTCTCCCTTTGTGTTTGTCAAGTCTGTATGTCTCAGCCTTAATGGTAGCATCCTGTTTTATTTTGATAGTTTCTTGTCCCGCTTGTATTCAGTTTTGCTTCCCCTGTCTGACTAAGTTCACTTGTGCCTTCTTTTGCCCAGCTGTTTTGCATCTTCCTAGTTACCTCGTGTGCGTATTAAAGTCCTCAGTTTCCCTCTGGTCTTCATCATGTCATTGTTGTACTCCTCGATGTTGTGTACTCACCTTGTGTTTTCGTTAAACTTGCTGGTGCTAGCTAATAAAGCTGCACTTTGAGTTTACTTTAGTCTGAGGGTTCCTGCATTTTGGGTATGCTTTCCACCTACCACACAGCACGCCTTGACAATATTTTCTGTTACTGAAGCGTGCAGAGGACTTAAGCCGTGAATTGATTACACACTGGATTATGAATTCAAATTATTTTCTTGTAAATCAGTAAACAGTCAGTTTAATTTTCACCATTCAAATTTTTTCTGTTGGAGTTTTTTTGGTAACTCATTGAAGTGTTATTGAGTATTCATAATCAGCCACTTTGCACGTACAGTGAGTGAAAGCATTGGGTAAACTGAATCCGACCAAATTAAATCAAGCTATCAGAACTGAATGGACTCCTATTGATAAGAGAGTTAGAACAACTAAAAGAAACTTTGATTAACATGAAAGGTTAATCGAATTAAGAAATTAAGACATATATGTATGTAGACTTACTGGTCATTTAATCTAGCTAATTTTAACTGATGCCCAATGCCGGTAAACTATCGTGTCCTAAATGTCATGCAGCTACAGTATCTGCAACTAGATGGTGAATCACTGTTGAGAAACCCCATAAATCTGTGAATCTTGGCCTATCCTTTTGTTACCACTATTAGTACAAGGTCACGGATACAAGCAGCGGAAATGAGTTTTCTCTGAAAGGTGGATGGGCTGTTCCTTAGCGATAGGGTGATGAGATTATTCATTTGGGAGGGGTTCAGCGTAGAGCCGCTACTCTTCCACATCGAAAGGATACGGCTAACTCCATCATCTCCTGGGTAAAGTCTTCAGACCAGGCATGTGTTAGCAGCCAGAGGCCACAACATAGACCCGGGTATGCTGGAGCGATTACATCTGTCAGCTGTCCTGGGAAACACTCGACATTTCCCCGGATAAGCTGGGGGAAGTGGCAAGAGGAAAGTTTGGGTTTCCCTGCTGCCACCACGACCTGACTGACAGATAAGCGGAAGAAAATAGCTCGATGTTTTCTTGATTTGTTATGGTAAAATGGCCTGTATTTGTATAGCGCTTTACTAGTCCCTAAGGACCCCAAAGCGCTTTACACAACCAGTCATCCACCCATTCACACACACATTCACACACTAATGTGTTATGTTAGATTTTACCTTGTTCAAGTGGTTGTCATGAATTTTCAACAATCTGCATCATTAATAATGCACAGCAAGTCGCGATTTATTCATCTTCCAGATGTTCTCATATTTTAGAAATACATGAACATATATTACATTTATATTTTTTCATATCATATATATAAGTATTTTTCTTCTTCGCTGTCTGGATCATAACATGTAATGTTGATAATGCACAATGCAAGGTGACGCACAGTTAATCAACATGATTCGTTATCGAAGAATGTCATAAATGGCTTAAAACGCCTTTCTTATCAGTTTTTGACATTTTCCATTAAACGGTTTTGACATTTAACTAAATATTTTAGTGTTTCTTAGTTTTAGACTAGTCAATTAGTCTACTTTTTTCCCCTCATTTAGTTGAGTAAGAATTTAGTCGCTTTCCTAGTGTGCAGATGGGTAGGTAATTATTACACTAATGCAAAAGTGCTATACCATTTGCAAAAGAAATACAGCCCGCTGACATGACAATATAATCCACAGTTTGTATATTCAGTGTATGATTCCAAATGACTCATCATTGTGCACAAATGCCAATTAATGGCATGAAAGCCAAGTTTCATAAATGCCACCTTCTTGAATTAGATACATCGATCATAATCTCTCTCTCATCCTGCTCTTTGGCTGGATAATTGATGTCTCTCTCCTGGTTTGGTGTTCTCAGTGTGAGATCAGATATGCAACTTGGAGTTCTCTATAAGACGACTCGCTCAGTTAAAGTACTTTTCTGCATTTTTTTGAATAAAACAATTTGGTTAAGCCTCAACATACAGGTGTAAAGAATTAAAACTTTGAGCGAGAAAATGTCTTGTGCCTTTTTGTGCCATTTATTTTTCCTGTCTTCTCCTTTTCCTATTAAAATATAATTAATCATAAAATATAAAAAACACGCCTTTATTAATTGTATTCTAGCTTTCATGTGGTATTTTCTGTTCGTAAATACCCATAATAAAACATAGCTGATTCCTAATATAGCTAAAATAATCTCTTTCCTTGCCTGGCTGCATCTGTTTAATGTTAAATTATGCAAATCAAATCAGAACATAGCACAGCAGATATGGAGCATAGCCCTGCTTGTCGGATTACTAGGGTACATGGTACACTGATTAGAAGTGATATTAGTGGATAATGTTTAGATTAGGTATTAATCTATATCTGCAGACATAACATGGCTGGATCCCTTCACACACAGAAGTAAAGGAAGAGTTGTTTTTTTTTGTATGAGTCTAGATATCTCAGTGGAAGCAGAAAACCTTCAGTGTGTATTTTTTTTTTCCTAAAAGGGTGGGAAAGAAATGTGTGGATTTCAATATAATAAACCCAAAAAATATTTAAGGAGTGACAGACAGTCGTCAGTGTTCGCTTTGTGCATTATTGGATGTTATGGAGCATATTTGTTTAATTATGGCATTTAAATGTTTTATTTTTTTATGCTTATGCTTACTAATCTCATGCTGTTGTTAGTAAATAAGTCATATTAATATTGTAATTTCCTTTGCATTAATAAGGTTTGCAGGACAGAACTGTGGGACCATTGACTTGCAGGGACATTGAAAACAGTGAGAATGTTAACAGGAGAAGAGAGCTGATCCATAATTCATACAAACCCAAACAACAGCAGGACCAGAGAATTAATCGGTACAAGATGGAGGGTTTGTGACTCAAATGCAGCAAACAGATGCAACATGTTTTCCCTCCATCTCTACCATTCTACAGATATATAGAAGATAATAAAGGGCTTCTTCACCTAAGTATATTGAGTTTTATGCTGTTGAGTTATATTTTCTCTACAGCAAATCTCTGTTGGTTACTTCAACTGATTAACATCACAATTTATTGCACAGGTTTAATGCATGAAGGATGTACGTGTGTGTGTGTGTGTGTGTGTGTGTGTGTGTGTGTGTGTGTGTGTGTGTGTGTGTGTGTGTGTGTGTGTGTGCGCGTTTTCCATAAAGGGCTGTTTGAGGTTAAAGTTAGGGTGAGTGCCAACATCAGTGAGTGTCCACAGACAGTATGCGTGTGACAGTCTGTCTATGTAGTGTTGTTGTATGTGTGAAGCTATGTGAGTGTATACATGTGTATTTTGTGTTTTTTTAATATATAACAAGTCTGTGGCTTATCAATCTCTGCCTTTCCCCACTTCATTAGCTTCATTAGCACAATCCACTGTTATCAACATGTACTACTCACTCTCTCTTTCCACCAATTGACCTTAGAACTGAAGAAGCTTCTCGGATGAGAGGTGAAACGTCTTCAAGCAACTTAAAGAAGTCCAGACGCTTTTCTTTGCAAGCTCCTTTGACCACTCTCTCTTTCCTTCACATACACACACTGGACCGCAAGTAGAGGATCTGCAAATCTGATCTAAGTTTCGTACAAAAAATGATCACATACGAGCCTGACAGAAGTTGCTATCCTACAAATAGAGTAGGAGAGCTCAAAAAACACACAACAGCGGTAAAACCTTGACAGGCTATGCTGATAATTACTTAACATTAACACTGTATCCTTCACAGGAAGCTGACACCCTGCATATAAGCTCTAAAATCATCTTTGTTCTGACTATGTATTATGCAACCACCAGCTCCAGGCTAACACATTTTAAAGGATGTGTTTTGTGACGTAAAAGTATGACGACACAGCAAGTGTTAGTGATAATGAACAGGATTCCACATTTACTAAGCTGTATTAGTTTCCTTTTTTTTAAAAACAGAAAGAAGACTTTTACTTGCCAGCACAATCTGTGAGTGAATATAATTAGCCATTTACTATGCTAATTTGTTAGCATGGAGCAATGGGGGTGAATGATGTACTAGGTACATACTTCTGGTTTCAGTGTGCCAAAGCAAATGAAAAATGAGTCACAACAACACAAACACAGTTGTTTGTTTAATTCAGCGGAGTGTTTGTTGTGGTGTCTGTGAATGAGAAGCGCCTGTATCTGACAACAGTGGGAATCAATGAGTGTCGGCATGGCTAATATATCAGAGAGAGCCTTATGCTTTTGAATCTAGTGAGGTTGTGCTCTCTGTCTAAAGTCTTTCTGCTCAGAGATGTTGATATTTGATATTAGTCATCAGATGCTGACAAGAGGCTGATAGTTTGACCCCATCACCAAAGGCGAGCATCGACCTCTCAATCAAAACGAGACTCTTAACCTTTTTCCTCCTCCTCATCCCTACATACACCTCTGAACATCGCATTAATCCATCCTTTCAACTTGTCTTTTGACTGCAAAATACAAGAATCCTTGGCCTTCTGTCTTCACATCACACCTAAGTTGAGTCTCATTTGTGACCCATGTGTCATGTCTTAGCACACTAATGGAGATTCTGGCACCAAGGAAGTGCTGTCACTTGATGAATCTACATATGCACAGTCTATCACAAATAAAGTTCTTCATGCAGCCTTTGTACTGCTTACTCAAACTGCTCACTGTTTTTATATAAATGACATGTATTTCTGAGAAAATATAACTTTATTCTTTCACACTTCCGGGCCCAACACTGCCCTCACCTTAAGCCATTTCTCCCATTTCTTTGATCACTGCATTTACTCCCTTCTTTCGGTCACTCACATCAGTTCAATCTGATCCAATTCAAATGTGTTTTATTGGTCAAAAAAGAAGTGCCTCTTCAAGCAAAAACTTCTCTCACTCCCTCTCCATATCTGTACTTCTTTTCATTCACTGACTCAACAGGCCAGAAAAAACATCTGAAACCATCTCTCTGTTCGATCCATTCTTCAACATTCAGAGTTTAACTGCGTGGCCCCCTTTTTTTCTGTTATTTCTAAACATTTAAAACTGAAGGATTGCCTTCTGTCCACCAATAGTATTAATTTGATAATTACCTAAACAATTAGTAATGAGCCTGATCATATTATTTATTCTATTGATGCATATATAGTGATATCTTAAAGCAAACAAATGGTCATGCAAGCACCTCTTGACTGTTAAATCTGACCTACCTCAGTGAGGTGGGGGTTGGGGTTGAATCCACACTGGTTGCAGACAGTGGCCTTGCACTGGGTGCAGGTGTTGTAGTTGGGTACAGCCGGTGGGTTAGACAGCTCTGTGGTGGTGCACACTGGGCACAGCTTGCTGCTCGGCATGGGTGCTATCTGTGGCACTGAGTATGGTGAGGTGGGTGTCACACCACGGTCAGGAGACAAAGAAGGAGACCGACCTGTCCTGGAGCCGCCGGAACCACTGAAGTCAACTTGGAGGTTTCGGCGAGAGGCATGTTGACCAGGACTTTGACCTCCATGACCCCCCATGCTAGACCCAGCTGGACCGTGACCCATCCCTTGACCAGACCCTGGGCCCTGCCCCATTCCAGAGGCCTGGCTGGACTGCATATGTCTAGGAGAGGTAGGAGCTTCGTGAGTGGCCAGGCGGTAAGGCTCACCAGCTCTTGGCCCTATTCCTCCACTGCCCATTCCTCCTCCCATTCCCCCCATTCCTCCTGCTATTCCCCCCATTCCTCCTCCCATTCCCCCCATCCCTCCTCCACCTAATCCTCCCATTCCTCCCATCCCTCCTCCCATTCCCCCCATCCCGCCTCCACCTATTCCTCCCATAACTCCTCCCATTCCTCCCATCCCACCTCCTCCCATTCCACCCATTCCTCCTCCTCCCATTCCTCCCATCCCACCTCCTCCCATTCCACCCATCCCTCCTCCTCCCATTCCTCCTCCTCCATGGCCTCCTTGTTGCATGCCAGGCTTGGGACTACCCATTGAACCCATTGGACCCCTAGAAGAGACAAAGCAAAGGAAAAAAAGTCAAAATCAGACGTTTCTGTTAAAATCTCTAAAACAGAAATTCATTCAACCTTCCCAAAAAGTGACAGCACACTGGCACTGCAGGTTAACTGATATTTAAGGAATTTGGATCAGGATATTGTTTCTTACACTCACCATAACCAAAATTATACTAAGGCACAAGTGTCATAAACAAATAAACAGTGGGCTTCTCTGGAAGGCAGTGTTCCAGCAGTAAACATTGTTGCAAATGTTTTCATAAGTAGCTTACATTGTCTACATTAATCTAGGTTCTTAAGCAGAATTACATTTATTTGTGGGTAACAGTCGAGATTACATTAAAATATGCCCAGTTAACACATCTACTGTATGGCAGTCCTTCCAGGATGCTTGTATTATCTGTATATAGGATAATAAGTTCATGGCTGATTATTGCTGGGACTAAATCACTCTGTACTGAAACACCAAAACATTGCCATTTATTTGTTTCTATTTCTTGCATATAGGTCAGACAAAGACTAAAAACTTTTTGTCTACAAAGGCAACACTGTATGTATTGTTGTAATAA